>NC_069501.1:1028191475-1028498975 GCF_027579735.1 Bombina bombina
AAAAGTGCTAAATTAGCTTGCAATCAGGGAGCGACCTAAAGAATACAGAGGATAGATTAACCCCAATTAAACAAACGACCACTTTTGGGCCTTACAATATGTAGTTATAAAAGAGGGGGCATTGTCTAAAGTAGAAGAAAGGGTCACTCACATGTCTTGAGTTGCATACATGAAAATATAATTATTTTAGCGGGCATTTGCAAGATAAACCGCAAGTAAGCATCTGGATTAAATTGCAAGAATAGTACATTAGGAATGGGGGGAGGAAGGAATGTATCCAGAGCCAGCCGGCATGCCAAGTAGCAAAGCAACACTGCAAAGCTCATGATTGGACCCTATTGTCTATTTTTACTCCCATCTGCCAGGCATTGAGTCAAAAAAAAGAAAAACATATAGATAACCAAACACAGCTAATGATCTGCAAACAGAATAATTATCCACATATATAAAATATAGTTATGTATAGTATGCGCAACACACCGCCCCCGGCCGCTGGCAGCACGACAATACGGAACTAGAGAGTAGTTACAGGGTTAAACTAGAAACAGAGCAGGCTATATACTAGCAGATTATCAACTATCTGGCACTATAGATAGACTACATAATTTAACCTTATCATTGTCAGGTCTCTTTTTTACCTGTTATACAAAAAAGATTGCTAAGTACTTTAAAAGGCTCAGACCCTTGCAGATTGATTTTGTTATACATACAAATCTCCAGGGGAAAATGTACTGGTTAAGGATATATGGCTGGGGGTATCCCAGAAAGAGAAGAGAATAAGATACCTTTAAGTTGTCTGACTTTCTAGTAACATACAAAGAATCAGTATGTGTACAGCTACAACAACTAACATGGGGAATTTTATCTTGAAAGCAGCAAACAAATTCAATATAGTACAATGGACTGTATGTGAGATAAAGAAACAGAAGCGCCTATTACAATAGTACAATGGAATATTTTAAGCTTTTCAGCATAATAATACATAATGCATAGTGTACTTATGAGAAACAGTAACTTGTGCTGTTGACCATATTCAGCATATGTGTGTCAGTCTATATCCATGCCATATTGTAGCAACAGTACTAGAACATATAATAGAGTTGTTGTGTTTATCCTTTTCTCAAACATAAAACCGATGTCCAGCTTAAGTAAGCCTCCAGGATTCCACTTAAAGTGTAACCAGTCTACACAAAAGATGTCATGAGGCATTATTAAGATTGGTAAAGAGCAAGGAGTTTGTAACTGGACATCACCAAAAATTTGAGCCAAGCTCCTCTTATATTTCTCCTGAGACACTGCCATGACTTTCCAGTCCTCTGCAGGAGTACGTTTACCCTTCCTCATTAAAGCCGCATGGCTCTCCAGAGCACTCTTCGATCTCTGAGCCCTCTAATCCCCCACATAGCGTAGAATTTAATTATAGACTGTTAGGAGTATGTGGCGAGCGCTGGGGCCCCAAAGCGCCTCCACCACCACACTAGTTGCGGGTATAGAGTTAGCTGTTGAGTAGGGTGTGTACCGCTGTGGCAAAACGCTGCGTGCAGCATGTCCTCAAGGGCATTGTGATGGTCTTGAAGTAGGCAGCATAGCTCATTATAGAAATCGATAGCCCCCTCCATATTAGTACTTTCTTCTGTAGGTGTTATCAAGTGAGGGCCTTGAGCCGGGTATACACCACATATGGGTGATCCGTTTTTAAGATGTTGCGCAGTGTATAAAAAATAAATGTTTCAGGAGTATCTCCCCTCTCTAAGTACCTCTATATCTTGATCCGGTTTGCATGGTAGAATGGGTCGCTGCTGAAATGTACACTGACCCGTTTTGAACTGTTCAGATTGGCTTTTTAGCTCTTTGTAGTGTTGATTGGATTAAAACCTTATTAACTTCACCCGGCAGCCAAGATGGCCGCCGGCTTCACTCAGTCACTGTTCAATCTCCTCAAGCCTCATACTCCTCAGAGATGTGCAGTAGCCCGCTACGTCCAAGGCTAGATGTCTAGTATAAGATTGGCAAGCATACTTAGGCTGTCTTTTATGGGAGGTGAGCGGTGCTAGATGAAAAATACATAAGTTTGGTCAGAGCTCACAGAATGTGCGACCGCTCACCGGCCCGGCTGGCTCCGACCCCGAGCATACAATTTAAAACAAATTTCCAATTTGTTTCTATTACCAAATATGTTTCATTCTCTTGGTATCCTTTTTTGAAGAAGCAGCAATGCACTACTGGGAGGTAACTTAACACATTGGGTCAGCCAATGACAAGAGGCATATATGTGCAGCCACTAATCACCAGCTGGCTTCCAGTAGTGCACTGCTGCTCCTGAGCCTAGATATGCTTTTCAATAAAGGATACCAAGAAAATGAAGCAAATTAGATAATAGAAGTATTGTATGATCTATCTGAATCATAAAGAAGAAAAGGGGGTTTCATATACCTTTAAATATCATTTATAAATAACAGAAAATGTTATAATTGCAAAGTATTACACTGCCTCCTCCCGGTTACATTTGTAATTGCTCCAGGGTTTCAAAATTTTCTGTAGAGAACATTGATTGACATAAGCCTAGTTAGGCTTATGTCTAGCTTGAATGTTGTAGATATGTACTTGCATATATTCTTTAATGTAAATACATATTGATATTTCCATAAGAGCATAAATGCAACTATTCCTATACATGGGACAACAATATTACATATTATAATTTTTTCTACTTTGAAACACTTGCATAATAAAAAAGCATGTGATAAGAGGCTGTCTGTAGTGGCTTAGAAACAGGCAGACATTTAGAGGTTTAAATGTAATAAAGTATATTAATATAACAATGTTGGTTGTGCAAAGCTGGGGAATGGGTAGTAAAGGTATTATCTATCTTTTAAAACAATAACAATTTTGGAGTAGACTGCCCCTTTAATTCACTTTGCAACTCTCTCTTTTACTTGTCCATGTTCTTGGTTGTTTTTGACTATGCTTCTTCAAGGATTTGATAGAACGGTTTCTACTGCTAACCTGTCTGCCTCCAAATGTAATGTACTGATTCTGCCACTGTACAAGGTATTGTAGCAGTATGGTTTATGCTAACAATAACTGGGGTATATCTCTTGTAAAATGGTAAAAACAATAAAAAAAATCACAATATTTATTCTTTGTAGCCCAAAGAACACACTTTACTTCAAGTATCCACTGGCAACTTTACCTTCCTTAGACCAAAAACTAACATCTGTTAACATTTATTTTAGTGATGTCCTTGTTCTGTTTTTATTTCATTGCTATAATGAATCACCAGCCTGGCTGACATTCAAAACCTAATTATTGCATGCATACATGTATTGCTATTGTATATTTTAGCAGAGCAAGGGAGGTGTTACCAAGGGAACTGATTTAAAGTATGCAAGAATTTTGAAATATATAAACTGGGAGATGTATATGTTATTTCTCTAGCAAGGCATTAATTAGCAGCTTGCCGTCTGTTAATGGCAAGCCAAATATGGCCCTTTAGAGGCTTAGCCAAAGTTGCTGCAGTGCATTCTTGTAGTTCCCCTTCACCCATTCTTCCTAATCTGCTTCAGAACATCTCACTAATTTAAAATGAGTCCTACGTTAACTTCAATTTTCCATGGATAAACTGATTAGTTCTGTTGAAATCATGGATAGATACAATGAGCTGTTGAAGGTAGCCGGAGGATGAGGTAATCAGTTCTGCTATGGTTCTGGACAGGGGATAGGACACAGGGATGAAGCCTAGAGGGAACAGAAAGATAGCATCCAGCTGGAGGGCTGATGCCCTTGGTAATTAAGTAAGAGGGTAGAAAGTTTAGCTTAAAGGGACAGTCTAGGCCAAAATAAACTTTCATTATTCAGATAGCGCATGTAATCATGTAATTTTAAACAATTTTCCAATTTACTTTTATCACCAATTTTGCTTTGTTCTCTTGGTATTCTTAGTTGAAAGCTTAACCTAGGAGGTTCATATGCTAATTTCTTAGACCTTGAAGCCCACCTCTTTTCAGATTGTATTTTAAACAGTTTTTCACCACTAGAGGGTGTTAGTTCACGTATTTCATATAGATAACACTGTGCTCGTGCACGAGATGTTATCTGGGAGCAGGCACTGATTGGCTAGACTGCAAGTCTGTCAAAAGAACTGAAAAAAGGGGCAGTTTGCAGCAGTGACGTGCACTCATAGGAGGCAGGTGAGGCAGTGCCGCACCTGCCATTTGGGGCAAAAGAAAAACAAATAGAGAATTTTATTTAAAAAAAAAAAAGTTAATTTTTTTTTTTTTTTTACATTTCAAACTATAATATTGCGCAACAGAGAGGCACTGGGGTTCTGGTGTTTCTTTATTGCGCAATATTTTAAGTGTATTTTTATATCTAGCTGCTCAGCAGCATCACCCGGTGGTGATTTGCAGGAGTAGCGGCTGAGAAAATTGTTATATGAGGCATCTCTAATGAGGCCTCGACTGTTTCCTGGGAGACCGGCTCATCCAATCAACACCGGTGTTGACTCCCTGGCTCTGCTTACAGTGCACTACTGACTGTCTATGCCGGGCCTGGTGTCTACTGCGCATGCGCAAGGAAGGAGCAGTGCGGCGGCGGGAACAACAGCCAGTGCCACTCATTCCTGCCTGTCACATCAGCCAAGTAGCAAGAGTGGAGTGGAGAAGGCTGCCTGATCTATTCTAGACGCACCGCATATCGCAGCTGCTGCCCCCTGGTCCTGCCTGACCTGTCACCTGAAGGAAGGAGCCGTCGTCCAAGTCAGCACACAGTCCGTCACACTGTCACACAAGTAAGTCATCAGAATGACAAGCCATGCCATCGTGTGATAGTGTGATGATCGTGCACTGCTGCTGTTATATTATATTTTATTGTGAGGCTTGCGCTTGGGGTTGTGAGTTAATACGGGTAGTGGGTGCCCCCCCCCTCTGCTGCTCTGAATCTGACATGTTAAATTTGAAGTGCCTGTGTGACCGTCAATGTGTTGGAAGGAACTTGTGACTCAGTCTGACTCTGACATCCTCTTCTCTGCTTATTTTGCTTAATAAATGTATTTTGTGTATGACCTGGGTCAGTGTTGTAAAGTACTTAAAACTTGCAAGTTGCTATGGTATGTTGATGTTCTCCTACTTCTCTGGCAGCTTAATAAATATATTTTATGAGCAGCCCATCTTGCAGCCATCTTGTGATTTAGTGCTTATTTGCTTAATAAATGTATTTTGTGTTTGACAAGGTCAGGATTGTTAACTTACTAAATATATTTAAATAATAAATATATTTTTAATGAGCAGCCATTTTGTGATTTAGTGCTTATTTGCTTAATAAATGTAACTTTACAACACTGACCCAGGTCATACACAAAATACATTTATTAAGCAAAAACTTGCAAGTTGCTATGCTATGGTATGTTCCCAACTTCTCTGGCAGCTTAATAAATATATTTTAATGAGCAGCTATCTTGCAGCCATCTTGTGATTTAGTGCTTATTTGCTTAATAAATGTATTTTGTGTTTGACAAGGTCAGTATTGTAACTTACTAAATATATTTAAATAATAAATATATTTTAATGAGCAGCCATTTTGTGATTTAGTGCTTATTTGCTTAATAAATGTATTTTGTGTATGACACGGTCAGTGTTGTAACTTACAACACTGACCAGGTCATACACAAAATACATTTATTAAGCAAAACTTGCAAGTTGCTATGCTATGGTATGTTCCCAACGTCTCTACTTCTCTGGCAGCTTAATAAATATATTTTAATGAGCAGCCATCTTGTGATTTAGTTCTTATTTGCTTAAAGGGACACTGTACCCCAAATTTTTTCTTTCATGATTCAGATAGAGCATGCAATTTTAAGGATCTTTCTAATTTACTCCTATATCAAATTTTCTTTATTCTCTTGGTATCTATATTTGAAAAGCAAGAATTTAAGTTTAGATGCCGGCCCATTTTTGGTGAACAACCTGGGTTGTCCTTGCTGATTGGACAGCACCAATAAACAAGTGCTGTCCATGGTTCTGAACCACAAATTGGCTGGCTCCTTAGCTTAGTTGTCTTCTTTTTCAAATAAAGAAAGCAAGAGAACAAAGAAAAAATGATAATAGGAGTAAATTAGAAAGTTGCTTAAAATTCCTTGCTCTATATTTATCACAAAAAAAAATTTGGGTTCAGTGTCCCTTTAATAAATGTATTTTGTGTATGACCCGGTCAGTGTTGTAACTTTGTGTCTGGTCAGTGTTGTAACTTGCTGCTAAGTGCTATGCTATGTTCTCTAACTGCTTAATAAATATATTTTACAGAATGAGCAGCCATCTTGTGATTTAGTGCACATTAATATATTATAGGCATTAGGCAGAGTAGTGGCCTCCCCCTCTGATGTAAAACTTTGTGTCTGGTCAGTGTTGTAACTTGCTAAGTTGCTATGCTATGTTCTAACTTCTTGTTCTCTGGCTGCTTACTAAATATATTTTACAGAATGAGCAGCCATCTTGTGATTTTGTGCACATTAATACATTATAGGCAGAGAAGTGGCTGTCCCCTCTGATGTTAAACTTTGTGTCTGACTCTGACCTGTTCAGTGTTGTAACTTGCTAGTTGCTATGCTACCTTCTCTGGTTACTAAATACATTTTACAGAGTTTTTAGCCATCTTGTGATTTTGTGAACACACTGCAGTAAAATATATTAAGGCAGAGAAGTGGCTGCCCCCTCTGATGTTAAACTTTAAGGGCCCGATCCAATATGCAGCGTCGCCCGCAAATGCCGGCGACGCTGAATTTTGCGCTGGTTTGGTATCCTATATACGGTGTAATCTAGAAGTTACGCCCGTATATTTCTGCCGTCGCCTGTAGTTTTTTGGGCCATAGGCAGGTATACCAAACCAGCGCAGTTTGGTATCCAATATACAGCGTAAGGACTTACGTGGCGAAAATGGAGAAATATTACTCCATTTTCACCTTGCCACAAAAAGCAGCCGTAGTAAGCCTTACGCTGTCTATTGGAGCCCCGTAACTCCCTAACTAGCTACAAAATAAACTTAACACCTAACGCATGCGCAATATCTAACTACCTGTCAACCGCAATCTGCTAAATAAAACCTAACACCTAACGCATGCGCAATGTCAATCTACCTGTCAACCGCAATCCCCCGCCGCAATCCCTAATAAAGTATTTAACCCCTAAACCACCGCTCCCGGACCCCGCCGCCACCTACATTAACTACCCCCTAATGTGATCCCCCTACACCATCGCCAACTATATTAAACTACCCCCTAAAGTGAGCCTCTACCCCGCCGCCATCTATTTTAAAATTATTAACCCCTAATTTAATCCCCCTACCCCGCCGCCAGCTATATTAAATTATTTAACCCCTAATCTAATCCCCTACCCCTGCCGCCAGCTATATTAAATTATTTAACCCCTAATCTAATCCCCCTACCCCGCCGGCAGCTATATTAAATTATTTAACCCCTAATCTAATCCCCCTACCCTGCCGCCAGCTATATTAAATTATTTAACCCCTAAAAAACTAAACTATCCCTACCACTAAACCTAAGTCTAGCCCTACAAATAGCCCTGAAAAGGGGCTTTTAGCGTAGCATTACCCCAAAGTAAACTACTCTATTGCTAGCCCTTAAAAGGGCTTTTTGCGGGGCATGCCCCAAAGAATTCAGCTCTTTTACCAGCCCTTAAAAGGGCTTTTGGTGGGGCTTTGTCACAAAGTAATCAGCTCTTTTGCATCTAATCTACATCCCCCTACACCGCGGCCACCTATAATAAATGTATTAACCCCTAATCTAATCCCCCTACACCGCCGCCAGCTATATTAAACACATTAAACCCCTAATCTAATCCCCCTACACCGCCGCCAGCTATATTAACTATATTAACCCTAATTATATTAGGGTTAATATAGTTAATATAGTTATTATATTATATATATTAACTATATTAACCCTAATTATATTAGGGTTAATATAGTTAATATCGTTATTATATTATCTATATATTAAGTATAATAACCCTATCTAACTCTAACATCCCTAACTAAACTCTTATTAAAATAAATCTAATATTAATATTATTAATTAAAATATTCCAATTTAAATCTAAATACTTACCTATAAAATAAACCCTAAGATAGCTACAATGTAATTAATAATTACATTGTAGCTATTTTAGGGTTTATATTTATTTTACAGGTAACTTGGTATTTATTTTAACTAGGTAAAAAAGCTATTAAATAGTTAATAACTATTTAATAGCTACCTAGTTAAAATAATTACCTATTTACCTGTAAAATAAATCCTAACCTGTTACAAATACACCTACACTATCAATAAATTAAATAAACTACAAATATCTAAACTAAAATACAATAAAATAATCTAAACTAAATTACACAAAAAACAAACACTAAATTACAAAAAAAAAAAAAAAAAAAAAGATTACAAGATTTTTAAGCTAATTACACCTATTCTAAGTCCCCCTAATAAAATAATAAAGCCCCCAAAATAAAAAAAAATCCCCTGCCCTATTCTAAATTAAAAAAGTTAGCTCTTTTACCTTACCAGCCCTTAAAAGGGCCTTTTGCGGGGCAATGCCCCAAAGAAAACTGCTCTTTTGCCTGAAAAAAAACACAATACCACCCCCCAACATTACAACCCACCACCCACTATACCCCTAATCTAACCCAAACCCCCCTTAAATAAACCTAACACTACCCCCCTGAAGATCTCCCTACCTTGTATTCACCCCGCCAGGCAGAACTCTTCATCCGATCCGGGGCGATGTCTTCAAGCAAGCTGCAGTGAAGTCTTCTTCCATCCGGCGATGTCTTCAAGCAAGCGGCAGAGAGTCTTCTTCCATCCGGTGATGTCTTCAAGCAAAGCGGAATCTTCAATCTTCTTTCTTCGCTCCTCCGCTGCGGAGCATCCATCCGGCACGACGAATTCCCGACGAATGATGTTCCTTTAAATGACGTCATCCAAGATGGCGTCCGTCGAATTCCGATTGGCTGATAGGATTCTATCAGCAATCGGAATTAAGGTATAAAAAATCTGATTGGCTGATTAAATCAGCCAATCAGATTCAAGTTCAATCCGATTGGCTGATTGGTTCAGCCAATCGGATTGAACTTGAATTTGATTGGCTGATTCAATCAGATTTTTCTACCTTAATTCAAATTGGCTGATAGAATCCTATCAGCCAATCGGAATTCGACAGACGCCATCTTGGATGACGTCATTTAAAGGAACATCATTCGTCGTGAAGTCGTCGTGTCGGATGGATGCTCTGCGGCAGAGGAGCGAAGAAAGATTGAAGATGCCGCTTTGCTGGAAGACATCACCGGATGGAAGAAGACTCTCTGCCGCTTGCTTGAAGACATCGCCGGATGGAAGAAGACTTCACTGCAGCTTGCTTGAAGACATCGCCCGGATCGGATGAAGAGTTCTGCCCGGCGGGGTGAATACAAGGTAGGGAGATCTTCAGGGGGGGTAGTGTTAGGTTTATTTAAGGGGGGTTTGGGTTAGATTAGGGGTATGTGGGTGGTGGGTTGTAATGTTGGGGAGTGGTATTGTGTTGTTTTTTTCAGGCAAAAGAGCATGCCCCGCAAAAGGCCCTTTTAAGGGCTGGTAGCCTGGTAAGGTAAAAGAGCTAACTTTTTTAATTTAGAATAGGGCAGGGAATTTTTTTTATTTTGGGGGGCTTTATTATTTTATTAGGGGGCTTAGAATAGGTGTAATTAGCTTAAAAATCTTGTAATCTTTTTTTTATTTTTTGTAATTTAGTGTTTGTTTTTTTGTGTAATTTAGTTTAGATTATTTTATTGTATTTTACTTTAGATATTTGTAGTTTATTTAATTTATTGATAGTGTAGGTGTATTTGTAACTTAGGTTAGGATTTATTTTACAGGTAAATTGGTAATTATTTTAACTAGGTAGCTATTAAATAGTTATTAACTATTTAATAGCTATTGTACCTAGTTAAAATAAATACCAAGTTACCTGTAAAATAAATATAAACCCTAAAATAGCTACAATGTAATTATTAATTACATTGTAGCTATCTTAGGGTTTATTTTATAGGTAAGTATTTAGATTTAAATAGGAATATTTTAATTAATAATATTAATATTAGATTTATTTTAATAAGAGTTTAGTTAGGGATGTTAGAGTTAGATAGGGTTATTATACTTAATATATAGATAATATAATAACGATATTAACTATATTAACCCTAATATAATTAGGGTTAATATAGTTAATATATATAATATAATAACTATATTAACCCTAATATAATTAGGGTTAATATAGTTAATATAGCTGGCAGCGGTGTAGGGGGATTAGATTAGGGGTTAATGTGTTTAATATAGCTGGCGGCGGTGTAGGGGGGATTAGATTAGGGGTTAATTACATTTATTATAGGTGGCGCGGTGTAGGGGGATGTAGATTAGATGCAAAAGAGCTGATTACTTTATGACAAAGCCCCACCAAAAGCCCTTTTAAGGGCTGGTAAAAGAGCTGAATTCTTTGGGGCATGCCCCGCAAAAAGCCCTTTGAAGGGCAGGCAATAACATAATTTATGCTTACCTGATAAATTTATTTCTCTTGTAGTGTATCCAGTCCACGGATCATCCATTACATATGGGATATTCTCCTTCCCAACAGGAAGTTGCAAGAGGATCACCCACAGCAGAGCTGCTATATAGCTCCTCCCCTAACTGCCATATCCAGTCATTCGACCGAAACAAACAGAGAAAGGAGAAACCATAGGGTGCAGTGGTGACTGTAGTTTAATTAAATTTTAGACCTACCTTAAAATGACAGGGCGGGCCGTGGACTGGATACACTACAAGAGAAATAAATTTATCAGGTAAGCATAAATTATGTTTCTCTTGTTAAATGTATCCAGTCCACGGATCATCCATTACTTATGGGATACCAATACCAAAGCTAAAGTACACGGATGATGGGAGGGACAAGGCAGGGATTAAGCGGAAGGAACCACTGCCTGAAGAACCTTTCTCCCAAAAACAGCCTCCGAAGAAGCAAAAGTATCCAATTTGTAAAATTTTGAAAAAGTGTGAAGCGAAGACCAAGTCGCGGCCTTGCAAATCTGTTCAACAGAGGCCTCATTTTTAAAGGCCCAGGTGGAAGCCACAGCTCTAGTAGAATGAGCTGTAATTCTTTCAGGGGGCTGCTGTCCAGCAGTCTCATAGGCTAGGCGTATAATACTCCGAAGCCAAAAGGAAAGAGAGGTTGCCAAAGCTTTTTGACCTCTCCTCTGTCCAGAATAAACGACAAACAGGGAAGATGCTTGACGAAAATCTTTAGTAGCTTGTTAGTAAAACTTCAAGGCACGGACTACGTCCAGATTATGTAAAAGACGTTCCTTCTTTGATTGATATTCTTGTTAGAAACCACCTTAGGTAAAAACCCAGGTTTGGCACGCAGAACTACCTTATCTGCATGAAAAATCAGATAAGGAGAATCACATTGTAAGGCAGATAGCTCAGAGACTCTCCGAGCCGAGGAAATAGCCATCAAAAACAGAACTTTCCAAGATAAATGCTTAATATCAATGGAATGAAGGGGTTCAAACGGAACTCATTGAACAACTTTAAGAACCAAGTTTAAGCTCCATGGGGGAGCAACAGGTTTAAACACAGGCTTAATTCTAACCAAAGCCTGACAAAATGCCTGGACGTCTGGAACTTCTGCCAGACGCTTGTGCAAAAGAATAGACAGAGCAGAAATCTGTCCCTTCAAGGAACTAGCTGATAATCATTTGTCCAAACCCTCTTGGAGAAAGGACAAAATATTAGGAATCCTAACCTTACTCCATGAGTAATTCTTGGATTCACACCAGTAAAGATATGTACGCCATATCTTGTGATAGATTTTCCTGGTAACAGGCTTTCGTGCCTGTATTAAGGTATCAATGACTGACTCGGAGAAGCCACGCCTTGATAGAATCAAGAGTTCAATCTCCATGCAGTCAGTCTCAGAGAAATTAGATTTGGATAATTGAAAGGACCTTGTATTATAAGGTCCTGTCTTAGAGGCAGAGTCCATGGTGGAAAGGATGACATGTCCACTAGGTCTGCATACCAGGTCCTGCGTGGCCACGCAGGCGCTATTAGAATCACCGATGCTCTCTCCTGTTTGATTTTGGCAATCAGTTGAGGGAGCAGAGGAAACGGTGGAAACACATAAGCCAGGTTGAAGAACCAAGGCGCTGCTAGAGCATCTATCAGCGTCGCTTCTGGGTCCCTGGACCTGGATCCGTAACAAGGAAGCTTGGCGTTCTGGCGAGACGCCATGAGATCCAACTCTGGTTTGCCCCAATGATGAATCAATTGAGCAAACACCTCCGGATGGAGTTCCCACTCCCCCGGATGAAAAGTCTGACGACTTAGAAAATCCGCCTCCCAGTTCTCCACGACTGGGATATGGATTGCTGACAGGTGGCAAGAGTGAGTCTCTGCCCAGCGAATTATTTTTGAGACTTCTAACATCGCTAGGGAAGTCCTGGTTCCCCCTTGATGGTTGATGTAAGCCACAGTCGTGATATTGTCAGACTGAAACCTGATGAACCTCAGTGTTGCTAACTGAGGCCAAGCCAGAAGAGCATTGAATATTGCTCTTAACTCCAGAATATTTATCGGAAGGAGTTTCTCCTCCTGAGTCCACGATCCCTGTGCCTTCAGGGAGTTCCAGACTGCACCCCAACCAAGAAGGCTGGCATCTGTTGTTACAATTGTCCAATCTGGCCTGCGAAAGGTCATACCCTCGGACAGGTGGACCCGAGACAACCACCAGAGAAGAGAATCTCTGGTCTCTTGATCCAGATTTAGCAGAGGGGACAAATCTGTGTAATCCCCATTCCACTGACTTAGCATGCATAATTGCAGCGGTCTGAGATGTAGGCGCGCAAATGGCACTATGTCCATTGCCGCTACCATTAAGCCGATCACCTCCATACATTGAGCCACCGAAGGGCGCAAAATGGAATGAAGAATACGGAAAGCATTTAGAAGCTATGATAACCTGGACTCCGTCAGGTAAATTTTCATCTCTACAGAATCTATAAGAGTCCCTAAGAAGGAGACTCTTGTGAGTGGGGATAGAGAACTCTTTTCCTCGTTCACTTTCCACCCGTGCGATCTCAGAAATGCCAGAACTATCTCTGTATGAGACTTGGCAATTTGAAAGCTTGACGCCTGTATCAGGATGTCGTCTAGATACGGAGCCATCGCTATGCCTCGCGGTCTTAGAACCGCCAGAAGTGAGCCCAGAACCTTCGAAAAGATTCTCGGGGCTGTAGCCAACCCGAAGGGAAGAGCTACAAATTGGTAATGCCTGTCTAGAAAGGCAAACCTTAGGAACCGATGATGATCTTTGTGAATCGGTATGTGAAGGTAGGCATCCTTTAAGTCCACTGTGGTCATGTACTGACCCTCTTGGATCATGGGTAGGATGGTCCGAATAGTTTCCATTTTGAAAGATGGAACTCTGAGGAATTTGTTTAAGATCTTTAGATCCAAAATTGGTCTGAAGGTTCCCTCTTTTTTGGGAACCACAAACAGATTTGAATAAAAAACCCTGTCCTTGTTCCGTCCGCGGAACTGGATGGATCACTCCCATTACTAGGAGGTCTTGCACACAGCGTAGGAATGCCTCTTTCTTTATCTGATTTGAAGATAACCTTGAAAGATGAAATCTCCCTTGTGGAGGGGAAGCTTTGAAGTCCAGAAGATATCCCTGAGATATGATCTCCAACGCCCAGGGATCCTGAACATCTCTTGCCCACGCCTGGGCGAAGAGAAAAAGTCTGCCCCCTACTAGATCCGTCGCCGGATAGGGGGCCGTTCCTTCATGCTGTCTTAGAGGCAGCAGCAGGCTTTCTGGCCTGCTTGCCTTTGTTCCAGGACTGGTTAGGTTTCCAGGCCTGCTTAGATTGAGCAAAAGTTCCCTCTTGTCTTGAAGCGGAGGAAGTTGATGCTGCACCTGCCTTGGAATTTCGAAAGGCACGAAAATTAGACTGTTTGGCCTTTGATTTGGCCCTGTCCTGAGGAAGGGTATGACCCTTACCTCCAGTAATGTCAGCAATAATTTCTTTCAAACCAGGCCCAAATAAGGTCTGCCCCTTGAAAGGAATGTTGAGTAATTTAGACTTTGAAGTCACATCAGCTGACCAGGATTTGAGCCATAGCGCCCTACGCACCTGGATGGCGAATCCGGAATTCTTAGCCGTTAGTTTAGTCAAATGAACAATGGCATCAGAAACAAATGAGTTAGCTAGCTTAAGAGTTCTAAGCTTGTCAACAATTTCAGTCAATGGAGCTGTATGGATGGCCTCTTCCAGGGCCTCAAACCAGAATGCCGCCGCAGCAGTGACAGGCGCAATGCATGCAAGGGGCTGTAAAATAAAACCTTGATGAATAAACATTTTCTTAAGGTAACCCTCCAATTTTTTATCCATTGGATCTGAAAAAGCACAACTGTCCTCAACCGGGATAGTGGTACGCTTTGCTAAAGTAGAAACTGCTCCCTCCACCTTAGGGACAGTCTGCCATAAGTCCCGTGTAGTGGCATCTATTGGAAACATTTTTCTAAATATAGGAGGTGGGGAAAACATAATTTATGCTTACCTGATAAATTCCTTTCTTCTGTTGTGTGATCAGTCCACGGGTCATCATTACTTCTGGGATATAACTCCTCCCCAACAGGAAATGCAAGAGGATTCACCCAGCAGAGCTGCATATAGCTCCTCCCCTCTACGTCACTCCCAGTCATTCGACCAAGAATCAACGAAAAAGGAGAAACCAAGGGTGAAGTGGTGACTGGAGTATAATTTAAAAAATATTTACCTGCCTTAAAAAACAGGGCGGGCCGTGGACTGATCACACAACAGAAGAAAGGAATTTATCAGGTAAGCATAAATTATGTTTTCTTCTGTTATGTGTGATCAGTCCACGGGTCATCATTACTTCTGGGATACCAATACCAAAGCAAAAGTACACGGATGACGGGAGGGATAGGCAGGCTCATTATACAGAAGGAACCACTGCCTGAAGAACCTTTCTCCCAAAAATAGCCTCCGAAGAAGCAAAAGTGTCAAATTTGTAAAATTTGGAAAAAGTATGAAGCGAAGACCAAGTTGCAGCCTTGCAAATCTGTTCAACAGAGGCCTCATTCTTAAAGGCCCAAGTGGAAGCCACAGCTCTAGTAGAATGAGCTGTAATTCTTTCAGGAGGCTGCTGTCCAGCAGTCTCATAGGCTAAACGAATTATGCTACGAAGCCAGAAGGAGAGAGAGGTAGCCGAAGCCTTATGACCTCTCCTCTGACCAGAGTACACGACAAACAGGGAAGACGTTTGTCGAAAATCCTTAGTTGCCTGCAAGTAGAACTTGAGGGCACGCACTACATCCAGATTGTGTAGAAGACATTCCTTCTTTGAAGAAGGATTCGGGCACAGGGAAGGAACCACGATCTCTTGATTGATGTTCCTGTTAGTGACTACCTTAGGTAAGAACCCAGGTTTAGTACGCAGAACTACCTTATCTGAATGAAAAATCAAATAAGGAGAATCACAATGTAAAGCTGATAACTCAGAGACTCTCCGAGCCGAAGAAATAGCCATTAAAAATAACACTTTCCAAGATAACAACTTTATATCAATGGAATGAAGGGGTTCAAACGGAACTCCTTGTAGAACGTTAAGAACAAGGTTTAAACTCCATGGCGGAGCAACAGTTTTAAACACAGGCTTGATTCTAGCTAAAGCCTGACAAAAAGCCTGGACGTCTGGATTTTCTGACAGACGCCTGTGCAACAAGATGGACAGAGCTGAGATCTGTCCCTTTAATGAACTAGCCGATAAACCCTTTTCTAAACCTTCTTGTAGAAAGGACAATATCCTAGGAATCCTAACCTTACTCCAGGAGTAACCTTTGGATTCGCACCAGTATAGGTATTTACGCCATATCTTATGGTAAATCCTTCTGGTAACAGGCTTCCTAGCCTGTATCAGGGTATCAATAACCGACTCAGAAAAACCACGTTTTGATAAAATCAAGCGTTCAATTTCCAAGCAGTCAGCTTCAGAGAAGTTAGATTTTGATGTTTGAATGGACCCTGTATCAGAAGGTCCTGTCTTAGAGGTAGAGACCAAGGCGGACAGGATGACATGTCCACTAGATCTGCATACCAAGTCCTGCGTGGCCATGCAGGCGCTATTAGAATCACTGATGCTCTCTCCTGTTTGATTTTGGCAATCAATCGAGGAAGCAGCGGGAAGGGTGGAAACACATAAGCCATCCCGAAGTTCCAAGGTGCTGTCAAAGCATCTATCAGAACCGCTCCCGGATCCCTGGATCTGGACCCGTAGCGAGGAAGTTTGGCGTTCTGGCGAGACGCCATGAGATCTATCTCTGGTTTGCCCCAACGTCGAAGTATTTGGGCAAAGACCTCCGGATGAAGTTCCCACTCCCCCGGATGAAAAGTCTGGCGACTCAAGAAATCCGCCTCCCTGTTCTCCACTCCCGGGATGTGGATTGCTGACAGGTGGCAAGAGTGAGACTCTGCCCAGCGAATTATCTTTGATACTTCCATCATTGCTAGGGAGCTTCTTGTCCCTCCTTGATGGTTGATGTAAGCTACAGTCGTGATGTTGTCCGACTGAAACCTGATGAACCCCCGAGTTTTTAACTGGGGCCAAGCCAGAAGGGCATTGAGAACTGCTCTCAATTCCAGAATGTTTATTGGTAGGAGACTTTCCTCCTGATTCCATTGTCCCTGAGCCTTCACAGAATTCCAGACAGCGCCCCAACCTAGTAGGCTGGCGTCTGTTGTTACAATTGTCCAGTCCGGCCTGCTGAATGGCATCCCCCTGGACAGATGTGGCCGAGAAAGCCACCATAGAAGAGAGTTTCTGGTCTCTTGATCCAGATTCAGAGTAGGGGACAAGTCTGAGTAATCCCCATTCCACTGACTCAGCATGCACAATTGCAGCGGTCTGAGATGTAGACGTGCAAAGGGTACTATGTCCATTGCTGCTACCATTAAGCCGATCACCTCCATGCATTGAGCTACTGACGGGAGTTGAATGGAATGAAGGACACGGCATGCATTTAGAAGCTTTGTTAATCTGTCTTCTGTCAGATAAATCTTCATTTCTACAGAATCTATAAGAGTCCCCAAGAATGGAACTCTTGTGAGAGGAAAGAGAGAACTCTTCTTTTCGTTCACTTTCCATCCATGCGACCTTAGAAATGCCAGAACTAACTCTGTATGAGACTTGGCAGTTTGAAAGCTTGAAGCTTGTATCAGAATGTCGTCTAGGTACGGAGCTACCGAAATTCCTCGCGGTCTTAGTACCGCCAGAAGGGCACCCAGAACCTTTGTGAAGATTCTTGGAGCCGTAGCCAATCCGAATGGAAGAGCTACAAACTGGTAATGCCTGTCTAAGAAGGCAAACCTTAGATACCGGTAATGATCTTTGTGAATCGGTATGTGAAGGTAAGCATCCTTTAAATCCACTGTGGTCATGTACTGACCCTTTTGGATCATGGGTAAGATTGTCCGAATAGTTTCCATTTTGAACGATGGAACTCTTAGGAATTTGTTTAGGATCTTTAAATCCAAGATTGGCCTGAAAGTTCCCTCTTTTTTGGGAACCACAAACAGGTTTGAGTAAAACCCTTGTCCCTGTTCCGACCGCGGAACCGGATGGATCACTCCCATTAATAACAGATCTTGTACACAGCGTAGAAACGCTTCTTTCTTTATCTGGTTTGTTGACAACCTTGACAGATGAAATCTCCCTCTTGGGGGAGAGAATTTGAAGTCTAGAAGGTATCCCTGAGATATGATCTCTAGCGCCCAGGGATCCTGAACATCTCTTGCCCAAGCCTGGGCGAAGAGAGAGAGTCTGCCCCCCACTAGATCCGGTCCCGGATCGGGGGCCCTCGATTCATGCTGTCTTAGGGGCAGCAGCAGGTTTCCTGGCCTGCTTGCCCTTGTTCCAGGACTGGTTAGGTTTCCAGCCTTGTCTGTAACGAGCAACGGCTCCTTCCTGTTTTGGTGCAGTGGAAGTTGGTGCTGCTCCTGCTTTGAAATTCCGAAAGGGACGAAAATTAGACTGTCTAGCCTTAGCTTTGGCTTTGTCTTGAGGCAGGGCGTGGCCCTTACCTCCTGTAATGTCAGCGATAATTTCTTTCAAACCGGGCCCAAATAAAGTTTGCCCTTTGAAAGGTATATTAAGTAATTTGGACTTAGAAGTTACATCAGCTGACCAGGATTTTAGCCACAGCGCCCTACGTGCCTGAATGGCGAATCCTGAATTCTTAGCCGTAAGTTTGGTTAAATGTACTACGGCCTCCGAAATGAATGAATTAGCTAGTTTAAGGACTCTAAGCCTGTCCGTAATGTCGTCCAGCGTAGCTGAACTAAGGTTCTCTTCCAGAGACTCCATCCAAAATGCTGCCGCAGCCGTAATCGGCGCGATGCATGCAAGGGGTTGCAATATAAAACCTTGTTGAACAAACATTTTCTTAAGGTAACCCTCTAATTTTTTATCCATTGGATCTGAAAAAGCACAGCTATCCTCCACCGGGATAGTGGTACGCTTAGCTAAAGTAGAAACTGCTCCCTCCACCTTAGGGACCGTTTGCCATAAGTCCCGTGTGGTGGCGTCTATTGGAAACATCTTTCTAAATATTGGAGGGGGTGAGAACGGCACACCGGGTCTATCCCACTCCTTAGTAACAATTTCAGTTAGTCTCTTAGGTATAGGAAAAACGTCAGTACTCGCCGGGTACCGCAAAGTATTTATCCAACCTACACAATTTCTCTGGTATTGCAACAGTGTTACAATCATTAAGAGCCGCTAAAACCTCCCCTAGTAATACACGGAGGTTCTCCAATTTAAATTTAAAATTTGAAATATCTGAATCCAATCTGTTTGGATCAGAACCGTCACCCACAGAATGAAGCTCTCCGTCCTCATGCTCTGCAAGCTGTGACGCAGTATCAGACATGGCTCTAGTATTATCAGCGCACTCTGTTCTCACCCCAGAGTGATCACGCTTGCCCCTTAGTTCTGGTAATTTAGCCAAAACTTCAGTCATAACAGTAGCCATATCTTGTAATGTTATCTGTAATGGCCGCCCAGATGTACTAGGCGTCACAATATCACGCACCTCCCGGGCGGGAGATGCAGGTACTGACACGTGAGGCGAGTTAGTCGGCATAACTCTCCCCTCGCTGTTTGGTGAAATTTGTTCAATTTGTACAGATTGGCTTTTATTTAAAGTAGCATCAATACAGTTAGTACATAAATTTCTATTGGGCTCCACCTTGGCATTGGAACAAATGACACAGGTATCTTCCTCTGAATCAGACATGTTTAACACACTAGCAAATAAACTTGCAACTTGGTTACAATCTTATTTAATAAAAACGTACTGTGCCTCAAAGAAGCACTAAACGATTAAATGACAGTTGAAATAATGAACTGAAAAAACTGTTATAGCATCAATCCTTGAAAACAACACAACTTTTAGCAAAGGTTTGTTCCCATTAGTAAAGTAACAATAATTAAATTTGAAACGTAAAAATAAGAGAGCAACGTTTTTAATCACAGTCAATATATAAGTCTCACAGCTCTGCTGAGAGAATCTACCTCCCTTCAAAGAAGTTTGAAGACCCCTGAGTTCTGTTAGAGATGAACCGGATCATGCAGGAAATACAAGAGTAACTGACTGGAAATTTTTGATGCGTAGCAAAGAGCGCCAAAAACGGCCCCTCCCCCTCACACACAGCAGTGAGAGAGAAACGAAACTGTCACAATTAAAACAAGCAACTGCCAAGTGGAAAAATAATGCCCAAACATTTATTCACTCAGTACCTCAGAAAATGCAAACGATTCTACATTCCAGCAAAAACGTTTAACATAATAAATACCTATTAAAAGGTTTAAAGTACTTTTTACAGAGTAATTCCAGTGAAGTACCATCCCCAGAATACTGAAGTGTAGAGTATACATACATGTCATTATAACGGTATGGCAGGATTTTCTCATCAATTCCATTCAGAAAATAAAAACTGCTACATACCTCAATGCAGATTCATCTGCCCGCTGTCCCCTGATCTGAAGCTTTTACCTCCCTCAGATGGCCGAGAAACAGCAATATGATCTTAACTACTCCGGTTAAAATCATAGTAAAAACTCTGGTAGATTCTTCTTCAAACTCTGCCAGAGAGGCAATAACACGCTCCGGTGCTATTGTAAAATAACAAACTTTTGATTGAAGTTATAAAAACTAAGTATAATCACCATAGTCCTCTCACACATCCTATCTAGTCGTTGGGTGCAAGAGAATGACTGGAAGTGACGTAGAGGGGAGGAGCTATATGCAGCTCTGCTGGGTGAATCCTCTTGCATTTCCTGTTGGGGAGGAGTTATATCCCAGAAGTAATGATGACCCGTGGACTGATCACACATAACAGAAGAAAAGGGCACACCGGGCCTATCCCACTCCTTACTAATAATTTCTGTAAGCCTTTTAGGTATTGGAAAAACATCAGTACTCACCGGCACTGCATAGTATTTATCCAGCCTACACAATTTCTCTGGCACTGCAATTGTGTCACAGTCATTCAGAGCAGCTAATACCTCCCCAAGCAATACACGGAGGTTCTCAAGCTTAAATTTAAAATTAGAAATCTCTGAATCAGGTCTCCCCGAATCAGAGACGTCACCCACAGACTGAAGCTCTCCGTCCTCAGGTTCTGCATATTGTGACGCAGTATCAGACATGGCTCTTACAGCATCTACGCGCTCTGTATCTCGTCTAACCCCAGAGCTATCGCGCTTGCCTCTCAATTCAGGCAATCTGGATAATACCTCTGACAGGGTATTATTCATGATTGCAGCCATGTCCTGCAAAGTAATCGCTATGGGCGTCCCTGATGTACTTGGCGCCATATTAGCGTGCGTCCCTTGAGCGGGAGGCGAAGGGTCCGACACGTGGGGAGAGTTAGTCGGCATAACTTCCCCCTCGACAGACCCCTCTGGTGACAATTCTTTTATAGATAAATACTGATCTTTACTGTTTAAGGTGAAATCAATACAGTTAGTACACATTCTCCTATGGGGCTCCACCATGGCTTTTAAACATAATGAACAAGTATCCTCTGTTTCAGACGTGTTTTTACAGACTAGCAATGAAACTAGCAAGCTTGGAAAACACTTTAAAGCAAGTTAACAAGCAATATAAAAAACGTTACTGTGCCTTTAAGAGAAACAAATTTTGACAAAATTTGAAATAACAGTGAAAAAAGGCAGTTACACTAACAAAATTTTTACAGTGTATGTAACAAGTCAGCAGAGCATTGCACCCACTTGCAAATGGATGATTAACCCCTTAATAACAAAAACAGAATAATAAATGACAAAAACGTTTTTTAAACACAGTCACAATAACTGCCACAGTCTACTGTGATTGTTACCCTCCTCAAACACGACTTTGAAGCCTTTTGAGCCCTTCAGAGATGTCCTGTATCATGCAGAGGGAAGCTGAATGTCTCTGTCAGTATTTTTATCTGCACAGAAAAGCACTAAAATAGGCCCTTCCCACTCCTATTGCAACAGTGGAAAGCTTCAGGAAACTGTCTCTAGGCAGAAATCAAACCAGCCATGTGGAAAAAAACTAGGCCCCAATAAGTTTTGTCACCAAACATATATAAAAACGATTAACATGCCAGCAAACATTTTATATTACATTTTTATAAGAGTATGCATCTCTATTAATAAGCCTGATACCAGTAGCTATCACTGCATTTAAGGCTTTACTTACATTAATCCGGTATAAGCAGCATTTTCTAGCAAATTCCATCCCTAGAAAAATATTAACTGCACATACCTTATTGCAGGAAAACCTGCACGCCATTCCCTCTCTGAAGTTACCTCACTCCTCAGAATATGTGAGAACAGCCATGGATCTTAGTTACTTCTGCTAAGATCATAGAAAATGCAGGCAGATTCTTCTTCTAAATACTGCCTGAGATAAACAGCACACTCCGGTACCATTTAAAAATAACAAACTTTTGATTGAAGAAATAAACTAAGTATAAAACACCACTCTCCTCTTACGACCTCCATCTTTGTTGAGGGTTGCAAGAGAATCACTGGATATGGCAGTTAGGGGAGGAGCTATATAGCAGCTCTGCTGTGGGTGATCCTCTTGCAACTTCCTGTTGGGAAGGAGAATATCCCATAAGTAATGGATGATCCGTGGACTGGATACACTTAACAAGAGAAAGAGCAGTTTACTTTGGGGTAATGCCACGCAAAAAGCCCTTTTCAGGGCTATTTGTAGGGTTAGACTTAGGTTTAGTGGTAGGGATAGTTTAGTATTTTAGGGGTTAAATAGTTTAATATAGGTGGCGGCAGGGTAGGGGGATTAGATTAGGGGTTAAATAATTTAATATAGGTGGCAGCGGGGTAGGAGAATTAGATTAGGGGTTAAATAGTTTAATATAGGTGGCGGCGGGGTAGGGGGATTAGATTAGTGGTTAATAATTTTAAAATAGATGGCGGCAGGGTAGGGGCTCACTTTAGGGGGTAGTTTAATGAAGTTGGTGGCGGGGTAGGAGCTCAAATTAGGGGGTTATAGATTTAATATAGCTGGCGGCGGGGTCCGGGAGCGGCGGTTTAGGGGTTAATAACTTTATTAGCTGGAGGCGGGGTCCGGGAGCGGCGGTTTAGGGGTCAATATATTTTTATTGTTAGGATAGTGAGGGGGGATAGCGGATAGAGGGTTAGACGTGTCGGGCTTTATTTTGGAGGCGTGTTAGACAGTGCGGGTGATTTTATAACTTAGTCAGGTTTTGTAGGCGCCGGCAGTTTCTAAAGTGCCGTAAATCACTGGCGACTCCAGAAATTTGTACTTACGCAGATTTCTGGACATCGCTGGTTCGAGTTGCGAGCTGAAACTGCGGGCGGCGGGGGTTCCCTCGCTTGCGCCGCAAACTACGCTGCATATCGGATCGCGCCCTATGTGTCTGACCGTGACAGTCAGACACTTAAAGTTTAACATCAGAGGGGGCAGCCACTTCTCTGCCTATAATATTTAATGTGCACAAAATCACAAGATGGCTAAACATTCTGTAAAATGTATTTAGTAAGCAGAGAAGATAGCATAGCAAGTTACAACACTGACCTTGTGAGACACAAAGTTTAACATCAGAGGGGGCAGCCACTTCTCTGCCTATAATATTTAATGTGCACAAAATCACAAGATGGCTGCTCATTATATTAGTAAGCAGCAGCCAGAGAACATAGCATAGCAAGCAAGTTTCAACACTGACCGGGTCATACACAAAGTTTAACATCAGAGGGGGACTGGGGAGGCTACTACTCTGCCTTATAATATAGTAAAAATTTACTGTGCACAAATTCACAAGATGGCAGCTCATTCTGTAAAATTAATTTAGTAAGCAGAGAGGATTTCAGTAGCAACATTGAATTTGCAAGCAAAGAAAATAAATAATTAAAGTGAAATTAACTTTAATTATTTATTTTCTTTGCTTGCAAATTCAATGCTGCTATTGCTACTTAAATGTTCTCTGCTTATGCTTACTAAATTAAATTTACAGAATGAGCAGCCATCTTGTGAATGTTTTGGCAGTTTACTGTTAAGAATTTAGGATTAATATGTGATTAGCAGCTAAATATCTTTAGTTTGAAATTGGAATAGAGCTCCCCCTGTGGCAATCATAGTGTAAATTGGCCAAATCAAGTCACATTTCTTATTAAAGAGACATTAAACACTAAATACATGCTAGATAGAATGATGCATTCAAAGAAAAGATTAGTCCATGTCCATGACTAACATGTAGATGTATTTTTTAAAGTTTCATTAGTTGTTTAAAAAATGACAAAATAAGTGTAAAGTTTTAGTGTCTATAAAACACTGGGAGCTGCCATGTTGTAACTTGTGTTACCTTCTCTGCTGTGGCCAATTAGGGTTAGTTATAAATAGGGCACTAGAGTGTGCAGCCAATGGTTGTGCTGGATTTAACAGTGTTCTGCACTTCCATTTGTAAAAGGAACTGAAAAGCTCACAATTTCAGAATGGAATTACAGGCAAATAAATAATGAAAGTATATTGCCGAGTTGTTTTATTATATACAATTTATCATTTTATATTACCATCTCAAAGTGTTTAATGTCCCTTTAACCCGTAGTACAATGGTCTCTTCTGTTCTTGAAAAAGGGGGCAAAATAAATAAAATATATTGCAATTTTTATTTTATAATTTTTTTATATTACAATTTAAAGGTGGTTTATGTCCCATAAGGCCCTTACCGTAATTATTAACCAGACCGGTACTCATGGAACTGCAGAGTGGCGTTAGTGGACTGGTCTGGTGCTGTATCTGCTTTTTTCTTACTCATTTTGAATGGGTCAACTGTAGCCTTTGAAGGCTTGGCTGTATTACTCAAGTAATGAAATTACATGGAATTATTAACCTGATAATAATATTACAGCCCCCAAGAATTTGAATTTTGGATTGAATCAGAAATGACTTTTTTTATGTGGCATCTTAAAAGGGGGATATGTTGTAATAAAAATACCTTTATAAAACAAGCTTCCATTGCTGAATCAATAACATAACATACTATTTTATTTTAATGCTTCCACAATCATTTTGCTTGCTTCTCTTGCTATCCTTTGCTGAAATGTTTATCCCTGGTAAGCGCAGGAGCAACAAAGAACCTAGGTTCTAGGGGCTGATTGGTGGCTGCATATTGCATAATGCATAATGATTGTCATTGGCTCACCCATGTGTTCAGTTAGAAAACAGTAGTGCATTGCTGCTCCTTCAACAAATGATACCAAGAGAATACAAATTTTTTGATAATAGAAGTAAACAGGAAAGTAGCTTAAAATTGTTCTACTGAAATCCTGAAGGAGAAGTTTTGTTTTTCATGTCCCTTTAAGGTAAAACTCAAGCATTTGTGTTAGGTTTTTTTGTAATGAACAGCTTCTGTTTGGACGTTATTTGCTGTTATGGATATTATTTGCTTGTGTTTGTTTGTGCTAGCTTGTTTCTGGACTACATCACTAGAATAAAGGACAAAATATGTAATATTCCTATTTATTATTGTATATCATTTATTATATTTCATTTTGTGAAAACCATAGTCAGGAGGAAAGCTAGCTAAGCAGCAGCAATGGACTAATGGTAGCGTAGCAGCTGTTGATTGGTTGCTGCACAATGCACATATACCTCTTTTCATTGTCTTATCTGATATGTTTAGCTCACACTAGTGCATTTCTGTTCCTTGAACAAAGGATACTAACACAAATAGCATTGCATGCATGCACAGTAGTCTGAATCATGAGCATAATG
This sequence comes from Bombina bombina, assembly GCF_027579735.1. Classification (NCBI taxonomy): domain Eukaryota; kingdom Metazoa; phylum Chordata; class Amphibia; order Anura; family Bombinatoridae; genus Bombina; species Bombina bombina. Next base: position 1,028,216,906 of record NC_069501.1, read on the forward strand.
TTTTTGGGTTCTATGACTTTTGAAGATTATTCAGATGTCAACTTCCATATCTCACTAAGGACATGGATACACTGAAAATTTCTATGTGATCATTATGCACAAAGTAAGTTATTTGCTGTTTTTTACACAATCTGTTTCTTTTTACGTTTAAATTTACTTTTCTTTTTCTATTGTCTACCTATAATTTTTCTTTTCTCTCTTGATAGGTGTACACTTTGAAGTTACCATTTTGAAATATGGAACATCTGAAGAATTTTTCCAGACTGGATTTCCAAGCAAAACGCGAAGTCATTAATAATGGAAGACCAATGCCTGAGCTTAAAGAACTAGTTCAGCCACAGAAAAAAAAAGGTATTTTCAAACAGAGTGGTATCAGAGAAAAGAGTGGCTGTGTGGCTGTGCTACAAATAATCCCCTTTACTGCTTTCCATGCCTTCTGTTCTCCACTACCGACACCATTTGGACAAGTACAGGATTTGCAGATTTAAAAAATTTATTCAGGGGCCTCAATATACATGAGAAATCACTCAGTCACATCCAGAATCTAATTGCTTTTAAAACCTTTGGAACTGTAAGGATTGATGCAGCTTTGAACAAACAGATAAGATTACAAATAAGCAACCACAATGCTAAAGTAAAAGAAAACCGTGAGATTTTAAAACAATTAATTAATACAACCATCCTCCTAGCAAGGCAGGAATTAGCATTTCGTGGTAACGATGAAGGTGCAAACTCTTGGAATTGTGGCAACTATGTGGAGGTAGTATATTTTATAGCAGAGATCCATGACAAATTAGCTACGCATTTGGAGACAGCCACAGTTTTTACTGGATTATCTAACAGAATCCAAAATGATTTAATAGAATCAGTCGCTGATGTCATTAGAGATGACATAAAAAAGGAGATCGATGCAACCCCATTTGTTGCTATTGAAGTTGATGAGACAACTGATGTCACTAACAAATCCCAGATATCTGTAGTTTTTCATTAAGTGACGAACAATGAGTTGACTTTTGAGGTTAAGGAGGCGTTCTTGGGATTTGATGAAGTGATTGACAGACGAGCAACAGCTATTGCTAATTATGTATTTGGAGTGTTGGAGAAATACAATTGTTTGCAAAAGCTGGTAAGTCAGACTTACGATGGAGCTGCTGTGATGGCATCAGATCTTAATGGGGTTCAGGCCAAGATAAAAGAAAAAGTTCCAGAAGCAACATTTTTCCATTGTTATGCCCACAAATTGAATCTGGTGCTTTCACATTCAGCAAAATGTATGCCTGAGTGTAAAATATTTTTTTAAAAACTGGAGCATCTTGTCTCTTTTTTCAATCACTCAACCAAGCACACCCACCTACTGGACGATGTTGTAAAGAAACGTTTACCAAGAGCGGCACCCACCAGATGGAGTACAAACTCCAGACTAGTGCAGACGGTCAACATGTACCTACCTGATCTGCATGCTATGTTCGGGAGTATAGTTGATGATGAAGAGAAATGGGAGGGTGACACCGCGTTGCTTGCTTCTGGATTTCTACAATGGCTGAATAAAACATCAACCTGCTTCCTACTTATGACATATGAGTAAATTTTCTTAAAAACTGACGGACTCTTTCTTATACTACAGAATAGAGTAATGGATGTTGCATTCTGCTGTGAGTCAATTCGGGAAGTAATGGCATTTCTGGAACGCTAGAGACAAGACTTTGACGCTTTCTATAAGCTATTTGAGGACAGATGCGTCAGATTTGGGCTCACAGAGAATGAGAGAGGCAATCACCCTATAAGAGATGTAAGGAGAAGGATGTTTTATAATATTCTGGACAATGTGATTGTTCAGATGAAAGCCAGATTTGATCATTATGAGGAGCTATCGTTTCTCAGTTTGGTTGACTGCACAAAACTTAAAGAAATTGCAGAAAATTTTGATGACACCAAACTGCAAAGCCTAGGAAAAAACAGAAAGCACTTTGATTTGCTTCGACTCAAATGTGATCTGGTGGGCTTATACAGTGCAGAAAGAGAAGGACTGAATGCAAATCATCGTTACAGCTCCTCAATTTTGTGATTGAGAATGATTTGATGAATGGTCTTCCAGAAGCTGTAAAATTATTCAAGCTGGTGCTCACAATGCCAGCTACAACAGCTTCTGTAGAACGATCATTTTCTACATTGAAAAGAATAAAAACCCACAGTCGCAATAGGACTTTCCTCACTGGCACTCTTGTCTATTGAGACACCTAGACTTTTAATGTTAAAAGCTAAAGACAAAGAGGATTTCTACAAGAAAGTAACCGAAAAGTTTGTTTTAAAAGAAAGACGAATGGACTTTATTTATAAATGAGACTCTGTAGGTGCCGACCACAGAAAAGAAAACATGTCTGCAGTGCTACAAAAAAGTCCCAGTTTCAAGTGTTCATGATTACACCCCACCACCAGTTCTAATTTGTTCTATGTTATTTATTAAAGAGTTCTATTTTTAAAACAAAAAAGTTGTCTTTTTTTTTTCTCTGAAGCTATTTTGCAATACCATGTTCAAATGATGCAATATTATCCAACTTTTAAAAACTTTTTTTTTCTACAGGTAATCAACATATTGCAGATGAGCTGGTGCTTTAGTGCAGTGTTTTCAACCCACTGTGGTCCTCAAGTACCCCAAACAGGCTATGTTTTATTTTATTATAGCTGTGCTGAACCAGTGCAAAGGTGAAGTAATCGGCTGAATAATAACACCATGGTTACTAACCTTCTCTCACATATAAACTGATTATTTCATATGTGGCTGTGCACTGGTTCAGCTACAAGGAAAACCAACCCTGTTGTGGGCTTGGGGACCACGTCTGAGTGAGATAAAATGTTTTATTGTAACTGTCAAATTTTACCTTTTCAATTCAAAGGGACCTGCAAAAAAAATTCTATATCATCACAGAAAACGAAGAAAGTTCTGCCTCTTGCAAGGTAAGACAATGTACTCTTTCATTTGTCTTCAATGAGTATAATCAGTGGCACTGCATTTGCCTATATAATTATAATCATTAATTAATTTGTTTCTTACGTGTATGCGTGTGTTGTCAATAATGCAGCTAACTGCCCTTATGCAACCTGCTAATTTAATCGTCAATTTAAGCTACCACTATGGTTCATATATTGGCTTCTTCTCGGGCATATCATAGCCAGTGCCTCACTTGCCTCTGACCTCACCGCACGTCACTGATTTGCAGAGGCTTAGATACAAGATAATCACAGAGGTTAAAAGTATATTATTATAACTGTTAGTTATGCAAAACTGGGAAATGGGTAATAAAGGGATTATCTATCTTTTAAAACAATAACAATGCTGGTGTAGACTGTCCCTTTAAATGGCACTGGAAAGAAAAAAAATAACAACCCAGCAGGTGAACTTTGTAAAAGTTTGGAACTACTGTAGTAGAAAAGGTCTATAGTATAGATCTATGGATCATAGACAGATCAGAGTGCAATGAACCCTCTTACATACCCAATAAATATTAGAGGTTTAAATGTTATAAAGTAAATTAATATAACAATTTTGGTTATGCAAAACTGGGGGATGGGTAGTAAAGCCATTATCTATCTTTTTAAACAATAAAAATCTTGTGGCTGACCTTTACACTGATCAGCCACAACATTAAAACCACCTGCCTAATATTGTGTCGGACCGTCGGTTCCCCTTGTGCTGCAAAAATAGCTCTGATGCATCGACTCCACAAGACCTCTGAACGTGTCCTGTGGTATCTAGCACAAAGACATTTGCTGCAGATACTTTAAAGGGATAGTAAACCCCAAAAATTGTATTGTTTAAAAAGATAGATAATCCCTTTATTTTCCATTCCCCAGTTTTGCATAACCAACACTGCTATAGAAATATACCTTTTAGCTCTGTAATTACCTGGTATCTAAGCTTCTGCTGACTGCCTCCTTATCTCAGATCTTTTGACAGACTTGCATTTCAGGCAATTAGTGCTGCCTCTTAAATAAGTTCACATGCTTGAGCACAATGTTATTTATATGAAACACATGAACTAACGCCCTCTGTCAAATGCATTCAGATAGAGAAGCGGCCTTCAAAGGCTTAGAAATTAGCATATGAGCCTACCTAGGTTTAGCTTTCAACTAAGATAACAAGAGAACAAAGCAAATTTGATGATTAAAGTAAATTAGAAAGCTGTTTAAAATTACATGCCCTATCTGAATCATGAAAGTTTAATTTGGACTTTACTATCCCTTTAAGTCCTGCAAGTTGCTAGGTGGGGCCTCCATGGATCAGATTTGTTGTTCCAGCACATCCAACAGATGCTCAAACGGAGAGAGATTTGGGGAATTTGGAGACCAAGGCATCACCTTGAACTCTTTGTCATGTTCCTCAAACCATTCCTGAACATTTTTTGCAGGGTGCATTATCCTGCTTAAAGAAGCCACTGCCATCAGGGAACACCACTGCCATGAAGAGGTGTACGTAGTCTGCAACAATCTCTAGGTAGGTTGCACGTGTCAAAGTAACATCCACATGAATGCCAGGACCCAAGGTTTCCTAGAAGAATATTGCCCTGAACATAACACTGCCTCTGCTGCTGCACTGCCTTCTTCCCATAGTGTATCCTGCTGCCATCTCTTCCATGGTAAACAGCACACAGGCACCAGCCATCCAACTGATCTAAAAGAAAATGTGATTCATCAGACCAGGAAACCTTCTTCCATTGCTCCATGGTTCAGATCTGACGCTTGTGTCCGTATTGAAAGTGCTTTCAAGCACTCCATATGCAGCAAACTGTGACGCACTGTGTGTTCTGACACCTTTCTATCATGATGTGAAGTTGTCTAAAAGTAAATTCAGACAAATTGGGGAGAGTATGATAAGAACTCAGAGGTTTCCAGAGCAGAGAAACCTAAGTATCTGCAAAGGGCAGTGCCTAGTACCAACTAGAAGTATAGATTTCAAAAGTGAAGAAAAAAGAGGTACTGTATGGCACACTTGTACTTTAGTACTAATTAGGCTTACCAAACACAAATTAGTATGGGGGAAAGGAAGGTGGAGGATTTGAAAATACAATTTAACTTTTAACTGTTGATTAATAAAAGATAAAGACATTTATTAAAAATCTTAAAAAACATACAAATACAAATGCCTGCCCTCTGGAGAAGTTGTATCGACTCTCTATAATTATTTACATTGGTATCTCATGAGTTATATGCATGGAACATGGGATGGATTTAAACAGAAGGTTCAATCTGTGTACTATATATATTTATCTATGTTGCAATTAAAGCTCCCACACACAATGTATGCATGAGTCTAACTCAATAATAAAAAACCGTAATAGTGGTGCGGCAGCTAATAGAAGCAGTAAAGGCCAACAAAGTTTGGTATTCAGGGCTATTAGACTATAAGTTCACAGGGAGAGCCCCCAGTTTCCCCAGTGTCAGCACAATCAATTAGTTAAGAGCTTGTCTATATCACTGGTACTATCATAGAGGAGGAGCCCCTCCAAACACGTTTATGCTAAGTCTAATTATATAGCTGCCGCACCACTATTACCTGTTTTTTATTATTGAGTTAGACTCATGCATACATTCTGTGGGGGGGGGGGGGTCTTTAGCCTAATAATGGCTTTAATTGCAACATAGATAAATATATATAGTACACAGATTGAACCTTCTGTTTAAATCCATCCCATGTTCCATGCATATAACTCATGAGATACCAATGTCAATAATTATAGAGAGTCGATACAACTTCTCCAGAGGGCAGGCATTTGTATTTGTATGTTTTTTAAGATTTTTTAATAAATGTCTTTATCTTTTATCAATCAACAATTAAAACTTACGGTAAATTGTATTTTCAAATCCTCCACCTTCCTTTCCCCCATACTAATTTGTGTTTGGTAAGCCTAATTTGTACTAAAGTACAAGTGTGCCATACAGTACCTCTTTTTTCTTCACTTTTGCAATCTACCTTTCTATCATGGCCAGAATTATTTTTTTCCTGCACTTTCAGCTACAGTAGCTCTTCTGGTGATTGGACCAGACAGACTAGCCTTTGCGCCACACGTACATCAATGAGCTTTGGGCGCCCATGACGCTGACGCCAGTTCACCGGTTGGAGATGCTCTAACCCAGTCACCTAGCCATCACTATTATGCCCTTGTTAAAGTCACTCAGATCTTTTGGCTTGCCATTTTTCCTGCTTACAACACATTAAATTCAAGAACTGACTAATCACTTGCTACCTAATGTATCCCACCCCTTGACAGATGCCATTGTGACAATATAATCAATATTATCCACTTCACCTGTCAGTGGTTTTAATGTTGTGGCTGATCAGTGTAAACCTTGTGTACAGATGATCTGAATTTGAAGACTGACACATTTTGGTTCTAAAGTAGAGAACCTGTCTGCCTGCAGTTGCCATTTTTATTGCAGTATCGGGTGGCAACATTTAATATTTGGTTGTGCAAGAGCAGAGAATGTCAATCATCCTGAACAATTCCTGTTGTTTCACCTTAAAAAACATTTCCAAATTTGCCACTTCCTCACACAATACAGAACTAAGATTTGAATCCACTCTTTCATCATTTCGAACCTTGACTACTGCAACTCCATCCTCTGCAGTCTATCTGCTTTACAATACATAATGAATACCTCTGCCAGGCTGATCTACCTTATAGGTCACTCTTCATCTGTTGCACCTCTCTGCCAATCCCTTCACTGGCTTCCTCTAACCTCCAAAATAAAACACAAAATCCTGACTTTGACATTCAAGGCCCTCAATAACACTGTTCCCCCCCCCCCCCCCTATATCTCAAACCTCATCTCCAGATACTCTCCTTCCCATCCCCTTTGCTCTGCTCATGACATCCTTTTATCCTCCTCTCTTGTTACCTCTTCACATTCCCATTTACAGGACTTCTCTAGATCGGGCCATATTTTTCAGAACTTGTGGAACTTTCTGCTTTGCTCCACAAGACTCTATCCTACTTTTCAATGTTTCAAGAGCTCCTCAAAGACTATACTGTCCAGAGATGCATATAATATACACTAACATTTTCTTACCTCAGTTCCTCTCCTCCTTGACAAACACTGTGGGGACTTTAAGAATGGCTGGCATAAGCACAAGGTTATCCTACAAACTAGATAAGTTTATATTTTTAGGAAATATTGGGCAGACTTGCTCGGCCTATGGCTCTTATCTTCCATCAAAATCGGTTTCACTTTTTAAACCTGTGTGTGCTAGTATGGAAAGAAGTGTGCACAGACACACACTCTAACCTTAGAGAGAGCTGTGGCTGATAAGAAGGGAAGAAGTTGAAAAGAGAGGAAAGCAAACTGTGATTTTGGGAGGATTTTCCAGTACACGGGACATACTTCCCAATTCCGGACTGTCCCTGTCAAACCAGGATGGGTGGCAACCGTAAATTAAAGGGAACATTAAAGGGACAGTCTAGTATAAATTAAACTTTCATTATTCAGATAGGACTTTTCATTTTAATCAACTTTCCAATTTACGTTTATCATCAAATTTGCTTTTTTCTCTTGGTATTCTTAGTTTAAACTAAACATAGGTAGGCTCATATGCTAATTTCTAAGCCTTTGAGGGCTGCCTCTTATCACAGGCTTTTTAAATATCTTTTCAACACAAAGAGACAGAAAGTACACGTGGGCCATATAGATAACACTGTGTTCAGGCACAGGGGGTTATTTAAGATTCAGCACAAAACAATGCTAAATGCAAGACAATAGATAATAAACAGCCACAGTCATGTGATCAGGGTGCTGGAAGAAGGTTCCTAGATACAAGGTAATCACAGAGGAAAAAAGTATATTAATATAACTGTGTTGGTTATGCAAAACTGGGGAATGAGTAATAAAAGGGATTATCTATCTTTTAAAACAATAATAATTCTATGGTAGACTGTGCCTTTAAAGCATTATTTAGCTGCATCTAAAAGAGGTTTTTCAAAATGTTTTAAAAAACAATCAGTTCTTTACACAATCACTCACATTTCATGTATAATAATTATGCCAATGATGGTTTAAAGATGGCAGTCATCAAAGGTGATACAGCTCATGTGTGATACTGCTGTGCATGATTAGTATTTATTTTGGTAGTGGCCATATTTGCTATCTCAATATTTGGGTTTTATACCTCCCGTTTCATATGGCTATTTGACAGACTCTGTATTGATTTATATGACCTGTTTTCAACATTATCAAATGATTTTATCTGCATAATTATGATCGTCTTTTGTTTTTGTTCTAGTTTCCATTACTGGTGGCAACATCTTCATAGACATTAGTGGAGATATTTATTGTTACTGCCAGATAAACAGTTTAGAACAGCAAGGGAAACTACAACTTGCCTGAGGAAAAAGCGTGGTTAGCGCTTAGAAATGCGTAGCGTATTGTACTGACCATATTTTTATATTTTAAATTTGTTAAGTGTTATTTACAAGGTATTTTATCAAAAATATATATTTTTTTAATATACTGGAGTCTCCTTTTCATTATTCGCTGTTTGGAGCGTTCTACCACTGAAGCAGAGTACAACCTTGGCTTTTATGTGCAATGGGTCACTATAATATACCCAGTATGTTCCATTTGCACTACAGTGTACAATACAATCTGTGAGTATCCATTTGTTGGGAACAGCTGGTGGGTACAAAATACCTAATTGATCTGCACTAGGAGTCGCCCTCTTTATTCCTTCCATATTCTAGACTGCAGAATTCGATTCTGATTCCAGGAGGAGCTGCCATTGCATTGGTGCACAGTCTACTGGGACACTGCTGAGTTCACAGTCCGTCTACCTAGGCATTATCTTTGCCTTCACAATTTGTGAGTATGATTTTATCACACGCTTATTTTCTGTGAGTTATTGGCTACACTAGGAGGCGCCCTTTCTCTTCTTTTGTAGCAATGGAAACTAGGCCTTTATCTTCAGGTATTTTTAATAAGTGAGATTTTTTACAAGCTAATAAACTATCACCTAGATTACAAGTTTTGCGCTATAGAGGGTGCAAAATGAACGCAGCAAAAGTTGTGTTATTTCACCCTCCATATTGCTGCCATTACGAGTTTTGGAAAAGCCGCCTTGTGCGTGCGATATGGTGGCGTTAAACTCCATACTACACAAAATACAAGCGCTGCTTTGACATGCTCGTGCACGCTTTCCCCATAGACATCAATGGGGAGAGAGTGTTAGAAAAAAACCTAACACCTGCGATAGCGGACTGAAAAGCTCAGTAAAGCAACCCCATTTATGTCTATGGGGAAAAAACATAAACCCCACGTCTAAATACCCCTAATATGCTGCCCCCGACATCGCAGACACCTACATACTCTATATTAAAGTTATTAACCCCTAATCTGCCACTCCCGATATTGCCGCCACCAAAATAAATCTATTAACCCCTAATCTGCCGATAACTAACATTACTATTATACTAAAATTAAAATAACTATCAATTAAATGAATTAAATTATACATTAAAAAACCTAACTATTAAAAAAAATGAAATCTACTAAATTACAAAAAATAAAAAAATACTAAAGTACAAAAAATAACAAACACTAAATTACAAAAAATACCAAAAAATTATCCAAAATAAAAACAATTACACCTAAAAAATCCCTGCCAAAATAAAAAAAAAACCTAGCCTACAATACACTACCAATAGCCATTAAAAGGGCCTTTTGTAGGGCATTTCTCTAAAGAAATCAGCTCTTTTCCCTGAAAAAATACAGACCAACCAACCCCCAAAATAAAAAACCTAACTCTTCAGCTCTTTTTCCTGCCCTGAAAAGGGCATTCAGCTCTTTTAAGAAAAGCCCAAACCCTAATATAAAAAAAAAAACCCTCCCAAAAAAAGTTTAAAAAAACCTAACACTAATCCCCGACGATCCACATACAGTTTCTGAAGTACGGACATCCATCCTCATCCAGACGGCGAGAAGTCTTCATCCAGGCGACGAGGTCTTCATCAATCCAGGCATCTTCTATCTTCATCCCGGCGGCGCAGAGCGGGTCCATCCTGAAGACATCGGGCGTGGAGCATCCTCTTCATATGGTTGCCGCCGTATACTGAATCTTCAATGCAAGGGACGCGATTCAAAATGGCTTCTCGTCGCCTGGGTGAGGATGGATGTCCGGACTTCAGAAACTGTAAGTGGATCGTCGGGGGTTAGTGTTATTATTTTTTTTACTTTTTTGGGGTGTTTTTTTTTTTAGATTAGGGTTTGGGCTTTTCTTAAAAGAGCTGAATGTCCTTTTCATGGCAGGAAAAAGAGCTGAATACCCTTATTTTGGGGGGCTTTTTTATTTTTTATAGGGCTATTAGATTAGGTGTAATTGTTTTTATTTTGGATCATTTTGTTTGTTATTTTTGTGTAATTTAGAGTTTGTTATTTTTTGTAATTGTAGATTTTTTTTTTTTAGTAGTGTTAGCTTTTTTTAATGTGTAATTTAATTTATTTAATTGATAGTTATTTTAATTTTAGTATAATAGCAAAGTTAGTTTAATTTATAATTTCCCAGGTAGGTTTTTATTTATTTTAAGATAGGGATATTGTAATTTTAATTTAAAGTTAGGGGGCTGATGTCGGGGAGCACGGAATAGGGGTTAATATCTTTATTATAGTGTGGACAATGTTGGGGTGCGGGGGGATAGGGGTTAATAACTTTATTATAGTGGTGGCGATGTCGGGGAGCGATGGAATAGGGGTTAATACATTTTATTAGTGGCGGCGATGTCAAGAGCGGCAGATTAGGGGTTAATAACTTTAATATAATGTTTGCGATGCTGGAGGGCCTCGGTTTAGGGGTTAATAAGTAGTTCATGGGTGTTAGTGTACTTTGTAACAGTTTAGTTATGTGTTTTGTGTAACAGTTTTGTTGCGTAAAACTCATAACTACTGGTCTCAGATTGCGAAACGGATTGTGTCAGTATAGGGTGTAACGCAAGCTTTGTAGCCTCACCGCAAAACTTGTAATGGCGCGCTATTGAAATCCCACACAAAAAAATTAAATAATTTTTTGTGCGGGACTGACGTTGCATTACAGGCTAAAATGCTTGCGGTACAGCTAAACCGTCAAGACTCGTAATGGCTGCGTTGCTGTTTTAACGCTGAAATGGCCACCTCGTAATCTAGGTGCATGTAATTATATTTTTGTGTATTGTGAAATTTCACATGATTAATTAAATATTTTATAAAAGCAAAACATATCACAAAGAGAAGAATTACATTCTTCAAATACCACTAGCTTGTTCATAATATGCGTTGATAAGATGCTGTCTTGTCCTCCATGCTGTCGTCCTCCAGATAGATTTGCCATTGAGAACAGCCTTCAATAAAATATTGTGCTGTGCAGCACAGCTTTTCATTGGCTGCTGTGTCACATCTAAAAAAAACTATTTTACAGAGGGGAAGGAAGTGGCAGCATTTATAAGTAACATATCTAATTTAAAACATTTACAAATACATTTAAAGTAAAATTAAAAACGCCTTGGATATAGATTTGTCGACCCCTGGTTTACAGTAAACTGGATTCATATCATATGAATTAACAGGTCAACTTTACCATCACTTTAAGGTGGTGGTAGCAGAGTTAGTTTAGTGTGGATGGCAATGGTGAATTTGGGCATTTTTCTGGGTCTAGTACAATGAAAAAGTGTTTGCTAACCCTTGCACCAAATGAACTAAGTCACAGGCTTGCCTGGAGTGGCTAGGCTGTGACAAACTGGTTAAGGTGGAAAAGGTCTCTTAACCTTTCTGTGACAAACTAATGACTATTGCAGAGTGGGTTAAACTCCTGTATGTCACATCAGACCATACATACGTTTTCCTTTTCAAAACTTTCCTTTACATGGCATAACACAAACTTAAATATTTAAATACTTTCTAGCCCCAAGGCAGAACATGCAGTGATCTGAGATGTCATCAGAGAAAATGCAGCATGTCTGCAGAAAGAACAGGTCACATGCAGGAACTGTTACTGCTTTAACTGTGCAGTGCTGCTCCACATCAGGCTGTTCTCTTCAAACAGAGCTTTGCTCTGGCTGCACTGTGTAAGTTTTCCTTAACACAGCGCATCCACAGCAAAGTGCTTTTTGAAGTGAACAGTCAAATATGCAGTGTTGACTGGCTCTGTAGTGTTGACTGGCTCTCAGCCCCCTAGCTTTTCCCAGTCTGAAAAGCTGTTTTTTCTGAATGTAAGACATTCTTTTGAGCAATGCACATTTTTTATTACTACATTTCTATGTTAGACTAAGAGAAAAGGAAACAAATTTATTCAAGAGACATTTTACAATTATTATTTTTGTATGCAGCTAATTTGAAATTCAATTTTCAACTGCTGCAATATATCATAAAACTTTTTAAATTGCTTTATTCTCCAGGCCATCAAGACATTGCAACTTAATTGGTGCTTTAGTGTAACTGCCTAATTTAAAATTGAATTTTATTTAAAAGTAACCTGCAGAAAAATTCTCAATAAAAGAATCTCATCGCAGAAAGTGAAAAAAAATGCTGCCTCTGGGATTTCTAAGTAAATATTGACTTACCCTGTATGCAAAATACCAGATACCTATTGAAGAATTTAAACCGTAAGTGCAGCAAGGTGCAGACTACTATACCTAGAGCTTCAGTCTTTAATTTGTTAAATTTGCTTGTTTAGTTAAACATTAAAGTTTTTTTTCCTTTCCATCTGCCGTCAGCTACAGTGTAGTCTGCCTTTTAGAGTTAGCTAAACACTGCCATCTGTCCAGAAGTGTAAATCGCACTAATTACACGTTGAGACAAAGGGAGCTCAAATTGTTCCTGCAAACTCTACTGAGATATCTTCTAAATCTAACCAAAACCTTGGAGGTATCATAAGATTGTATTGCATGACATTAGGAAATGCCTGCCTTAAAGACTTACTCTCTAATTGGTCTCTTTGCATAACACAGGGCTGTGTGTTACTCATCAGTTCTCTAAGGTGTTCATTTTCATCCTAAAGGGACATAATGCTCTTGGCATAACACATAGATGTTTATTTATAGTCTGCTCACTTTTACATTAAACAAATAATGAACATCTATTACCCCCACAAAAACCGAGCTACAAAGTTCTATGCAAATTATATTCATTGCTAAAATGAAATTAAAACTTTATATTTTTATGACTAAATATCTCTGATAACTTGTATTAAAAGGGCAAGTAAACCTAAAAATAATGTTTAATTCTACACATAGGGCGCCATGTACTAAGCCGTCAATTTTTTCGCACAGACCGTATCGAAATAACCCGCCGGCATTCGCACCATGCGGATGGCACTTCGTTACATGAATGTACTAAAATCCAAGCCGTAAAATTTCGCGTCTATTGTGTGTCGAAGACAATCGGATTATTGATAACTTTGAAGCTTCGTTCGGCGCGAAAGAGCAAAGTTAAGAAGCAGTCTGCGACCTGATTGGTTTAGTTCTTTACCCACGTGACGATCTAGGTGTCATAATCGCCAGACAAGCGGCAACGTCTGGCTGCTGACATGCATAAGAATGTGCATTTTCCCAGAAATCTTAGAATATTGTTTATTTACTTTTCGGTATTCACTTTGACAAGATGGCTTGCTCCAGAGATTCTGCTACTTCTAAGAAGACTCGCAACCCTAACTTCTCGCATCAATAGAATGTTGTACTTGTTGATCTAGTACTCGAATATTATGACAATATTTATGGTAGTCGAGTCAAGCAAACCCCAGGCGCTCGTAAGAAGATTATTTGGGAGAAAATTAGTGACGCAGTGAGTGCTCAAGGACACACAGACAAATGTAAGTAAAACAATTATAATTTTTATTACAGCCAAAATATTAACAAAATTGAATCAAAATGGCATTATAGAAAATAGTGCTCACGGCCAATACAGTATTTTTTGGGAGTTTTTGAATAAACTTTTTAACATACCAAAAAATGACAATTTTGGTGGCCTCAAAAAACAAACAAAAAAAAAACAAAAAAACTTTTTTTTATTTAAAATGCAATCATTGATTATCTGTTTTCGACTACATAAGTATTGTAGAGATTCTGAACCTGTGTATTTAAATTCATTATAGTATCCATTATTTGTTTAATATCTTCACAGACAGAGGATTGAACTTGTGATACAACTGGTACACTAGAATCTAGAGAAGGGACAAAAATTAGAAAATAAATTAAGGCTTATGAGAACATGTTTAAAATAAAAACAGATTATTTATAAGCAGGTAACAAAATTGTATTACCATTTTGGTTAGAGGCGGTATTATCCATAGATCTACTTGTTTGTGTAGATTTAGAAACCATAGATATGTCCCAGTCGTTATCAATATCAGAAATATTGGTTGAGTTTTTCTCACTACTTGCATCTGGAATATATATTTAGAAATGGAGGTATATATTTTGGTATTGATTTGACTATAAGCTATAATATAGTAACTCAAAAAATTTATAAACAATTACCTAGTTGAATTGAGGGTGAAGTTAATGACATCCTTTCAGGAGCATTATTTGCTTCATTGTCACTATCTATGAAAGATTAATAAAGAATTCTATATAAAAAATTGTAAGTAGAAAAATGGTAATGGTACAAAATATAAGAAAAATACCTTCTGTAGAAGATATTTGTATTATTCTTGTGAACCTTGTTTTCTTCTTTTTCTGCAAACTTTTATTGGTTTCTGTAAATAACACAACAAGCTAATCATGAATAAATTTAACAGTTGTATAACTATAGATATGTAAACCATGGTTCTATTGTACCTTGAGGTGTATGAACGACAGTTAGGCGCCTGACACCTCCTTTATGTGGGGACAAATGTCTGTCAAGCAAAGACAGAGGCAAGGGTGGGGATCTAGCCTCACTTCTAGGTGTCAAATTTAGAATAGGCCTTACATAACGTGGAGGAGGAGCACCACAAATATTTTCTTTCTTCTTATCTGAAATAGAAAATTTGTACATATGTTTGTTTAAAGTTTCTTAGTTTTAAAATGTGTTATTTAATAAAGTTTTCAATTTTCGTGTGTTAGAATGTTTATAGTGTTTCCATTTGTTTTAAATTAAAATGGACATGAAAGTGATATGGTACACCTATTTATTCTTTCAGTTCTCATATTGATGATGAACTTTGCATAGAATTTATAATGTAAAAGAATAACAAAATTATATAGCAGTAAGAAACAGTATGGACATGAAAGTGATCACTATGGTACACTGAAACCTAATTATAATTTCAGATCTCATATTGAGGATGGACTTTGCATAGAATTTATAATTTAAAAGAATAAAAAAAATAATATACCATTAAGAAACATTATGGACATGAAAGTGATCAATATGGTACACTGAAACCTACTTATAATTTCAGTTCTCATATTGATGATGAACTTTGCATAGAATTTATAATTTAAAAGAATAACAATTTTATAAACTTACATGTCCTTAAAAGGCTCCTAATAGATTGGTAATATAGTGGTTCTCGACGTTTAACATCACTGTATCGTCTCAAACATTGACGCCTGGTCCTTTTAATTTTTGATACACGATACATTCTGCGTATCATTTCATAGATAGTTTTGTCCCTTTCATCTTGAATGACCCCCCGGACACCCCCTAAGCGTTTGGGAAAATATCTATCCATTACATACACTAGAATTATCATTTCCCCAGATGTGAAAGGTGCAATTCTCTTCATCCTCCCTGGTCCCATAGCAAATTTCTAGATGGGTGTGTCAAATCCCAAAATGTTCTCAATATCGCGTTATTCACTGTCTCTATGCAACATTATTGTATATTTGCTAAATTGTGAGAATTCTTTGGATACAATTATAAAAAAGTTGTATTATTTATTGCCATTCTCAAGTAATGATAAATGTAAATGAAGTTTGATGTATATATTTTATTGTGTAATAGAGTTATCAATAGTGTAGTGTAGTTTTTTTTTGTTATGTAGGACAGTCATATAATTATAGATCTTTATGATTATTTGGTTTATATAGTTATTGTGCAATATGTTGGTTTTAAATAAAAATTAAAGTTTTATTAAAAAACAATATCCAATGTGACCGTTTATTATAATTTGTTAACTTATAAAAATAAAAACAAATACAAAATCACACAAGTATATGATGAAAAAAAAGATTTTATTCAGAAAGTGAAAATTTAGTTTTTTATTCAAAAGACCAAAAAATAGAAGTCCTGTGATTACAATCTTTTGATGAAATCAATCCTTAAAATAGTTCTCTGCGACAAAATTTTTGGCATTAATAGCCTGTCTTGTTGGTGCATCATTACAGATGACCTCAGGGAAGTTCTCAAATGATATATCATCTTCATCAATTTCAATTCCTCTTCTTATTGCAATGTTATGCAGAATGCAGCATACAAGAATAATTTTTGCAACCTTCTCGGGAGCATACTGCATGACACCACCTGAGTGGTCAAGACAACGAAAGCGCATTTTTAACAATCCAAATGCTCTCTCGATGATTCCTCTGGTGGATCTGTGTGCCTCGTTGAATTTCACCTCACATCTTCTTCGAGGATTGTTATAGGGTGTGAATAACCATTCTCTACTGAAATAACCAGCGTCCCCTATGAAAAAAATTAAAAAGGATTAACATTTCAAAGATGATAAAGACGATAATTTCAATGAAAATTAACTATGTTTTTTAGTTAAATCTATCATAACAATGCATGACATAAACTACGTTTGACAATTATAATAATACTGTAACATAACATCCCTAAAATATAATTACCTAACAGCCATCCTTCAGGCATCTCTCCCTCCTCAAACTTCTGATATAACCCAGACTGACACAAGATATACGAATCATGGCAGGATCCAGGGAAGTTGGAACGGACACTGATTATTTTCATGTTATGGTCACACACCATCTGAACATTGAGGGAATGGTACTGTTTTCTGTTCCTGAAAACTTCCTCACGTTCTCTGGATGGTTTGACTGCAACATGGGTGCAATCGATGGCTCCAAGTACATTGGGCATTCCGGCCATTCTATAAAAATTAGACTTCACAGATTGCCACTCTTCTGGAGTCGATGGAAGGCACACGTACCTTGGAAAGACGACCATCAAAGCATCAATAACTTTGGTTAGGTGCCTCGAAAAAGCAGACTGGCTGATGCCAATTATAACGCTAGACACAGCTTGGAATGAACCGGTGGCAAAAAAGTGTAAGGCTGCCAACAGTTTTAATAGTCCGGGTATGGCTTGTGAACGCGCTGTCATTGGTTCAAGGTATTCTGCTATTTCATTGTAAAGTTGCATAATAGCTTCTCTGTCCAAACGGAATCTCTGGATAATCTCTCGATCAGAAATGCTTTCCAAACCCATACGTGGAAGGAAAACTCTAGGGACTCTAATTCTTCTACCTCTCCTTCTTTGCAAGTTGTTAACCGGTGCCTGTATAGCCCTTCTTCCTCGTAATTGAATTAATCGGAAAAGAAACATGTGTAAAAGTGTCTCCATCTTCATTCACTGATCCAAAAACCAATAATGCTACAATAGTAGTTTAGTCCTTTCACTTAAGTACTTCTACCTGGCGTCAGGTTGATACCCCCTATAGTTTTCTATTGTATTCGCTACCTAAATGGTCGCGAAGCAAATCACGCGAAGTTACAGTGAAAGTTGGAGCGGGCGGATTAGTTGTAACATTCATAATTTCCGATTACAGCGAATTTACGTGCGATTGAACATGTAGTAAGTGGAAAAAGGCTTCGGAACGATGAGTTGAGTAAAATTACGATCGCTGATGAAAATAGTGGTTTTTCGAGCAGATCACAGATTGATACATACGAGAAGCAGATCGTGAGCGAATTTTGACGCGGAAATACAGACGGACGGTCACTTCGAAGCTTAGTACATGGCGCCCATAGTGCAGAATTATGTAACATTAGCTTAGCAGCAACTTTATAAACCAAAAGCTCTAGGCTCTACTGAGAGGCTCTTATTTTTCAAACATTATTTTCTAGGTTTACTGGCCCTTTAAGAACCATCAACCTGAAAAGGTGTTAAACATATATTTAAAGCCAGCTCCACAACAGCAATGCACTACTGGGAGCTAGGTGAACACATCAGGTGAGTCACTGACAAGAGGCATATGAGTGTAACCACCAATCATCACTTAGCTCCAAGGAGCGCATTGCTGCTCCTGAGCCTACCTAGGTATGTTTTTCAATAAATGATAACAAAAGAACAAAGTAAATTTGATATTAGATGTAACTTGCAGGCTAGTTTACAAGTGCGGCACAAACAGTTTTGCGCTAATGCAATTGTGTTTTTGTGAGCCATTTTAATTTCACTGATATTACAAATAAAGCACAATCGCCTTTTACACTTCAATCCTTTCCGCAAGTTTAAAGGTATGGTTAACTGTTTTCCAAAACTAAAATCTTGCACAAAACAAATTACAAAGTACACTTACATTCATATAAACACTGTCTGATGAAAATTATCTCAATAAAATATTGCACAAAAAAGTTATAACATAGTAGATGAGGTTGAAAAAAAGACCGAAGTCCATCAAGTTCAACCTATGCAAATCTAATATACTTACAAAAAAGTTCCAGTTGAGCTCAAAATTAAACTTTCATGATTTGGATAGAGCATGCAATTTTAAACAACTTTCCAATTTACTTCTGTTATCAAATTTGCTTAGTTCTCTTGGTATCTTAGGTAGGCTCATAAGAGGAGTGTGCATGTGTCTTTAGTACTCTTTGGCAGCAGTGTTTTGCAACATTATTTGTAGATTTGTTATACAATGTTGCAAAACACTGCTGCCAAAGAGTACTAAAGACACATGCACACTCCTCTTATGAGCCTACCTAGTTTTACTCTTCAATAAAAGATATCATGAGAACAAAGCAAACTTGATAACAGAAAAAAATTAGAAAGTTGTTTAAAATTGCATGCTCTATCTAAATTATGAAAGTTTAATTTTGACTTTACTGTCCTTTTAAATTAATCTCATTAAAAGGTGACCCATTTAACACAAGCAATCATATCCATGAATTTTGTTTCTAGTCAGAAATGTATATAAACCATTTTTAGAGGTATCTAAGGTATTGGCATTCACTACCTCCTTTGGTAATGAGATCCACAATGTTATTGCTCTTACAGTGAAAAAACGTTTCCGTTGCAGGAGATTAAGGGGACTACTTATCAAGCCGTCAACTTACTTGCATTCGACGGCACCAATACGCTCGCCTAACATCGTCTAACTTCGCTGCCTCGGACCTGAATATGTTCTCCAAAGTTACCAAAAAAGCTGTCAAAAAGCTGCGCACCAAGTACGGGGCGATGAGCAGCGGACTGTTAACTGACGGTCATCGATCTCGCTGCTCTTCGGCTTTTTCCCAGGTTTATTGGTATACTGTCACCAAACACCCACACTATACTACACTGTTTTACCCCTATCCTGCTGCTCACGGACCCTGCCGCAACTAAATAAAGTTATTAACCCCTAAACCGCCACTCCCGGAGCCCACCGCCACTCTAATAAATGTATTAACCCCTATCCTGCAGCTCCCGGAGCCCACCGCCACCTACATTATGTTACTAACCCCTAATCTGCCGCCCCTTACACTGCCGCCACCGACATTATACTTATTAACCCCTAATCTGCTGCCCTCTACGCCGCCGCCACTGACATTATACTTATTATCCCCTAATCTGCCGTCCCCAACGTCGCCGCCACTATATTAAATTTATTAACCACTAAACCTAAGTCTAACCCTAACACCCCTAACTTAAATATAATTAAAATAAATCTAAATAAAACCTACTATTAATAACTAAATAATTCCTATTTAAAACTAAATACTTACCTGTAAAATAAACCCTAAGCTAGCTACAATATAACTAATAGTTACATTGTAGCTAGCTTAGGGTTTATTTTTATTTCACAGGCAAGTTTGTATTTATTTTAACTAGGTACAATAGTTACTAAATAGTTATTAACTATTTAATAACTACCTAGCTAAAATAAAGACAAATTGGCCTGTAAAAAAAACCTAACCTAAGTTACACTAACACCTAACACTACAATATACTGTAATTAAATAAATTAACTAAATTAAATTCAATTACCTAAATTAAATTAGCTGAAGTACAAAAAAACAAACACTAAATTACAGAAAATAATAAACAAATTACAGAAATTTAAACTAATTACACCTAATCTAATAGCCCTATCAAAATTAAAAAAGCCCCCGCAAAATAATAAAAACCCCTAGCCTAAACTAAACTACCAATAGCCCTTAAAAGGGCCTTTTGCGGGGCATTGCCCCAAAGTAATCAGCTCTTTTACCTGTAAAAAAAATACAAACAAGCCCCAAAACAGTAAAACCCACCACCCACACAACCAACCCCCCAAATAAAATACTAAACTAAAAAAACTAAGCTCCCCATTGACCTGAAAAGGGCATTTGGATGGGCATTGCCCTTAAAAGGGCAGTAAGCTCTTTTGCGGCCCAAATCCTTACCTAAAAATAAAACTCACCCAATACACCCTTAAAAAACCCTAACACTAACCCCCTGAAGATCGACTTACTGTTCTGAAGACCGGACATCAATCCTCAAGGAAGCGGCAGAAGTCTTCATCCAACCGGGCCGAAGTCCTCAACGAAGCCGAAAGAAGTCTTCATCCAAGCCGGGCGAAGTGGTCCTCCAGACGGGCAGAAGTCTTCATCCAGACCGCATCTTCTATCTTCATCCATCCGACGCGGAGCGGCTTCATCTTCAAGACATCCAACGTGGAGCATCCTCTTCCTTCCGATGACTACCGACGAATGAATGCTCCTTTAAGTGACGTCATCCAAGATGGCGTCCCTTAGATTCCGATTGGCTGATAGAATTCTATCAGCCAATCGGAATTAAGGTAGAAAAAATCCTATTGGTTGTTACAATCAGCCAATAGGATTGCGCTTGCATTCTATTGGCTGATAGGGTGTAATTAGTTTAACGCTTTGATAATTTATTTTTTATATTTTGCAACTTAGTGTTTATTTTTTGTGTAACTTGGTGTTTGTTATTTTTTGTAACTTAGTTAGTTTTTTGTAACTTTGTAATTTCTAAGTGTAGAATTAAATAATTTGAGTAGGGTTAGGTGTTTAAATATATAATATAGTTAATTTAATTTGTAGTTTAATGTATTTTTAGTATAAAAGTTAGGTTAGATTAATTATTAATTTAATATAGTTTAATGTAATTTTAGTATAACAGGTTAGATTAATTATTCATTTAATATAGTTTAATGTAATTTTATTATAATAGTTAGAATAGGTTAATTATTAGTTTAATATAGTTTAATTTAAATCTAAATTTAAGTTTAAATGTATTATAAGATAGGGATGAGTTAATATTTAATGTAGAGTTAGCGGGTTGTTAGGTTTAGGGATTAATATGTTAATTTAGTTTATGGCGATGTGGGGTGCTGGCGGTTTAGGGGTTAATACGTTTATTTAGTTGCGGTGGGCTCCGGGAGCGGCGGGATAGGGGTCAATACTTTTATGTAGGTGACGGCAGTGTCAGGCGGCAGATTAGGGGTTAATAAGTATAATGTAGGTGGCGTCGGTGTAGGGGGCGGCAGATTAGGGGTGTTTAGACTCGGGGAATATGTTAGGTTGTTAGGTGTAAACATAACTTTCATTCTACCATAGAAATCAATGGGATATCGGACAGCAGCGAACATCGAACATGAGCTTTCGCTGCTTTCAGACTCCCATTGATTCCTATGGCATCCTCTGCCTCCAGGGCGGCGGATTGAAAAGCAGGTACGCTGGGCCGGAATAGTTCCGAGCGTACGTGGTAGACATTTGTTAACTAGCAAAAGTAGTCAGATTTGCATTCGGAACATCTGTAATGACGTAAGCATTGATCTGTGTTGGACTGAGTCCGGTGGATTGTACGTTACGTCGCAAAATTCTACTTTTGCCGGTCTGTAGGCTTTGATAACTAAGGCGAATCAAGCTCGCCACAATTACGCTGTGGAATTCCAGCGTATTTGCGGTTGATGGCTTTATAAATAGGCCCTCATATCTCCTTTCCTCCATCCTTTAATTTTTTACCTCTTGTCACAAACAATTTTCTTGGAATAAATAGAGCTTCTGCCATCTCTGTATATGGGCCTTGAATATAATTATATAAAGTAATCATGTCACCTCTCCAGCGCTTTTTGTCTAGAGAAGACATACCCAGTTTGGCTAACCTCTCCTCATAGCTTAAATTCTCTATTCCCCTAATTAGCTTTGTGGCCCTTCTCTGAACTTTTTTTATGTTTGCAATGTCTTTTTTTGAGATTGGTCCCCAGAACTGCACTCTATACTCAAGGTGAGGTCTTTTCAAGGTTTGTGTGGACCAACGGTAGAATTACCAGATTTGCCTACCTCCTAATTGCACCTCTCACAGTTGTGCAATTGATTTTAAAGAATTTAAAAGTAACAAAGGGTGGAGGCGGCGCCAAAAGAGGCGATCTGGCACTTTAAAAATAAATTTCTAAAACCCGTGTTGGTATCAAATCCAGATATTGTAATGTCAGTTATAGATGTTAAACAAATTCCAAATAAATCAAACTGGATCTATATACAATTGTACCTTAGGAATTAATTCAGTTAATATATACTTCTTTAAACTAACCCAAACCACTTTTTTATGAGAGTTTGATTTCTTAAAAAATGCAAGGTGATGCGGGTTTCAATGTTAAATAGCAAATTTTTATTACACAAATTCCAGATAATTCTAGATAAATTCAAAGGGTTCAAAATATGTAAATAATCACTTAAATACTGTGACACCGGTGTCCATTAATAAAAATAAAGAATAAAATTACTAATATCTGTTAAAACCTGTTCAATAAATTGAACACCGGTCTTTCTGTAGTTCAGGCGTTTAAATCTTCAGCCTGTTTGTCTACGTCCCACCGTAGTCGTGTTAGTTCACCTTTGATAAGTGCTGGTAATCTTCTCCTGATATCCTTAGTGTGCACACTAGTAGAAAAATCGGTTGATCTATACTCCTACCGTCTGACCAGGTCCTTTAGGTATTGCTGGCGTGACGGTTCTGGGAGTAGATGTGTCTCTGTAGTTCTTTCCTTTCTGCAGGGCTGGATAATAGACAAGTCTACGTGTTTCAGCTCACCAGGGAGCCTTTGTCAAGATGCCTACATCCAGCTGATTCCGTTTATTTAAAGGGAGATCCATTAACCCTTTCTTGGTTCTCAATCAA
Organism: Bombina bombina; assembly: GCF_027579735.1. Lineage (NCBI taxonomy): Eukaryota > Metazoa > Chordata > Amphibia > Anura > Bombinatoridae > Bombina > Bombina bombina. The sequence goes on from NC_069501.1 coordinate 1,028,240,177, forward strand.
TGTTTACTCAAAGTGTCCTTAATAATCACTCTCTACTTGTCACTGTCTCATTCTCAAGATTCAGTCGGTATATTTATTCAAAGTTCACTTCTAATATGTTAGGAAATAACCACTAACAGATAAATAAATATTCTCAAACTTTACTCCTACTAGCTTACATCGTATTAACCCCAAGCACCTTACATTCCTCAATTTAGAAACCAGGCTCTAAAAGTTAAAATTTAAATAATAAAAAATATAATAATAATAAAAAAATATAATAAATAAAAACATAAAGAGAAAGGTCACTTGGACAATGGATTTCGATATTCAACAATAATTTGCAAAAAAAATATAGGGTCAATATAAATAGTCTCAAACCATCCTAGGTTTGAACTCTCAACCTTTGTGGTGGGAGACCGACTCCGTTTCCATTATGCTACCATTGAAGCTATGCTTCCTTGATTCAGATTCTAGTACTTAGCTTATTTACCCTTCTTATTATACTTTAAAAAATTAATATTTTTCCATATTTCTCATTTGTATTCGAACTCCCAACCTTTGTAGTGGGAAACTCACTTCTTACTATAATATGAACAAAGGAAGTAAAGCTACAATGGTAGCATAACAGATAAGAAGTGAGTTTCCCACTGCAAAGGTTGGGAGTTCGAATACAAATGAGAAATATGGAAAAATATTTTTAAAGTATAATAAGAAGGGTAAATAAGCTAAGTACTAGAATCTGAATCGAGGAAGCATAGCTTCAAAATGGTAGCATAATGGAAACGGAGTCGGTCTCCCACCACAAAGGTTGAGAGTTCGAACCTAGGATGGTTTGAGACTATTTATATTGACCCGATATATTTTTTGCAAATTATTGTTAAATAACGAAATCCATTGTCCAAGTGACCTTTCTCTTTATGTTTTTATTTATTATATTTTTTTATTATTATTATATTTTTTATTATTTAAATTTTAACTTTTAGAGCCTGGTTTATAAATTGAGGAATGTAAGGTGCTTGGGGTTAATACGATGTAAGCTAGTAGGAGTAAAATTTGAGAATATTTATTTATCTGTTAGTGGTTATTTCCTAACATATTAGAAGTGAACTTTGAATAAATATACCGACTGAATCTTGAGAATGAGACAGTGACAAGTAGAGAGTGATTAATAAGGACACTTTGAGTAAACATCGATTGAGAACCAAGAAAGGGTTAATGGATCTCCCTTTAAATAAACGGAATCAGCTGGATGTAGGCACCTTGACAAAGGCTCCCTGGTGAGCTGAAACGCGTAGATTTGTCTATTATCCAGCCCTGCAGAAAGGAAAGAACTACAGAGACACATCTACTCCCAGAACCGGCACGCCAGCAATACCTGAAGGACCTGGTCAGACGGTAGGAGTATAGATCAACCGATTTTTCTACTAGTGTGCACACTAAAGATATCAGGAGAAGATTACCAGCACTTATCAAAGGTGAACTAACACGACCACGGTGGGACGTAGACAAACAGGCTGAAGATTTAAATGCCTGAACTACAGAAAGACCGGGTGAGTGTTCCTAACTTCAAAAAGTGTGGAATTGGATTGTGACAATTGTTTAAGCACAGGTACTCTGAATGGTTTAAAGAGACTTACAAATTACAGCTAAAACACTGATTTACACCTGTGGAAGCTATTACAGCTATTGCAACCTAAGAAACCTAAGAGACTTTAAAGCCCTTACGGAAGAGTGTCATATAACAGCACATATATGATTATACTCACACCGCTGCAAACAGACTCCTAATAGCGTCTTGACACACAAAGAACTGTGTAACTATCATAAGAAGTCACTGCAATCGTCAAACAGTCTGGTTATTTTTATAACAGTATAATAGCTTAATTTAAGCCTTTTTTAGTCATAGTCAATATTAAGTATTAATGCACAGAGTTTCAAAACTGGTCTTTGCTAACAGCTCTATATAGTGGATGGAAACTGCTCTATAACTGATGCCTGATTAGAGCGTTGCAACTATTTGTTTAGGGTTTGCTTGTAATTTATTGAACAGGTTTTAACAGATATTAGTAATTTTATTCTTTATTTTTATTAATGGACACTGGTGTCACAATATTTAAGTGATTATTTACATATTTTGAACCCTTTGAATTTATCTAGAATTATCTGGAATTTGTGTAATAAAAAATTTGCTATTTAACATTGAAACCCGCAGCACCTTGCATTTTTTAAGAAATCAAACTCTGATAAAAAAGTGGTTTGGGTTAGTTTAAAGAAGTATATATTAACTGAATTAATTCCTAAGGTACAATTGTATATAGATCCAGTTTGATTTATTTGGAATTTGTTTAACATCTATAACTGACATTACAATATCTGGATTTGATACCAACACGGGTTTTAGAAATTTATTTTTAAAGTGCCAGATCGCCTCTTTTGGCGCCGCTTCCACCCTTTGTTACTTTCAAGGTGAGGTCTTGCCAGGGATTTATATAGTGACATAATTATGCTCAAAGATATGAGATCTTGGGTGTTAGAAAGAAAATGGAAGGCAAATTGCTTTAAATTTGCAGATACATTGCTAAAGATGTATTTGTATGTATATATATATATATATATATATATATATATATGTGTACTAGGGCTGCACGATTAATCGCATATGCGATTTAAAACCGTGATTAATCGCTGCAATTTTAAAACCGCGAGAGTTCGCAATTTTTTACTAAATAAAAAAATCCTCAGAAGTGGCTGTAATATTGATTTGTTTGTGATTTCTTGCAAACCAGCTCCATCTAGTGGTTGCTTTTAGCACACATTTGTAAAATGGCTGTTTTTACTTTCACTTTCTGTTCTCATAAGCAGCCGATCAAACTAGAAATCTAAAAGCAGAGCACATGCAGGAATGAACAGGAGAGAAAGCCACTTACTAATATTTCCCCCTAGGGACGTCTGTAGTCTGAAACTTAGTATATGTAAACATTATGGAACCTCTCACACAATCTCCTGCTCCTCTGAGAAACGGCTCAAATACATAGCAGATGCAGTTAACCCCACGGCTCCCAAAAAGGCTAAAACTGCAGCCCCCTCTGCTACTGGGTTAACTTAACTACATCTACAATGTTTTTTTATTTATATATATATATGTGTGCAACTGTGTATGTGATTGCATATTATATATGTGTGTGTGTGTGTGTGTGTGTGTGTATATATATATATATATATATGCATACAGAAGAGCTCTAACAGGAACGAACAACAGCTCATCAGCTAGTTCTCTGGCGATTTACCACCTGGAGCAGCCTCTTTTAAACCAGTGTGCCTTTCACATTGGAAAACTATCCTGAAGCATATCAGTCTGATCCCGCCAGTTAAGCTCAGTCCAGCCCCGAAATACCAGGCAATTCTCCTTTGAACAAGGAACATGACAACCCCAGACGATCGTTTCGGCCTATTGGGCCTCATCGGTGAGGTGCAGCCACATTCCTCTAAGCAAGCACTGGCCAAGGAGTCCATATCTGGTTGCCCCTAACACCCATAGGGAGACTTCCCCAGGGTCATAATTAATTTGCATACAGAAGAGAGAAGCGCTCTAACAGGAACGAACAACATCTCATCAGCTAGTTCTCTGGCGATTTACCACCTGGAGCAGCCTCTTTTAGACCAGTGTGCCTTTCACATTGGAAAACTATCCTGAAGCATATCAGTCTGATCCCGCCAGTTAAGGTCAGTCCAGCCCCGAAATACCAGGCAATTCTCCTTTGAACACGGAACATGACAACCCCAGACGATCGTTTCGGCCTATTGGGCCTCATTGGTGAGGTGCAGCTACATTCCTCTAAGCTAGCACTGGCCAAGGAGTCCATATCTGGTCCATATCTGGTTGCCCCTAACACCCATAGGGGGTATATAATTGTGTGTGTGTATGTGGCTTATACTGCTTCATTTGTTAAACATACCACTGTCCACTGTTAGAATGACTGTCCAAGAAAACATGACAATGTTGTGTGTCATAAGACCTAATAACTGGCTAGTGGCTACTATTTAATCACATCACAGGCAGCTAATTTTATTTTAACTATTTTGTGGTTTGTATTTTTATGCTCCAAGAGTGTACTGGACATTGAGAAACATGTACATTAAGATTCTGTAGTGTTAAATAAACTTTAGAATGCAAAATGAAGGTGTTATAGTCATTTATAAGAAAATCGCGATTAAATCGCAATCGCGTTTTGTTTTCCAAACAAATCGCGTTTTTTTTTTCGTCCAGCCCTAATGTGTACATATATAATAATGTATTTATATGTGTATTTATGTATTTACAGTCATATAAACACATATAAAAACATTAATATTTATACATATATAAACATATATATAAGTTCATTATAGCCCTTTGCCATTAAGCAGATGAAAACATGATAAAACATATTTATGCAATATTCATATTTAATAAAGATTTTAACTATGTATTTACTGTAAATCTTTCATATTTGCTAATGCAAATATGCTATGTTGTATGCGTGATGGCTGTTTGACTTCTATGGGGAATTAGTTTTTCCCCCCACTTTTTTTCTCCATTGATTTCTATGGGGGAATACATGCATGCTCAAAAATTAAGTTTGTTTTTTAACACTATTCGGGTTTACGCTAGTGCAAAATACGTTTATTTGGAACTTGTAATACGAACGCAAGTGCAAAAATGAAAATCAAGCAGAGTTTTCGCTTAGGCAAAAAAAACAAATACTGTGCCACTTGTAATCTAGCTCAAAGTCTCTTAAAGGGCCATAATACCCAAATGCTTAAACACTTGAAAGTGATGCAGTATAGCTGTAAAAAGCTGACTAGAAAATATCACCTGAACATCTCTATGTAAAAAAGAAAGATATTTTACCTCAAAAGTTTCTCAGTAGCCACATCCCATTGTAAAGGACTTCTAAGCAGCATATCAGTATGTCTGTCCCGGGACAGCGGAAGGAGCGAGCTTTCGTGCACACTCATCTTATTTCCCTATTCAGTGTAAGGAAGATTACAATGAAATCTCATGAGTTAAGTGAAATCTCATGAGATCACAGTAAAAGAGTTCATGACCTCAGCACTGTTGATGCTGATTGGCTGCTGTTCATTTCTTCTTCTTTTTTTTTTTTACCTGCAGCTGGGCTGCAGCTGAGTATAACTTTTTACACAGAACTTACTCTGCTGAGCTGAGGAAATTGTGAGGTAAAATATCTTCCTTTTTTACATAAAGATGCTCAGGTGATATTTTCCTGTCAGCTTTTTACAGTTATACTGCATCAGTTTCAAGTGATTTAGCATATGAGTATTATGTCCCTTTAAAACTGTACTCTCTATCTGAAACATGAATGTTTAATTTTCGTGTACATATCCCTTTAAAAAGGCATGTTAAAATATCCAAAACATTTCTATTTGCTTGCCTGGAGAGGAGACAAGCTGTAAAGAAGGGCTTTAATGTAGTACAGGAAAAAGAAAATGAAAACCGACAATGTCCAGCATTTGCTGCCTGAAGATAGCTGAAAAATATCACTACTGTTTACCAGTCAACGGAAAAAGCTATTAGTCCACTCATTACTAGAGATATGTAAAATGCTATTTGTATTATGTCTCCACTGTAATTTCTTCTTAGTCCAGAACAAATGGAGTAGCAATAGCCTTTATATGTATATACCCTTAATAGCCAAATAACACGTACATTAACATAAATCATTTTATTTACAGAAAAGAACCCAAACAAAATTTAAAATCATCCAACATCAGCATTGTGATCAAGATTGCTGGTGAAATTTTATAAAACAATGAAATCAGTGTTTAAAGGCCGTCCCGCCAACATACTATACTTCTCTGTGAGAGGCAATGCTACTCTGACACTGGCAGAGTATTACAGGGACAGGAAACCCCAAATATTTCATTCATTATTCGGATAGAACATACAAATGTAAACAACTTTCAAATTTACTTTTATTATCAAATATGCATCATTCTCGTGTTGCACTACTGGCAGCTAGCTGAACACATCTAGTTAGCCAATCACGAAAGACATATGTATACAGTCACCAATCACCAGCTAGCTCCCACTAGTGTAGCATATGTGCATATTAATTTTCAACAATGGATACCAAGAGATCAAAGCAAATTTGAAAATAGAAGGGATTTTAAAAGTGTCTTAAAATGACATGCTCTATCTGATTCATGCAAATGTAATTTTGACTTTTCTATCCCTTTAAAAGTAGCATTGACACCTGCAGCAATGGAATGTAAATGATACCTTTAGACACTGTTTTTGTTACAATAAAATAGTGAAACTGAGGGCATATTAATAGACCGGTCCGGTCGCCAAATGCGACCTTCATTTCTTGCGGGAAAGTAAAATTTTTAAGTTACCAGCCTGAGTGGTAACCTGACATTTTAAGTGGGATATAAGAACCAATAATAAAAAAAAATGAATTGCCTTTCACATATGCGCACCCACACGGGAAAGGAGGGAAGAAAGGGGAGGTTCTTTCTGTTAAATGCATTCAAAGACCTCCCCTTATCTCTATGGCTCTTGGTCTCTTGGGTTAAAGTGACTATATAGTTATGGTAGGCAGCTTGCTCACGTACATTATGCTGAAGTACTCCAGGGTCCTCTGCAGTACTTCAGCACAATGTACACGGGCAAGCTGCCTACCATAACAATATAGAGCAGTGCACAATTTTCCTGGATGCTATTGATGCTCCAAAAAACAGACTTTAGCAATTCGTAGAGAACATACCATCTACATGCACACAGTCAAATATGCTAGCGGGGCACTGACAGTCACGGTAGTAGTTGAAAGGCAGCCGGGCAGAAAGGGGAAAAAAGTATTTTCTTTACTAAGATATGGTAAGTCCACGACGTCATCAATTACTAGTGGGAATATCTCTCCTTGCCAGCAGGAGGCGGCAAAGAGCACCACAGCAAAGCTGTTAAGTATCACTCCCCTACCCATAATCCCCAGTCATTCACTTTGGCTCTGTCAATGGAGGAGGTAATGTTTGGTGTCTGAAGAATTGTAATCCTTTTTTGGCATAGTTTTCCCTGCAAGCAAGGATTTGGGTATAGCTGTAGTCCACGTCAATCTCTGCTGCAGAGTAGTGGTGGGTTTTAAGCAGTTAGGAAGTTGTAAGGTGGTGCTTACTTTGTTTCCTAACATATTGCTGCCCTAAGTATAGAAAGCCAGAGTTAATTACTCTGTTATATCTTTTTTCCACAGGTCTCTGTAAGGAGTTTGTGTCCATTCACGCCTTGTGAGCTGTCTTCCTGCCGGACAGCTAGACTGCAGGTAAGTGCTCTTTTGTCTTCTATGTATAAGAGACTTTGCACTTTAAAGGATTCTTTATTTATATTCTGCAGTTTTCTTTATGTAATTTAGTAATCATTTAAATAGGATTCGATAGGCAGTATGCAGGCACTATGTGATTTGGGGATTGCACTGTGATTATCGGCAAATGTTTTGTTTTGTTTATGTTAGTAACGGTTGCTATGTTTTTTTCGGATTGCACGCTTTTTTTTTTCTTGTCAGAGCTTTTCCGGATGTGCTGATCATGTGATCCTTGTGTTTCCATTATAAGGAACGGATTGGCGTCTCTGTGTTGTTTCTGCAGTCTATCTCAGTGTATGTGCAGTTGCGTGTTGATCTCTGTGTCCTCTTCAAGTATCCAGAAATTGCGATAGGCACCTCAGCGCTGCTGAGGTGTAGAGGTTCTCAAGTTTTATTTTTTAAGTCTCTCTTAAAGTTACACTTGTCCTTTATTCAAATTAATTTTTTCCTTTTTTCCTGGGACTAATTTTTCTAAGCTATGGACATGGAATATGATGATATTGTTTTTAATAAATGTTTATTGTGTTTAGAGGCGCAAATTGTTTCTCCTTTGCAATTTTGTACTACTTGTTTAGCTAGAACGCTACAATGTAAAGAAAAATGATTGCCTATGAGCCTAATGTCTCTCAGGATGATGCTGTTCAGGCAATGCCGCAGCTTTCTCCTCAAACGTCCCAAGCCTCTATGGTGTCACATGCAGTGCTCTGCAGTTCCTCTCAACCTCCTGGTGGGCTATATTTGCCTGCATATTTCTCTGCACAGATATCTTCTGCAGTATCTGCAGCTTTATCTGCTTTTCCTGTTTTAGGAAAATGCAAGAGGAAAACTAAACATTTAATAGATAGTAAGGTGCCTGTTTCAGCAGCTACTATACAGGTCGATTTTCCTCATAACTCTAGCGAGGACTTTACCTCAGTTCCTTCTGAGTGTGAAATCTCTGATTCTGACAGTGTTAATCTTTTGTCTGAAGTGGAAGAAGTAAGCTTTAGGTTTAAACTTGAATACCCTCATGTTTTATTAAAGAAGGTATTGGCAACTTTGGATGATTCTGACTCTCCTGTTGTGGTTATCCCTAAGAAATCTAGTAAGCTTAATAGATTCTATGATGTCTCTCCCTCTGTGGAAGTGTTTCCTGTTCCAGATCGTGTGACGGAGATTATTGCACTGGAATGGGAAAAACCAGGGACACCTTTCTCCCCGTCTTTTCTCTCTGGGAGCGATTGTTCCAGTTCCTGTAAAGGAGCAGGGTCTAGGATTTTATTCAAATCTGTTTGTGGTTCCCAAAAAAAGAGGGAATTTTTTGTCACATTTTAGATCTAAAGTGTATCAACAAGTTTTTCAGGGTGCCATCCTTCAAAATGGAGACCATTTGGTCCATTCTTCCTTTGGTCCAAGAATGTCAGTTCATGACGACCATAGACCTGAAGGACGCATATATTCATGTCCCTATTCACAGGGATCATCACAAATTTCTGAGATTCTAGACAAACATTTTCAGTTTGTGGCTCTTCCGTTAGGCCTTGCTACAACTCCCAGAATTTTTTCAAAGGTTCTGGGGGCTCTCTTGGCAGTGATCAGGTCCCGGAGAATTGCAGTGGTGCCTTGCTTAGATGACATTTTGGTTCAGTCTCCATCTTTTCAACAAGCAAGCTCTCATACAGAGATCTTGTTGTCTTTTCTAGGTTCCCACGGATGGAAAGTGAATCTGGGAAAGAGTTCCCTTGTTCCAGCTACAAGGGTGATGTTCTTAGGGACTATAATAGATTCCCTATCTATGAAGATTTTTCTGACGGAGGTCAGGAAATCCAAAATTCTCTCTGCTTGCCTCTCTCTTCAATCTACTGTTCGGCCATCAGTAGCCCAATGTATGGAGGTAATTGGTTTAATAGTCGCTTCCATGGACATCATTCCCTTTACTCGATTCCATTTGAAACCACTTGGATCTGTCTCAGAGGATAGATCTAGACGTGTCAACAAGAGACTCTCTTCCGTTGTGGTTTTCTCAGGAACATCTGTCTCAGGGCACATGCTTCCGGAAACCTTCTTGGGTGATCATGACCAACGATGCCAGCCTGCTAGGTTGGGGTGCAGTCTGGAACTTGGAAATTCTCTGATAACATAGCCTCAGTTGGCTTTAGCCCGCTTTATCAGATGTCAGTCAGACAATATCACCTCAGTGGCTTACATCAACCACCAGGTAGGAACTCAAAGTTTCTTAGCCATGAGGGAGGTGGCTCGGATTTTTCAGTGGGCGGAAGTTCACGATTGTTATCTATCTGCAATCCACATTCCAGGAGTGGACAATTGGGAAGCGGATTTTCAGAGCAGACAGACATTTCATCCCGGGGAATGGGCTCTCCAGGTTAACCCTCAAATGGGGGGTGCCGAAATTAGATCTGATGGTGTCTTGGCAGAACGCCAAGCTTCCAAGGTACGGTTCAAGGTCAAGAGATCCGCAAGCAGCTCTGATAGATGCTCTGGTGGTGCCTTGGGGGTTCGGTCTATTTTATCTGTTTCCTCCGTTTGCTCTCCTTTCACGAGTCACTGCTCGTATCAAACAGGAGAGTGTCAGTAATTCTAATAGCTCCTGCATGGCCGCGCAGGATCTGGTATGCAGACCTAGTGAACATGTCATCTCTGCCTCTTTGGAGGCTGCCTCTGAGGAAGGATCTTCTAATTCAGGGTCCTTTCTTCCATCCAAATCTCGTTTCTCTGAAACCGACTTCTTGGAGTCGGTCATTGAGACCATGATCCAGGCTCGCAAGCCTGTTACTCAGAAAATGTATCATAAGGTATGGCGTAAATACCTTTATTGGTGTGAATCTAAGGACTACTCTTAGAGTAGGGTTAGGATTCCTAGAATTTTGTCTTTTCTCCAGGAAGGTCTGGAGAAGGGGTTTTAAGTCAGTACTCTGAAAGGGCAGATTTCTGCTTTATCTATTCTGCTGCATAAGCATTTGGCGGTTGTGCCAGATGTTCAATCTTTTTGCCAGGACTTGGTCAGAATCAGGCCTGTGTTTAAGTCTGTTACTCCTCCTTGGAATCTTAACCTTGTTCTTAAGGTTTTGCTGCAGGCTCCGTTTGAGCTAATGCATTCCATAGATATTAAACTTATCTTTGAAGGTTTTGTTTCTTGTTGCTATTTCTTCTGCGAGGAGAGTTTCGGAACTCTCGGCTTTGCAGTATGATTCTTCTTATCTTATCTTTCATGCGGATAAGGTGGTCCTACGTACTAGGTTGGGTTTTCTTCCTAAAGTGGTTTCGGTTAGGAATATTAATCAGGAAATAGTTGTTCCTTCTCTCTGTCCCAATCCTTCTCATAAGGAGCGCCTGTTTCACAAAATGGATGTAGTGTGTGCTTTAAAATTCTATTTACAGACGACTAAGGATTTTCGCCAGTCTCCTGCCCTTTTTGTTTGTTTCTCGAGAAAGGGTAAGGGTCACAAGGCTACTGCTATTTCTCTTTCCTTTTGGTTGAGAAGTATTATTCATTTTGCTTATGAGACTGCTGGACAGCAGCCTCCTGAGAGAGTTACAGCTCATTCTACTAGGGCTGTCTCGTCTTCTTGGGCTTTCAAGAATGAAGCTTTTGAGGAACAGATTTGCAAGGCTGCAACTTGGTCATTTCTGCACACTTTTTTATAAATTTTATACTTTTTCCTCGGCTGAGGCCTCTTTTGGGAGGAAGGTTCTGCAAGCGGTGGTGCCTTCTGTTTAGGTCTGCCGGTCTTGTTTTCGCTCCCTAGTCATGTGTGTCCTCTAGCTTGGGTATTGGTTCCCACTAGTAATTGATGACGTCACCATATCTTAGGAAAGAAAACAAAATTTATGCTTACCTGATAAATGTCTTTCTTTCCGGATATGGTGAGTCCACGACCCCACCCTTATATTTAAGATGGTTACTTTTGACTATACCTCAGGCACCTCTACACCTTGGTGTTATTCCTTTTTCCATTTCCCTTCGGTCGAATGACTGGGTATTATGAGTAGGGGAGTGATACTTAACAGCTTTGCTGTGGTGCTCTTTGCCGCCTCCTGCTGGCCAGGAGAAATATTTCCACTAGTAATTGATGACGTCGTGGACTCACCATATCCGTAAAGAAAGAAATTTACCAGGTAAGCATAAATTTTGTTTTTAACATGCTTGTTATGTCACTTTCCAGATAAATGCAGTGCAGGTTGAAGGGTTGTGGCAGCATTAAATATACTTAGTCAATCGTAACCCCACATATGCTGAAGTAAAAAAAAAAAAAGCTCAATTATATCTTTTTTTCCTTTAGGGGAAAATAAGTCAATACTGTACATACAGTATTACAAAGATAATATCCCGATTTTTTTCTACGTGGTCATAGAAAAATATTTTCTAAAGTTAAAGCCTTTTTATTAATGCTCAAGTCCCAAGTAGTAAGCAGCTTGCAAAGAATTCAAATTGGGACCTCTGTCTGAAATGCATGTGGAATTACAATAACACTATTTATATTGCCTTTTTAAATAAGATATATACACACTACATGCAGATATGCACGGGCGACTAAAGTTTCTTGCGGGCTGGTAAGTTTTGTGATTTCGAACAGCGAAAGGATACCAACGTCACTACTTGTTTGTTTATGCCACCTGTGATCTATTTATTTCTGCATAGTAGAATATTTATTTAGATCATGGTGCTAGTGTATTAAAACAATTACTATTGGGGGAGCAAGAAGAGACTTGCTCTGAAGAGAATACACTTATAGCACTCTCAGTGGCGTCGCTACAGGGGAGCCAGGGGGGGGGCATTTGCCCCCCTTGTGCAATGGCTTGCCCCCCCTGTCTGCCCCCCCAGCCCCAGCACTTGCATAATGCTGAATGTAAACTGTCTGATATATACTTTTTTTAATATTTGTTTTATTCTGGGCCAGTGTTTTTTCTTTCAAGAATGCCTTAGAGTGACTGAGTAATATGCGCAGCAGCACTGCGTCTCAGTATGTTCCCCATGCATGCTTGCGCTATTTGCTCCTCCTCTCCAGTTCCAGGCAGCGGCAAGTCATGTTCCTATACAGCACAAGGAACATGACCGGAGACTGAACAGGAAGAGGGAGGAGCAAGCTAGTAGGTGCTTTTGTGTGCAGGACAGAGGCAGAGCAAGCAGAGAGCGCGGGAAGGAGCAGCACCAGAGGGCACTGGTGTCTGGAGCTGTCAGTGGCTGTCAGTGGCAGCAAAGGAAAACGATAGTCTGAATATCTGATTCTTTAGAGTTGACTGTAGGCACACATTATAGGTGAGGTTGTGTGTTTCATTCTAATTCTTGTTTTTTGTTGGAGAAACGTTATTTTGAGGCTCTCTGATAGTCAGCTCAGCCCTACACAATAATCATAGGATTCCAAATAGCTAACATTAGTTTCTGTTAGCACATAGTCCCTTAGTATAGCAGTTTCAGTATCACCCCCTCCCCCAACACTCGCGACCCCCCCCCATTTGGAATCCTATGATTATTGTGTAGGGCTAAGCTGCTGCTGGCAATGTGTGTGTATTTTATACATACACACACATTTTATATATATATATATATATATATATACATGCAACTATTTGCTCTTTAGGAAACCTTTTATAATTATCCACTATCTTCCTTCTAGGGATGACTATAAAATTATACATCTGCACGCACACACACATATAAATATTTGTACTTGAGAGAAATATACATCTGTATATAATTAAATGGACATTAAATCCAAATGTTTTTTTTCATGATTCAGATAGAGAATACCATTTTAAACAACTTTCTATTTCATTTCTATTATCTCATTTGCTTCATTCTCTTGATATTCTTGCCTGAAAAGCATATCTAGATAGGTAGCTTCTGATTGGTGGCTGCACATAGATGCCTCATGTGATTGGCTTTCCCGTGTACATTGCTATTTCTTTAACAAAGGATATCTAAAGAATGAAGCAAGATAATAGAAGTAAATTGGAATGCTGTTTAAAATTGTATTCTCTGTCTGAATTCTGAAATAATTTTTTTGGGTTTAATGTCCCTTTAAGAGAGGAGATTCAGCACTCTTTTACTGCTCTCCCCCAGAGGGAGAGACAACCACACCACAAACAGACCAAAAACTAGCGGCCAAATAGATATTAAAGTGTAGAGACCATTTATTACAGTTCAGTGATGCATCACAAAAATAAGCAAATATACTTATTCAATCTTTTCCACATATATAGTGCAGTACATGACCATAAATAGGCAAATAGCCACTAATATAAATCAACTAACTGTACAGTTAGTTGATTTATGTTAGTGGCTATATGCCTATTTATGGTCTTGTACTGTACTATATATGTGGAAAAGATTGAATAAGTGTGTGTATATATATATATATATATATATATATATATATAGTTTTAAAATATGATAATAGGATATATATATATATATATATAAATTGACTCTGCACTTTAATATCTATTTGACCGCCAGTTTTTAGTCTGTTTGTGGTGTGGGTCCCTCTCCCTCTGGAGTGCTAAATCCCCTCTCTTAATTATATCCAGATATATATTTCTCTCTTTCAAGTAAACATATTTTTATATCTATCTTAGAGGGTCTGCACCACTACTTTTTGGCGTTTGAAAGTATGCACAGTAGTTTTATAAATTATCTAAATTCTTTAGATTAATTACATACTCTCTCCCTATCTTTGTACTATTTAAAAAAAAAAAAATATATATATATATATATATATATATATATATATACGTATACATATATAATATAACTCACACTGTGTTATGAAAAAAAAATCTGTACATTTTACAGGGAATTTAAATTTTGCTCTTTTCTGCTGCAGAAAAAAATTGAATTTAAAGTCCCTGTAAAATGAACAGATTTTTTCATAACACATTGTGAGCTAAATTCTATGTGTATATCTGCAATGATTTGCACACAAGTTTACTAATCTTTTTCTCAAAGGGGGCTGAAACAGCTCCTAAAAGTAGCAACACTACCCAGAGTAGGCCTTTTTATGATACTTTTGACTGAAAATGGAGTACAGCCAATCACGTGAGACACTGTCAGTACCATAGGTTTTACAGAGCTGCTACCCTGCATAAATTGTAAGAACCAAGGCTTAGGAAGGGCAATGTGAGCGCTCTGTGTTACCTATGGAGCAGGATGTACTGAATTTTCCACCCCATCACTTTAAGGTAGCATTTTATACACCTTGGAGATAAGCTTTTTAGTACTTTTACTTCAAAGCTTCTCTTTTCGTGGACTTAAAACAATTAAAAGCTATTTAAATTAAAATAACACTATAGTATGTGTATGTATGTATGAGTGTGTCTATGCATAAGTTTGTGTCTGTATGAATTAATGTGTGTGAGTTTGTATGCATTAGTATGAGTGTGTGAGTGTGTATGTCTGTGTATGTGTGAGTGTGTTATGCATTAGTGTGTGTATGTGCATGCATGTGTATGTGTGAATGCATTAGTGTGTGTGTATGTATGAGTGAGAGCGTGTATGTGTCAGTGTGTATGCATTAGTGTATGTATGAGTATTTTGTGAGTGTATGTATGAGTGTGTGTGCATGTATGCATGAGTGTGTGTGTGAGTGTGTTATGCATTAGTGTGTATTGTGTGTATGTATCAGTGAGTGTGTATGTATGAGTGAGTGTGTATGTATGAGTGTGTGTATGTATGAATGTGTATGTATGAGTGAGTGTGTGTATGTATGAGTGAGTGTATGTATGAGTGAGTGTGTGTGTGTATTTATGAGTGTGTGTGTGTATGTGTGAGTGTGTGTGTATGTATGAGTGTGTGTGTGTATGTATGAGTGTGTGTGTGTGTGTGTATGTATGAGTGTATGTATAAGTTTGTATATGTATGAGTGTGTATGTATGAGAGAGTGTGTGTGTATATATGTATGAGAGAGTGTGTGTGTGTGTGTGTGTATGTATGTATGTATATGTATGTATGTATGATTGAGTGTGTATGTTTGTATATTCAGGGGTATAATTTAGTGGTAAAAATTATTAGTGCCCACTCAGTTTTGACTGTGGTATTTTATGTGCCCCCCCTATATATTGTTCCTAGAGTCGCCACTGAGCACTCTAGATGGCTTAAAGTAAATACAATTAATCATGACATTAGTTTGAGCTTATGGAGTGGATTTAAAATTTAACTTTCATTAGTTATATTGTAAAATAGGAAACATTTCTTAAAAACACACTTATGTATCCTCACTAGAATTAATGGATTATACTTTATTAAGATATCTTCCTATAATATATATGTGTACATATGAGTCAATAATGTCTCCCTTGCTAAACAATTATGATCTCTGTATCTTACTTGAAATTATCTCAAAGGTTGATTGTTTGAAAAATTGATATCCACATTAGTCAATTGCTATGGATTATTATATGCAGGGCCGCCATCAGGGGGTGACAAGGGTGACTCCTGTCAGGGGCCCAATGGGCCAGGGGGGGCCCATGAGGCAAGAACTAGTGGGTACTACAGCAGAGTGCTAATTGAGCATGGGAATTGTTATTACAAGGAGTAAAGTATTAGCATTTGAGAGGATTTCTGAGTGTGCACTAAACCTCTATGCACATAAACATTGTCTGTTCCTTTTTAGGACATTTCGGTCTTACTACTGATAAGTCACATCTTTCTACAGACTTTGAGACTAACAAGACCTTTCCGGAAGTCACCAATCCACCATTTAACCTTTAAATTATTGTTTAGGCAGTTCAGGGCCCTTCCTTTCAGCCACTGCATGCTGTTGTCATCATTTAGTTGGCATCTTCCTTTGCAAAAAATATAATCAGAACTCCATATTTTGTTTTCTAAATCTCATTTTTTCACAAAACTGTAGTTTAGCTCATTACTTGTCAGGTCAATGTAAACAAGTGCTGAGTGTCTGTGTCCGAGTGTGTTTCTTTGTGTGTCTGCTAGAGTGTCTATTTGTGAATCCTTATGTGTGAGTGTGTGTGTTTCAGTGTATGTATGTGTCTGTGTGTTGGTATGTTACTACCTTTACAACAATTCCAATTTAAATAGACACTTAAGAATAAAGTGCATATATGTTTTAGTCACTTGGTCAAAAATTGCACATGTCAAAGGAGGGGGGGGGGCCTGATCAATGGTTAAGTCAGGGGCCCCAAAATTTCTAGTGGCGGCCCTGATTATATGCATTGCTTCATAATGCTCAAACCTCACTTTGGCAGCACGTGAAAAAA
Organism: Bombina bombina; assembly: GCF_027579735.1. Taxonomy (NCBI): domain Eukaryota; kingdom Metazoa; phylum Chordata; class Amphibia; order Anura; family Bombinatoridae; genus Bombina; species Bombina bombina. The sequence continues at coordinate 1,028,256,727 of NC_069501.1, forward strand.
TTGGCAATGTCGTGTCTCTATTTAGTTTATCAACCAGACTGTTACTTGCCCTTTAATATTTAGATGTCAGAGTTTGACAATTAAAAACTCCTAAAGATGACATCACGTATCAAGTAAGATACAGAGATCATAATTGTTTAGCAAGGGAGACATTATTAACTCATATGTACACATATATATTGTAGAAAGTTATCTTAATAAAGTATCATCCATTAATTCTAGTGAGGATACATAAGTGTGTTTTTAAGAAATTTTTCCTATTTTACAATATAACTAATGAAAGTTAAATTTTAAATCCACTTCACAAGCTCAAACTAATGTCATGATTAATTGTATTTACTTTAAGCCATCTAAAGCTTTGTGATTTACTCGCCCAATGGGCGAGGGGAGTTTTTGGGTATTCATAGGCCCTGGTAACTAGCACATGAATAATAAACCTATATGACCTGGGGGATTGTCGGCATATTATACATGTGAATGTGCTGTATTATATAAACAGCATATATGTATTATACTGTAAAATGCTATGTTATGGATATAAGTTTAATATATAAAAACGTGTTTTTAATTCTTAGAGTGTTCTTTTCTTTATACAAAGATTTCTGGTATGGGTTATTAATATCCTATAGAAGGCAGTAGTAGCGACTGCTTTTTTGTTTTATAAAAGTGCATTGTTTTTTTTCCAACTTTGCACTATATAAAACGAAACGCGTTTTTTAGGAATTAACAGCTTTTTAAATATTGTATTTTCATAGCGGCTATAAGTTTTCACTGTACTGTATGCGTTTTAGTTCTACTATTGAGGCCACATTGTACCATACATTATCTATTTTATAACAAGCACTCACTGACAAGCACTCAGCTAAGATTAAAAGCAAAACTGGAAGAGGTAGTTACCGCATCTAGCCAAATGGGACAAGCCCAGGTACCACGTCAAGGTCTCTCCCAAAACCTTGGTCCCTAATACAGACATACAAATGAAAGCTCTCATTCAAAAAAACTGGGAACTTGTCAAGGGTTCACAGAGTTATGTAATCATCCTAGACATATACAAAACACAAAAGGGGACTGCACTCTCAGACTGGACTGGGTACACATCCTATAACCCTGCAACATGCTCAGCCCTGGGTGCTCGATAGCACTTTCAGAAAGCTGTGCTATCCCTAGAGTCACAGGCAGTTAACCCCAGACAAGTCTGGGTTCAAGGCCCATAGGGAAAATTACAAAATAAATTAATACAACACACAGAAAAAGTCCAGCACTCACTAGCTCTCAGCTACGATTAAAAGCAAAAATGGAAGGTTTACCACATCTGGTCAAATGGGACAAGCCCAGGTACCACGTCAACTAACTCTTCTAGTTTTGCCTTTAATCTTAGCTGAGAGCTTGCAAGTGAATGTTGGACTTTCTCTGTGTGTTGTATTAATTTATTTTGTAATTTTCCTTATGTTATTTGGGGGTGTCCACTGAAGAGCTCACAGCTTGGAATGATACCTTGAACACATTTGAAATGTCTGTTAAGTTCAAAAGTGAAAGGAACACTAAGAAGATACACTTCCTGGACTTATGTATTTATAAATCAGAAGCTGAGTGTGGTTGTCATCTGAAGACAACCCTATATTCCAAACCCATCGATAGAAACACCTTGCTACAGTACAACAGCTATCACCCGATACAGTTTAAAAGGGGTATAGTGAAGTCTAAGTTCATGAGGGTCATTCGCAACAATTCCAATCTTGACCAAAGGTTGATACAATTAGAGGAGATTAAATCAAAATTCCTGAATAGGGGCTATATCCCGAACATGCTTCAGGAAATCCTAGGAGAGGTTATACAACTTGACCGCAATATTTTAATACAAAGAAAACCAAGATCAACTGGTGATGAGGGTGAATCTCCCATCAACTTTATTACTAACTATACTCCAGCCACTGGAAAAGTGAGAGAAATTATAAACAAGAATTGGCAATTGATCAGTGAAGACAAAACTTTACCCTTTAGGGATAAACCACCACCCAGATTGGTTCACAAAAGTGGCCGCAGTCTCAAATCTCTGCTTATGAAGATGGACCCCTGGAAGAAAGAAACAATGTGGCTACAAAAAATAAAGAATGGCTGCTACAGATGTGGTAGCTGCGTGACCTGTAGCACCCTACTCACAGGAGAGAAATTCCACCATCCTGGGACTACCAAGACCTATTGGATAAGACACCGTCTTACCTGCACGTCAGAGTATGTGGTATACTTCTTATCTTGTCCTTGTGGTTTATTCTATGTAGGCAAGAACTGTACCACATTCTGTGAGAGACTTGCCAACCACAAGAGTGCCATCAGAACTGCCCTGAAGGATGGACGCTCGGCCCAAGCGGTGGCAAGATACTTTCTTTAGCACAACCATCCTGTTTCATCACTTAGGGCCATGCTTATTGACAGAGTAGCCCCCCTCAAATGTTGTGGTGACAGGGACAAAGAGTTATTGAAATGTGAGGCATGCAGGATTTTCAGGCTTAACACTCTTATCCCTGTTGGCCTGAATGCCAGTGTAGATTACACTTTGTTTTATTAATTGTATGCTCTATACCTCATGCTTGCTTTAATATCATCTATGTCCTGATTGTACGTGTTTGTCTTTTTGTTTCTATTCCCTCTGCTCCTGTGTTCTCACTTTGGTGCTCTTGGTTAGTTATTGTCTGATATGGATTTCTATTGAGGACCCCCTTGTGTTTTGAACCTGTCATACCCCTGGTTGATTTGAAGCTAACCTGATAGGTTTGTATGATCTCCACTTGTTATCACTATTTGGTAATATTTAATATGTGAGTGTGCTCTACTATGGTGTTAGTTCTCCTTGTTCTGGCACGGGGGGGGGGGTTATTTGTCACTTTGGTACATTGTGGTGTTTGTGTTTTGTTGGCAGTGCTGTTTTTTTAACTTGTTGTCTAGTTGTGTGTATATGGGATGTTAGCCTGTCATTTAGGCTATTTTGTGTTCTTGTATGGTTCTGGTCTCATCAATGCCAGTTGATCAATTGTCCCGTGATAGTATGTGACTGTTTGTCACTTGTGTGTGGGCCTATGTTAGGATCTCTGTCAGTGCCCTCTTTATGTCTCTTAAGTGCGGTGCAGTACTTCTGAGTACCTGATGACGAGCGATGTCAGGGTACGTTGCAGATTTATCACTTGTAGTTCCCACTGGAGTGGGTGTGTATATACACCAGTAACGATTGGACTCCTCTGTTCTGTGGGTTAGTCTATTGTATGGGGGGTCCATGTAGAACTGAGCTCCACTGTGATTGGTCTGGTGAATTGGTATGGGGCTTAAGTAAGCCTTCGGCGGTCGGCGTTTTGAGTTATGGTTGAATCCGACCTGTCACCTAGGAGACCAGATTGCATGCCGTTGTGAGCGATACTGATTGCGTCCTGTATGTAAGTAAACTCTGTTGGTAACTACCTACTGCCTTTATGCTTGTGTTTTGTGTTTTTTGATTGTGCAATCTCTGATGCTACTGTTTTATGGAGCTGTTTGCAAATTGTTTTTTTTTTAAACTTCTTGTATTGGTTTCACGGCTGGAGGTTCGGTATATTTCAGTGTTTGGCTGTTAAGCTATTTTTGAAGGTGTAGGGGTGTCTCTGTTGTAACTAATTGTTCTGTTATGTGTTTTCTACATTGTGTTGTGTCTTTCACTTAGATTCCAATTTTGTGTTTTGTATCCCTTTTAGGACATTCTTGTCTTGAAAAAGGCCCACATTTTGGCCGAAACGTTGACAACTATTTAACTGTTATATTCACTTGGAAATAAAATTACACTGTTTTGCGTTAAAAAGTCCTGTGAGTGCCCTCCTTCCATAAGAAAATTACTATATATATATAGGTAGCCCTCAGTTTACGCCGGGGTTAGGTTCCAGAAGGAATGGTTGTAAATCGAAACAGTTGTAAATTGAAATCCAGTTTATAATGTAAGTCAATGGGAAGTGAGGGAGATAGGTTCCAGGCCACTCTCAAAATTGTCATAAGGAACACCTAATACATTATTTTTAAAGCTTTGAAATGAAGACTTTAAATTCTAAACAGCATTATAAACCTAATAAAATAATCACACAACACAGAATATATAATTAAACTAAGTTAAATGATCAAAAACATTTGCTAAACAGTATTATAAACCTAATAAAATAATCACACAACACAGACTTCACTTGCATTTTTCTGCAAACAGTTCTTTCTATGCATTCCAATCTGGACTGATTTATAGACAGGAAGATATTGTTCCCTTGAAATCTGCTCGATAGCTCAGGTCTGGTTAAACTGATTAATTTCAGCTTGCTTGGCTTTGCTGCAACACAAGCGGACAGCTCCACCTACTGGCTATTTTAATAAATGCACTGCTTCTCAAAGCTTTTCAATAGCAGTCACATGACTGGAAAAAAAGGTTGTTATTCTGAAACGGTGTAAATTGAACCGTTGTAAAACGAGGGCCACCTGTATATATATATAATTAAAAAGAGAGAAGCGCTCAACCTGAGATCGAACAATAGCATAATAGCTTGTTCTATGGCTAGTTACCACCCAAGAAGCAGCCTCTTTTTGCTCAACATGTGCCTTTCACAGAAAAGAACTTTCCTGAAGTATATCAGTCTGATCCTGACTTCACAGTACAGTCCAGCCCCAAAATACCAGGCAATCCCTCTCTGAACGAGAGAAACAGCAAAACCCCAGACGTACGTTTCGGCCTATTGTGGGCCTCGTCAGTGAGGTGCAGCCATATCCCTCTAGGCACACTGAGCAACGGGTCCACGTCTGGATTCCCGCATCACACTTAGGGAGACTTCCCTAAGTGTCATAATTTGCATAATTAAAAAGAGAGAAGCGCTCAACCTGAGAACGAACAATAGCATAATAGCTTGTTCTATGGCTAGTTACCACCCAAGAAGCAGCCTCTTTTTGCTCAGCATGTGCCTTTCACAGAAAAGAACTTTCCTGAAGTATATCAGTCTGATCCTGACTTCACAGTACAGTCCAGCCCCGAAATACCAGGCAATCACTCTCTGAACGAGAGAAACAGCAAAACCCCAGATGTACGTTTCTGCCTATTGTGGGCCTCGTCAGTGAGGTGCAGCCATATCCCTCTAGGTACACTGAGTTCAGAGAGGGATTGCCTGGTATTTCGGGGCTGGACTGTACTGTGAAGTCAGGGTCAGACTGATATGCTTAAGGAAAGTTCTTCTCTGTGAAAGGCACATCTTGAGCAAAAAGAGGCTGCTTCTTGGGTGGTAACTAGCACAGAACAAGCTTTTATGCTATTGTTCGTTCCCAGGTTGAGCGCTTCTCTCTTTTATTTATGCAAATTATGACACTTGGGGAAGTCTCCCTAAGTGTGATGCAGAATCCAGACGTGGACCCGTTGCTCAGTGTGCCTAGAGGGTTATAGCTGCACCTCACTGACGAGGCCCACAATACGCCAAAATGTACGTCTGGGGTTTTGCTGTTTCTCTCGTTCAGAGAAGGATTGCCTGGTATTTCGGGGCTGGACTGTACTGTGAAGTCAGGGTCAGACTGATATGCTTCAGTAAAGTTCTTCTCTGTGAAAGGCACATCTTGAGCAAAAAGAGGCTGCTTCTTGGGTGGTAACTAGCCACAGAACAAGCTATTATGCTATTGTTCGTTCCCAGGTTGAGCGCTTCTCTCTTTATTTATATCGAGTGGAAAATCAGGAGAAGAATTTTCAAATACCACAAAGATCAACCCCACAAAAAAGAAGAAAAGAAAGTGGGGAAGAGGATGCAGAGCAGGCAAACAGAAACAAACAAAGAAGAGAAAACTGGCACTCAAGGCAACAATCAGTATGAACTCTGATGAAAATGACTTAGTAAAAATATTCAACTTGTCAGATAGAATTCTGACTAAGGAAGAAGAGAATGTCCTTAAAAAAGGCCTCTCCTTCGCCCCGAGTAAGAAACCAGATGCCTTCTCACTATTTGTGGACTGTAATAAATATATAAGAAAACTGACTTTACAACGGTACTTCAAAAAGAAAAACAAAGATCAAAAAGATATCTGTGAACCTACGACAGATGTAAGCCCACCAAATGAAGTTATCCTTACACAAAGTGACATTCCAACGTTGAATCTACTGGAATCACTAGACATGGAAACAGCAGAACAATTAGAAACAAACCGAATCATGAAACATAGTGGGTTCAAACCTAGATCAATATTTTATCCCACCCAGGCCAAGGGACAATATATCTCATTGTTTGAAGACTTAGTACTCAACGATTTAGAGTCAATGTGCAAATCATTCAAACTGGACAACAAAAATCTGACAAACAAGGAAGAAAGAATCCTAAAGAACCTAAGTAAAGATGAAACACTAGTCTTTAGAGAGGCTGATAAAGGTGGATCTATAGTAATACAAAATAAAGGAGATTATATTAGCGAAGCTAACAGGATACTGTTAGATACAGAGACCTATGAAGTACTATCAACAGACCCCACCAGCCAATTCACAGATGAATATGCCCAATTATTAAGAAATGCAAAGAAAGAAAATATTTTGGACGATGATGAATATAAATTCTTATCGACGGACAGGATAAAAACCACAGTATTCTACCACTTACCAAAAGTACACAAGGACTCCAATAATCCTCCAGGACGCCCAATTATTTCTGGTATAAACAGTTTAACTAGTAATTTATCAGAATATGTGGATCACTTCTTACAACCCGTGGTACCAACAATTAAGTCATACTTAAGGGATACTCCACATCTACTCACAATATTGAAAGACACTCGTTGGGATAACAATTACTCACTAGCAACATTAGATGTAACTGCACTATACACATCCATACCACACATTAAAGACATAAGAGCAGTGAACCAAATTCTTACATCAGATACAAATATTAAAAAAGAACAAATTTCCTTCATTGGGGAAGCAATCAACTTCATTCTCACCAAAAATTATTTCGCATTTGAAAATAAAATCTTCCTACAAAAATTTGGTACAGCAATGGGCACCAAGTTTGCGCCTAGTTTTGCCAACATGTACATGGGAGCCTTTGAGGACCAATACATATGGAAAAATAACACATTCTTGGAACACATAATTACATGGAAAAGGTTCATTGATGACATTATAATCATCTGGAACGGAGATGAAAAGCTCTTTGAAGAATTTGTACATCACATCAACAACAACAACTGGAATCTGAAATTCACCAATACATGGAACAAGAGAGAAATAAATTTTCTAGATATCACTATATTCATTGAAAATGAACAGATAGAAACAAAAATTTACACCAAAGATACTGACACAAATGGCTATTTGCACGCCACGAGCAACCATCACACGAAATGGATCAATAATATTCCATTTGGCCAGTTCCAACGAATAAGAAGAAATTGCTCAAAAAAACAAGATTTTGAAGAAACAGCAAGTGTCCTTAAACAAAAGTTTTATAACAAAAAATACAACAGGAAAATAGTAGATAAAGCCTATGAGAGAGTAAATATAATAGACCGAGTTAATCTACTAAACCCGAAAAGAAAAAAACAGAATATAAAAACAAAAATAATACAGATATGGATTACACTACTTGCCCCAGGTTTATCAACACATACAATAGTATCGCCAAAAAATTTATCGAAAAAATATTAAATAAACACTGGCATCTACTCAGGAAGGATCCCCTCCTAAAGGAAACATTACCAGAAAAACCGAAAATTACCTACAAGAAAAATACAAATCTTAAAAACATATTAGCTCCCACTAAACTAAAAACCAAAAAAGCATCGACTCAGGGAAATTGGCTAAAAACGAAAACAAAAGGTTTCTACAAATGTAACCGGAAAAACTGTGTGTGTTGCGAACATATCAGTAAAAACAAGGAAGAAAACAAATGGATCACAGATAATGAAAACAACAAATTTGAAATTAGTAGCTTGATGAACTGCAAATCCGAATTTGTTGTTTACCAGTTAACCTGTAGCTGTAATAAAATTTATATAGGTAGAACGAAAAGAACACTGAAGACTAGATTCTTGGAACACACAAAAAACATCACCAGTGATAAACCAGAATATGGCATTGGCACCCACTTTGAGGAATTCCATGAAAAAAGTGTGGAAGGCCTAAAAATTAAGGCCATTGAACACATTCCACATAGAATAGGAGAAAATAGGTTACTCCATTTAAGAAAGAGAGAAACTTACTGGATCCACAAATTAAAAACTAGGAAACCATATGGCCTGAATACCGATATAGATCTAGCAGCCTTCCTTTAAAGAATAGAATAAAATAAAATACTATTACTTTTTCACATAAATACGTGTAAACATTATTACATATTTACACATATCCCTACATTCTAACCTGTCAGTAATACTGTATTGTACCATGACTCATTTTCAGTTTTATTTTATTTTACTATATTTTTTATTTTTTATATACATTTTTAATTAACTATTCAAATTATTCTAATTTAAATCATTCTAATTTTTTCAATGATTATAGTGTTTCCTAATGGAACTCCAGCTCAACTATATATATTTATTTATTTATATCCCCATAAACAATATATTGTTTGAAAAATGTCTTTCATACATGAAATATAGATCTGATTAATTAGATCTAAACACAATACACCCTTTCCCTAATCAAATAGCTTGACGCTATTTAAGGGCCACCAGGATGCTAAAAGATTCAATAGCCTCTGATGAAGTGAGCTGATACGCTCACGAAACGCGTAAGGCACGTGACGCACGTTCGTGACGTCACTTCCGGAACTTCGACACACACGCTGAGACTTTGCCACTAGCTGCTCTTTGCAGCGTTTTTTGTCTCAGCCGCACTTCCTCATTTTTGATCCCTAGGATCTTCCATTTGCCCGACAGCCCAGCCCAGCTTCATTCTGTAAGTAAGTTAAATTGCCATCCACTCGGCCCCTCATTCCTCCGTGTTGTTTGGCCACTTACATTCCCCATTTAGCGTTTGGCATCTGCCTTTTTTGTACTATTTTGCACTTATTAGTATTGCCTTTATACACATTTGTTTGCTATTTTTGTATGCTTTTATCTGTGCTTTTATCTGTTTATTATCTACACCCTATATCTTATATTTTAATGAGATTAATAATAAATTATAATTGGTTTTAAAATAGTATTCCTCCACACACATACACTATTTTAATACCCCTATATTTATTTTTTAACAAAAATATTTTCCTTAAAAATAAAAAAAAATTTCTTCTGGTTATCAGCTTATAATAAACTGGAACTTCCTTCCTTTTTACCCTCTGTCCACATTTACAGTGTGGTAAGAATTGGAAGTTCCCACAAGCAGCCTCCGTTTCCACAACAACCGTCTCCACAGTAACTAAGTGGTTGCCTTTTGATCCAGCATACTTAACTAACATTATATATATTATATATAATATATATAAAGAATATATACAAACTGTTTATATACAACTACATATATTCATACATCTTTTTTATTATATTTTATATTTTTATTTTTATTTTTTGATATATAAATATATATTCAAATATTTATTTGGGGGCATATTCCCTTGCCTCCCTTACTCTTGCTTTGGTGTTAACATACACCATCCATTTCTACTCGTCGCTGATCGCTGATCCCTGTGATCCAACAGGTGAGCATTTATTATCATTCATTTTGATCTCAATTACTCACCACTCATCTGGGGATATTCCCATTTTTGTGTTTTCTTCCCCCTCTCCCACCCACTTATGAGGAACATCTTCTGCAAGCGCTATTAGAACACACCCGATTCCAATCCTCACTACTTTCGTCTCACCCAGGAGGAATGAGACATCACTAATAGCAGCAGGCATTGGACATCCTCATAGAGCTTTTCACTATACAACTACTATTGCTCTAATTGTGGCGCAACTATCTACAACCCTCTCTCTTCATATATATATATATATATATATATATATATATATATATAAAATGTGTGCGTGTGTATATATATATATATATATTTCTAAATGTATGTATGTGTGCACATACAGTACATATTTACACATAAATACACATGTATACACATATATAGATATATATAGCCATGCATACAAACACACATATTTAGACACACAAATATATATATATATATATATATATATATATATATATATATATATATATATATATACAGTTGTATGCAAAAGTTTAGATACCCCTGAAAATTTCCATGATTTTCATTTATAAATAATTGGGTGTTTGGATCAGCAATTTCATTTTGATCTATCAAATAACTGAAGGACACATTAATATTTCAGTAGTGAAATGAGGTTTATTGGATTAACAGAAAATGTGCAATATGCATCAAAACGAAATTAGACAAGTGCATAATATCTGCTGATATTGAGTGGAATCCATGCGACCCTCACCTTTAACAAGATTCCCAGTACTGGCCCTGGCCACACAGCCCCACAGCATGTTGGAACATCCACCAAGTTTTACTGTGGGTAGCAACTGTTTGTCTTGGAACACTGTGTTATTTTGCCGCCATGCATAATGCCCCTTGTTATGACCAAATAACTCAATTTTTGTTTCATTAGTCCACAGCACCTTCTTCCAAAATGAAGCTGGCTTGTCCAAATGTGCGTTTGCATACCTCAAGCGACTCTGTTTGTGGCGTGTGTGCAGAAAAGGCTTCTTCCACATCCCATACATCTTCTTCTTGTGCAAAGTGCGCTGAATTGTTGAACGATGCACAGTGACACCATCTGCAGCAAGATTATGCTGTAGGTCTTTGGAGGTGGTCTGTGGGCTGTTTTTGACCATTCTCACCATCCTTTGCCTCTCCGATATTTTACTTGGCCTGCCACTTCTGGCCTTAACAAGAACTGTGCCTGTGGTCTTCCATTTTCTCACTATGTTCCTCACAGTGGACACTGACAGCTTAAATCTCTGGAATAGCTTTTTGTAGCCTTCCCCTAAACCATAATGTTGAACAATCTTTGTTTTCAGGTAATTTGAGAGTTGTTTTGACGCCCCCATGTTGCCACTCTCCAGAGGAGAGTCAAAGAGAACAACAACTTGCAATTGGCCACCTTAAATACCTTTTCTCATGATTGGATGCACCTGTCTATGAAGTTCAAGGCTTAATGAGCTCACCAAACCAATTGTGTGTTCCAATTAATCAGTGCTAGGTAGTTACAGGTATTCAAATCAACAAAATGACAAGGATGCCCAAATGTATGCACCTGTCTAATTTCATTTTGATGCATATTGCACATTTTCTGTTAATCCAATAAACCTAATTTCACTACTGAAATATTACTGTGTCCTTCAGTTATTTGATAGATCAAAATGAAATTGCTGATCCAAACACCCAATTATTTATAAATTCAAATCATGGAAATTGTCAGGGGTGCCTAAACTTTTGCATACAACTATATATATATATATATATATATAAATAAATAATCCTGGCCAAAAGTCTGCTGCTTTAGTGTTTTTAGATCTTGTTGTCAGATGTTACTATGGTATACTGCAGTATAATTACAAGCATTTCATAAGTGTTTTATATAAGGCTTTTATTGACAATTACATTAAGTTTATGCAAAGGGTCCGATTTAACACGCTGTCAATCTGCCCCAATGCAGCTTTTTCCGTGTGAGTCTTCAGGCTCCCCGGAAACAGCAGTTAAGAAGCAGCGGTCTTAAGGCCGCTGCTCCTTAACTCGTCCACTGCCCCTGAGGGTGCGGACATCAATCTGCCCAATCGTATACAATCAAGTTGATTGGCACCCCCTGCTAGCAGCCGATTGGCCACAAACCTGCAGAAGGCGGCATTGCACAAGCAGTTCACCAGAACTGCTTGTGCAATGTTAAATGCCAACAGCGTATGCTGTCGTCATACAGCGATGTCTGTCAGAGCGGATCATGTCGGGCAGACATTTGATAAATCGGCCCCACAGAGTCAATATTTGCAGTGTTAACCCATCTGTTTCAAGACCTTTGCAATTCGCCCTGGCATGCTGTCAGTCAACTTCTGGGCCACATCCTGACTGATCGCAATGCCCATTCTTGCATAATCAATGCTTGGAGTTTGTCAGAATTTGTGTGGGGGGGTTTGTTCACCCACCACTTGAGGATTGACCACAATTTTCAATGGAATTAAGGTCTGGGGAGTTTCCTGGCCATGGACCCAAAATGTCCATGTTTTGTTTCCAAAGCCACTTAGTTATCACTTTTGTCTTATGGTAAGGTGCTCCATCATGCTGGAAAATGCATTATTTGCCAACAAACTGTTCTTGGATGGTTGGGAGAAGTGGCTCTTGGAGGATGTTTTTGTAACATTCTTTATTCATGGCTGCGTTGTTAGTCAAAATTGTGAGTGAGCCCACTCCCTTCGCTGAGAAGCAACCCCACACATGAACGGTCTCAGGATGCTTTACTGTTGGCATGACACAGGACTGATGGTAGCACTCACCTTTTCTTCTCCAGACAAGGTTTTTTCCGGACGTCCCAAACAATCGGAAAGGGAATTCATCAGAGAAAATCACTGGCGCTTGCTGGACTTTCTTGGGCGCGATGAAGCCTTCTTCACAACAATTGAACCTCTGTTTTTTAGGGGATTAAGTTAATTTAATGGCAAAGAGGGACTTTGCAATTAATTGCAATTGATCTGATCACTCTTCATAACATTCTGGAGTACATGAAAATTGCCATCATAAAAACTGAGGCAGCAGACTTTGTGAAAATTAATATTTGTGTCTTTAGGCCTGGACTGTATATACACACACGCACACACACATTGGAGTCCTTTCAAGTCAACTCCTTGCCATATACCATATCCTTTTTAACCCTTTGAAAAAACTTTTTATCACTATGTAAACTATATTTTTTATTTAAAAAGTACATATATGAGTGTAATACTTTATTTTAATATATTTTGAATGAATTTTGTGATTTTTTTTTTAACCCTTACACTTTACCTCCGATCTCAAGTTCCGCTTAATATTCTAGCACAATTTCGGCTAACCATTCTCTGGTAAATCAGTTTTACTATGGATTTGTAATATAAAGCTGTGCGCTAATGTTAGCATGGCCAAGCGATATTGCTTATCAAGTCCCTAATAAGCAAGATTATTATAATTCATTATAACAATTTTAATGATTTTAATGTCTCAATGAAGCATAAATTGTAGTTTCTCTGTACTTCAAGGAACATTATACACTAGATTTTTCTTTGCATAAAGAATGATAATAAAGTAGATGATCCATTTATATAGCTCATACAGTTTTGATTTTTTTTTAAAAATAAATTGATAGGGTTTTGCTTATTTTTAACCTACTCAAGCTTGCTTCTGTTTGTGTAAAGGGTCTTTTCATATGCAAAAGAAGGGGGAGTGTCTGCTATTTCCCACTTGCAGTGGCTGTTTCAGTAACCTTTTAACCAGTGCTAAACTGGAAGCTTCTAAGTAAGTTTTTAAAGGGTTTTATACTGGATTTTTATATCACTATCTTTGCATACTATTCTTTATAGTAGTGTCTATTACATGCAGTTATATGAAAATTGGTGTATACTGTCCCTTTAACTCTCTACTTTAACCTCTTAGTGACCAGACCATTTTTCACATTTCTTACCGTTAGGAACCAGGGCTATTTTTTACATTTCTGCGGTGTTTGTGTTTAGCTGTAATTTTCCTCTTACTCAACGAGGTCTATTTATCAAAACACAAGTTATGAAGCAGCGGTCTAAAGACCGCTGCTCCATAACCTGTCAGCCTGCTCTGAGGCGGCGGACAGACATCGCCGAAAATCAACCCGATCCAATATGATCGGGTTGATTGACACCCCCTGCTGGCAGCCGATTGGCCGCGAATCTGCAGGAGGCGGCGTGGCACCAGCAGTTCACAAGAACTGCTGGTGCAATAATAAATGCTGAGAGCGTATGCTGTCGGCATTTATCGATGTGCAGCAGACATGGTTCACTATAGCATGTCCATCCGCACAATGATAAATGGACCATCTCGCCATTAAATGGACTTTCTAAAGATACCATTATTTTCATCATATCCTATAATTTACTATAAAAAAAATATATAAAATATGATGAAAAAAATGGGAAAAAGGCACACTTTTTCTAACTTTGACCCCCAAAATCTCTTACGCATCTACAACCACCAAAAAACTCACATGCTAAATAGTTTCTAAATTTTGTCCTAAGTTTAGAAATACCCAAAGAATGTTCTTTGCTTATTTTTCAAGTTATAGGGCAATAAGTACAAGCTAGCACTTTGCTATTTTCAAACCATTTTTTTTAAATTAGCGATAGTTACATTGCAACACTGATATCTGTCAGGAATCCCTGAATAACCCTTATATAATTTTTTTTTTAGTAAACAACCCAAAGTATTGATCTGGACCCATTTTGGGATATTTCATGCCATCATTTCATCTCCAAATGTGATCAAATAAAAAAAAATTTTCTTTTAACTTTTTCTTAAAAATTTTTCTTAAAAATTTTTCTTTTAACTTTTTCTCACTGAAATGATTTACAAACAGCTTGTGCAATTATGGCACAAATGGTTGTAAATGCTTCTCTGGTATCCCCTTTGTTCAGAAATAGCAGACATTTATGGCTTTGGCATTACTTTTTGGTAATTAGAAGGCACCTAAATGCAACTGTGCACCACAATTGTATTATGCCCGGCAGTGAAGGGGTTCATTAGGTAGCTTGTAGGGTTAATTTTAGCTTTAATGTAGAGATCAGCCTCCCACCTGATCCCTCCCTGACCCCTCTCAAACAGTTATCTTCCATCCCCCACTTCACAATAGTCACCGCCATCATAAGTACTGGCAGAAAGTCTGCCAGTACTAAAATAAAAGTCTTTTTTTTTTTTTTTTTTATATTTATTCTGAAGTTGTATCCCCCTTAGCCCCTGACCCCCAAAAACAGATCTCTAACCCTCCCCCCTCTACCTATATGCTGCCATCTTGGGTACTGGCAGCTGTTTGCTGAAAAAAATGTTTTTTTTATAAAAAAAAAAATGTATCTAAAAAAATATATTTTCTGTAGTGTAGCGGCCCCCCTCAATTTCCTCCCCCCTCTCCGTCCCCTTTAAACATGTATTCCCCCCTCCCTCTCTCCCATACATTGCATTGAATTTAAATATAATGCGCGCCCCGCGCCCCCTTGTGTGCTCCCGGACAATTGCGTGCACTTGAGGGACAAAGGATCCAGAACTGACAAGAGATGGGCCGCCCTCCCGCCTCCCTGCTATGGCTCCCACCCACCAACGAGAGCGGTCTATGGGAACTATGTGTTGCCTGTAAATATATATGTATTTGTTTATATACATATTCAGTGGGGCAAAAAAGTATTTAGTCAGCCACCAATTGTGCAAGTTCTCCCACTTAAGAAGATGAGAGAGGCCTGTAATTTTCATCATAGCTATACCACAACTATGAGAGACAAAAGAGAGGAAGAGAGAGAGAGCAAAAGAGAGGTGGAGCGAGAGAGAGTGCAAAAGAGAGGGGGAGAGAGCACAAAAGAGAGGGGAGAGAGAGCAAAAGAGAGGGGGAGAGAGAGCACAAAAGAGAGGGAGAGAGAGAGAGCAAAAGAGAGGTGGAGAGAGAGAGCAAAAGAGAGGTGGAGTGAGAGAGAGAGAGCGCAAAAGAGAGGGGGGAGAGCGCAAAAGTGAGGGGGAGAGAGAGCAAAAGAGAGGTGGAGTGAGAGAGAGCGCAAAGAGAGGGGGAGAGAGCGCAAAAGAGAGGGGGAGAGAGAGCAAAAGAGAGGGGGAGAGAGAGAGAGCGCAAAAGAGAGGGGGAGAGAGCGCAAAAGAGAGGGGAGAGAGCACAAAAGAGAAGGGAGAGAGAGAGCAAGGGGTGGGACCGCTGTAGTGCAAAAAATGGCCCGTGTGAACGGGCTTTAGGACTAGTTGATTATAATGGAGCTGAACTGAAATTAAGTTTTTCAGCTATATAATAGTTTTATGTTAGTAAAGGTTTTATTAACCCCTTAACCTAAATCAATGTAGGTCTATGTGATGCAGTGCAAAGTCCAGCATATCGAATAACATTGGTCTACGTTTTACCTCTAGACGGACATTAAACACTAAGGGCTAGATTACAACGGGAGCGCTAATTTATTACGCGGCCGTAAACGGGCAAATTCGCAAATTACAAGTGGCTGGTTATTTCAACCACAAGCTTGTGATAGCAATTAGCACTCTAAAAATTAACCAGAAGTCAGACCTTTCAAACTAACCCCCAGTTGCCCCACAAAAATGTAAAAAGTAGTTATGATTGGTTAAAGTTGGCAGGTGCAGGGTGTTAGAAAAAAAAAGGCACTAAAAAGTGCCTTTACATAGCGGTCTATGGGAAGTATGTGTTGCCTGTAAATATATATGTATTTGCTTCTATACATATTCAGTGGGGCAAAAAAGTATTTAGTCAGCCACCAATTGTGCAAGTTTTCCCACTTAAGAAGATGAGAGAGGCCTGTAATTTTCATCATAGGTATACCTCAACTATGAGAGACAAAATGTGGAAACAAATCCAGACAATCACATTGTCTGATTTGTTAAGAATTTATTTGCATATTATGGTAGAAAATAAGTATTTGGTCAATATCAAAAGTTATATATCCTTTGTTGGCAATGACAGAGGTCAAACGATTTCTGTAAGTCTTCACAAGGTTGTCACACACTGTTGCTGGTATGTTGGCCCATTCCTGCATGCAGATCTCCTCTAGAGCAGTGATGTTTTGGGGCTGTCGCTGGGCAACACGGACTTTCAACTCCCTCCAAAGGTTTTCTATGGGGTTGAGATCTGGAGACTGGCTAGGCCACTCCAGGTCCTTGAAATGCTTTTTACGAAGCCACTCCTTCGTTGCCCGGGCGGTGTGTTTGGGATCATTGTCATGCTGAAAGACCCAGCCACGTTTCATCTTCAATGCCCTTGCTGATGGGAGGAGGTTTGCACTCAAAATCTCACGATACATGGCCCCATTCATTCTTTCATGTACACGGATCATTCGTCCTGTTCCCTTTGCAGAGAAACAGCCCCAAAGCATGATTTTGCCACCCCCATGCTTCACAGAAGGTATGGTGTTCTTTGGTTGCAACTCAGCATTCTCTCTCCTCCAAACACGACGAGTTGTGTTTCTACCAAACAGTTCTACTTTGGTTTCATCTGACCATATGACCTTCTCCCAATCTGCTTCTGGATCATCCAAATGCTCTCTAGCATACTTCAGAAGGGCCCGGACATGTACTGGCTTAAGCAGGGGGACACGTCTGGCACTGCAGGATCTGAGTCCCTGGGGGCGTAGTGTGTTACTGATGGTAGCCTTTGTTACGTTGGTCCCAGCTCTCTGCAGGTCATTCACTAGGTCCCCCCATGTGGTTCTGGGATATTTGCTCACCGTTCTTGTGATCATTTTGACACCACGGGGTGAGATCCTGCGTGGAGCCCCAGATCGAGGGAGATTATCAGTGGTCTTGTATGTCTTCCATTTTCTAATTATTGCTCTCACAGTTAATTTCTTCACACCAAGCTGCTTGCCTATTGCAGATTCAGTATTCCCAGCCTGGTGCAGGTCTACAATTTTGTTTCTGGTGTCCTTCGACAGCTCTTTGGTCTTCACCATAGTGGAGTTTGGAGTGTGACTGTTTGAGGTTGTGGACAGGTGTCTTTTATACTGATAACAAGTTCAAACAGGTGCCATTAATACAGGTAAAGAGTGGAGGACAGAGGAGCCTTTTAAAGAAGAAGATACAGGTCTGTGAGAGCCACAAATCTTGCTTGTTTGTAGGTGACCAAATTCTTGTGAACTGCTGGTGCAACGCTGCCCCCTGCAGATTCCTGGCCAATCGGCCACCAGCAGGGGGTGTCAATCAACCCGTATTGGATTGGGTTGATTTCGGCGATGTCTGTCCGCCGCCTCAGAGCAGGCGGACAGGTTATGGAGCAGCTGTCTTTAGACCGCTGCTTCATAACTTGTGTTTCTGGCGAGCCTTGTGTTTCAGAGTAGAATAGACCCCTATAGGTGCAAAGAAATTATAAATAAGTAACTAGCTGATTTGATAAGGGGTACTATAGAAAATATGACTTAAAGGGACAGTAAACACCAGAATTTCTGTTGTTTAAAAAGGTAGATAATCCCTTTATTACCCATTCCCCAATTTTTCATAACCAACACAGTTATAATAATATACTTTTTACCTCTGTAATTACCTTGTATCTAAGCCTCTGCAAACTGCCTTTTTATTTCAGTTCTTTTGACAGACTTGTATTTTTAGCCAATCAGTGCTGACTCCTAGGAGATTCACGTGCCTGAGCTCAATGTTATCTATATGAAACACATGAACTAACTCCCTCTAGTGGTGAAAAAAATGTCAAAATGCTTTCAGATTAGAGGCAGTCTTCAAGGTCTAAGAAATTAGCACATGAACCTCCTAGATTTAGCTTTCAACTAAGAATACCAAGAGAACAAAGCAAAATTGGTAATAAAAGTAAATTGGAAAGTTGTTAAAAATTACATTCCCTATTTAAATCATGAAAGATTGTTTTTTTTTACTTTACTATCCCTTTAATTTTACAGTCCCAAAGAAGATACGAAAGAGTGTTACCATTAAAGTTAAAACATAACATTTATTAACAGGTCATGTTTAAAAACAGACAAGTAGTCAAGTGACAAAATTGAGGTAAGGGCTCCTCTGGCTGGCAGGCTTACGCGTTTCGGCATAGAGCCGTAATCATAGCATATGGAAGCCAGCCACAGGTGTACATTATATACTCAAATTGCAGCAATATTATGGGTTAAAATCTTTAGAGTTTTAAGAACAACACGCCCAGTGTGTTTTAACCCTTTGTATATAGGAGAGAACAAAACATACAATTATATATATGTGTATATAGGCCATGGAAAAGTGTATATAAACATGCATATATGAATACTATGTCAAGCAAACTAACTAGAGCAGTCTACAAATGTACACAACTATATAGTATACTATTATATGTGTGTATGCGGTATTTACCCCATATGCTTAGGCCACAAAATCAAAGGGACAGGGGGTAATTAACCCCTCCTAATTAAAGCATAGAAATTGGAAATAGAGCAACATAGACCTTCAAAGTAACCTATGAAGTAAATGCACAATATAAAATGACAAAAAGGCCAATGCATCTATATGTGTTATACAACGCAACGATCAACTATGACCCGGATTGATTCAATACCTTGTGCATATGTGTACTGAAGGCCAGTATGTACAGGTCACTTAGCATATATATGCCAATATGTATAATATACAAAGTCGCCATAATAGAAGCTCAACATGGAGGATGGAAATTAATATTATTAATCAATATTAATGTTACTTTTGTATCATACCATAACATTCATAGTATGATGTCAATTGACATCTATCCTACAGATATTAGGTAAAAGTAATTGTACGCAAAAGCACAAGAGAGGGACACTGTGGAAAATACACCAAGAAAGGTAATGAGATAAATCCTTATTCCCAATAGTTAATGAGATCAAACTCAGAGTTGAGTCCCTATGGGACTCTGGTTTCTAGCTTGAAAATCAACAGCATCTCTCTCTTGCGCAAAATAACATCTCTATTGCCCCCTCTCTTGGGGCGAGGTATCATGTCTATAGGCTGCCAGGAAAAGCAAGACAAGTCTTTACTGTGTGTCTGGGCAAAATGGTACACAAGAGGGGTGGTTGCCTAACTCTGGACCTTATATCTCTTGTAGTGAGCCCTACACACTGCTCACCACATTTGGTGCAGGTAATGCAGTATATAACATATGTTGAGGTACAATTGAGACAAAATTTAATCTCATATACCCTGCCAGTTACGGTAGAACAAAATTGGTCTGACATAATCAGATATTAACAAGCACCACATCTAGAGCTACCACATCTGTATGAGCCTTTGCTAGTAAGCCAGGCACTACTCTGAGTAGTGGGTCTCTTAAGAACAGTAGGTGACAGGGCATTACCCAATTTCTGCGGTATGAGCATCTAATACCCTCCTGAACACAATGTATCAGTCTGTCATCAGCTACTAGCATCTTAAAATGATGTTTGACAATTTTGCAGATCTCTTCATATTGAGGACTATAGTCTATCACAAATGTTACACCTTTGTGTACCTTTTTATTCTCCTGGTTTTTTTTTTGTCCACAAGAAGATCTGATCTATTCAGCTTGCTAACTTCCCTATACGCTTTTGCAACAGTTTTTCTAGGGTTGCCTCTTTGTATGAGACGTCGATTGACATCTTCCATCTGGATTTTACAGTCTTCCACATCTGAACAATTCCGTTTGGCTCTAATGAGCTGTCCCTTTTGCGATTGCATATGGCACATGCCTTGGGTGGCAGCTCTTAGCGTGGAGCAAGGAATTGCCTGATATGGGCTTCCTGAATAGGTTAGTTTTTACTGTGCCATCTGGGCTACCACTCAATACCACATCTAGGAAGTTGATATTACTCTGTTGCATCTCATGGGTAAATTGTAAGCCCACATCATTGATGTTAAGCCCTTTAACAAAATTCTCTAGATCACTTAAACTGCCATCCCAGATGAGAATCAAGTCGTCAATAAATTGATGGTAAAAGACAATACAGTCATGATAGGGATTATTACCTCAAAAGATGTGGGACAGCTCCCACCAACCCATAAAAAGGTTGGCATAGGAGGGGGCAAATTTGGCCCCCATCGCCGTCCCACATCTCTGGAGGTAAAATATACCTTCAAATTCAAAGAAGTTATGGGTTAGCAAAAACAAGGACAAATTCCTGAAAACCAGAAGAGAAGGTAGACCATGCCTGAAGAAAGAATGCTATTGCTTCCATCCCTTTATCATGTGGAATGGAAGAATAAAGGGTAGTTACATCAATTGTATCCCATCTATGTGTACCATCTTTCCAAACCACATCACTCACTAGATTAACCAAGTGTTTGAAATCTCTTAGGAAGCTGGGTAGAGCTTCCACAAATGGATGTAACACCATATCTAACCATTGGGATAAATGTTAAAAAAGGGACCCTATGCCACTGACCTTTAACATTCTGAAGGGACTTTTGCACCTTCGGGAGGTGATGGAAAACTGGAGTCACTGGATGTTCCACATAAATATATGTAGCCGTGTTTCGGTAAATATACTCATTTTCTACACGATCATCCAGAAGGTGCATCAGTTCTCTTTGAAAGCGGCAAGTAGGATTAGTAGAATGCACAGTATAGCAATGACTATCTTCCAATTGGCGTAATGCTTCGTTGATATAATCTACTTTATTTAAAACCACTATTATGCCTCCTTTGTCAGCATTGCTTTTGACAATGTCCTGGTTTTGTACTAATTGTTCTAAAGCCTCTCTTTCGGCCCTACTCAAGTTGTCCGATGTTTTCCTAGTTTGACTAGCTAGTGACCTAAGGTCGCTTTCCACTCTCTTGTAGAAATTTTCTACAATGTGACCCCTACTGTGTATGGGGTAAAACCTTGAAGGTGGTTTTAAGCTTCTCACGCAATTAATCTGTGATGAAGCATCCAAAATGTCACCTTCTCTTAGTAGAGTGTTAAGCGAAACTAGGTCACATGATTCTGATAAAGACAAATCTGTATTTAGATTAGTAGTAACCCATTGAGTGGAGTGATTAGAGATTTGGTGTATTGTGCCTTCTCTTGGGAAATGACCCCTTAATGTGATATTACGGATCAACTGATTCACATCTATTACTGTTCTAAACAAATTAAAGTTAATCATGGGTACAAATCCCAAGCCAAGACCCAATAAACGTAACTGAGCATCAGTAAGAACAGTATTTGACAAATTTATAACACAATCTATTTGTATTTTGTCTGGTGTCTTGTCTCCCTTAGTTTGTATCCCGTATTCTCCTGGCTCATGTTCCCCCCTGTCCGGTTTGCTTTGCGGTAAGGAAAAAACCTGTTCCAGGTGTTGTTGATCTTTGTCTAACAAGTTAGGATTAATCTTATTAGAGCCAATTATCGCACATGCATTTATGTTAATGGACACAGTAGGGTCAGGGGTAGTCATGGGTTTACTTGCACTATATTTACTCACTGTGTTCTTAGGTCTAACTGCCTAATTCAGTATAGTGCTATTTACAGGAGTATTATATCCTGAACCGGTAGTCTGAGTATTTTTAATACAAGATTGCTCCACTCTGGCATCAGAGCACTACTTGTGCATCACCATAGGCTCTGTTCAGGATATAAAACAAAAGTGTGTGCAAACACTGCCCTGGATATTACAGGGCAGTGTTTGCACACACTTTTGTTTTATATCCTGAACGGAGCCTATGGTGATGCACAAGTAGTGCACTGATGCCCGAGGAAGTGGAGCAATCTTGTATATGAGAGAATTGATAGCGGTGACTATATTTCCCCTACCTGCTGTTTTTCCGTAATAGCTGTTGCCTGATTGCAGGAAGCTCACGTGTGACGTCATTATCGTCACCCTGGATCGCCGTTGGAACACGCCCCCATTGTGGATGGACCGGCGAAGCTGAAAACAGTCAAATACAGGCACAAGTGTGGAGAACACTTACGGAGAGTCGGCATCTGGTGATACACCACGCAAGGAAGAAGGGGAACAACTCCATTGCTCTTACAACAGATGGACATACAGTACCTTCCCAGGACCTTACTAAGACCCATGAGTATACGGAATTGCTTTTTAAGGAGGAGGTGATATACGGTTTATTCATCTACACACACATGTATGTCCTTATCAGTGACTGTCATCCATGTTAAAGAAACTGGGCTAAGAAATTGGGCTAATTTTTGTGCACCCTACTCCCTGTACTTCCAGTGCAATGGCACTTAAGCAATGCGGTGCTGTTCTTGCGCTGGGACGTTCATAAAGTTTACACATTGGGTACTCTCCCACCTCTATTTGGTTTGCTCTTGGTTAATCTAATTTAACCCTTTTTTGGTGCTCCTGTGCACCTAGGCGAATGCAAATTCTACAGTCGAACTTGTCTAATTTTAGGCACATCTTTAACCCCTTAACGACCACGGCGTACCCTGTACGTCGCTAGTCATTAAGGGATTTTCTGCTTATAATAGCATGGGTCTCGCTGTGAGCGGCAAGACCACTATTAGACCCACCCTCCTGCATGCTTCCTAAAATAATGTAGTCTTGCAGCACTATTGAAAAAGCAACCCCCAATAGAAAGATGACGGTCGTTAAGGGTTTAAACGATAAATGGCATTAATTATCAAGCACATATTTCTGAGCAAATATAGAAGAACATCAATGATAATCCTTGATCTTTGTCATTTAACTGATGACTGCTGCTACTTCACCTTTGAAACTTAGAATTCAACATTTTCATTGTCTACAACATTCTCTTACTAGGTCACTTTTTGTTAAGTCATGAATAATTATCTTTGAACAAAAATATTTTACAGCTTAAAGGGACATTATAGTGTTAAAATTACATGCTCTCTTTGGCGCTGCTGATTGGATCAGTGGCATTTTCCGCTTTGGGCCCTGTAGTGCTCTGCGAGTCCAGAGCAGGACTTTAAACTATGTGATATCCCCTTTACAGGGGGTTAAACACATAACATTAGAGAGGCGATAGTGTTAAAATGACGTTCTCTAATAGATTGGAATTTTAACAAATTTAAAAAAAGGTCATTGGCAACAAATAAAAGGTTCTTCAGAATAAATCATAAGGGATACATGCCATGTATGCAGATTACTATAATGTTGCATCATTGCATGTTTCACTGTTTGGCAGTGTATTACGTCAGTAATCAGTGCCAATCTAACATCAACTGTGGATGCACATTTAATGCTAACAAAGCTCATATCTACTGCACACATTCCACTAAAACATTGTGTCACTTATATACATGTGTAGTAACAGCAGATCCCCAAGATTACTACAAAAAAACATATTACAATGGCAGACATCCCAACCTACAAAAACTCATTTCAGGGAGGTGGCTTCACCCGGTACTGCGCCGCAACCCCCACTCCCCTCCCAGTTGTATATTGGACACCTTGAAACCCTAAATAAGATAGAGACTTATCATTAAAGTAGCTTCCCGCTAAAGTCACATTAAAGGAAAAAGAAGTAGCTTTATTGCACAACCACATACAAACTTATTTTCCAGTGACCGTACGCTTGTTGAATGCGTAAATATTTTAGAATACAAAGTTTAATTACGTGCAGTAAATAAGGTAGTATTTGTGTTTTATTTTATTAAAATCAGTGGGGGCTTTTTGGTTATTGGTGCATGCTTTGAGTGTTCTATAACGTCCCAGCAACTAAAGGCATTCCTTAAAGGATTACTTTCTGTTATAATTTTTAAGCTAAACAACTAACATATTAAAGTTAATAAACATTAATTAAAACCTACTGACCTATATTTTCTCCAAAACGAAGTTTCATAACGTTCTAAAAGTTATCTCTTTTATTCGCTGATGATGTCACGTTATCCTGCCCACTATTTTCAGCACTGAGTGTTCAAAATACTTAAACCAATAACTTTGTGTTTAAAGCGCCATTTTGAAACCTAGGTATTGTAAACGGATTGGTACAGAGCAAAGGATACCCACGGAGTGGGTTTGGAAAACAATTATATTTGCAGACAAGATTTCTGATATACGGTAGAGATATGTTAATTAAATGCTATTGATAAAAAGCGTATTTAGGGTAGTTAAGTAACAGGCATAGAAAATATTTACTTACAGTGGCCCTTTAAAGAAACACTTTTCCGTATTTGGGCCACATTGGATCATGGTACTTGGAGTTTCAGGGAGATTGCATTCCATTTACTGGCATCAGGGAGCCGCTATTACAATCAGGGAAACTCCCTGAACTTCAGGGAGAGTTGGAATGACTGCAATGGTGTTTGGGGGCAGGAGGTCACAAGTGCCCCCACCAAAAATGTTGATCTTTACATCAAGCCTCAAGCACCCATTTGAGACACTTTGATGCCAGTTATCCACAATTTTTACAATGCTGTGCAGCTTCTGTGCAAGCAACTATATAACATTATTTTTTTGTATGTTCACAGTTGAAAACTAAGTTACCGTATGACATTTCTAGAAACTAAATAAATAAAACACAATTACCCAAAATATACAGGTATTTGATTCAAAATGAATTACTAGAAAATGTAAACTACAATACATTAATTTCATTAGAAATTATTTCAATTAATCTGAAAAAAATTACTTTTAAAAGTGGAGGTAAAACAAATACAGAAACCCAACACATAACAAGAACTCGGCAAATAAATAACACACATATCCCCTGACTGTGCTACACACTACCTGCCCTGACCCTCCCTCACAGGAGCACACATAATTTATAGCTACATTTTGCAAACCTATCCCCCACCCTCTACCCCGCCTTGTTTAACTCTAGCCCTCCCAAGTCCCAACACAGAAACGCAGTGGCCTAAGCACCAGCACTGTATGACTCTAATCGCCTAAAATAGAACCCTTTCAGTCACCCAGCTCCATCCGCAAAATAGAACGAAAGTAGAGCGTCGTAAAACACGAATATTTTTAGATCAATCCGCGTCGAGGTCGCCGGGTGGTTTTTTATTTCTATAATTTATTCTGTCAGACAGTGACACCCCGTCTCGCAAGTCGCAATCGTCACTTCTGTATCCCGCTCTGCAACATATATCTACTGCACCCTCAACCCCTACGGCTATAATAAACTGACGCGAGGCGGAAAATCGGCGACATGTCTGACCCCCCTCCTTATCATAAATATATAAATTATGCTAATTAAGACAATTGCATATTAACAGAAAAAAACAAAAAATCCTCCCATTTTTTCACCCCCACTTATAATACAGTTACACACTCCTTGGGTTTGTATATATAAATACATATATATTATTTTACTTACCGGTTAAGCAATTTCGTTTCACTCCAACTACACGCTGCTGTTTCTTTCAATATTCTCTTTCTTTGTGATGGATATTTGGGAAGGCGATTTCATTCCGCTTTCACTCGGTATAGAAAAGGTAGATAATTATAAATTCATCTCACAGCTTATTTCTGGGGCGCTATGGCTCAACACAAAGGGGGTATTTGAATGAATAAAAAGGCTCCTTGAAGAGCAGGGACACCTCTTATTAATATTTAATCATATTTTTCTTCTGTCTCCAACGTTGTCTGCTGGAAGTATGAGTGCAAATGTTAAAAGTGGGGAAAATGAATTACGAATAAAAAAAGAAACACAAAATCCGCGTCTCCTCTTATAAAGTTCAATGCAGTTTTTACATGAACAATTTTTTGCTGCTGCGTCATGAACATAATATATGCAAGACGAGTGTTGCATACTGAGGTCTGAATATGGAGTGAGGGAGGTAGAGGGAGCGCTTGTGCTCTCTTAAAGGAGCAAATCCTTTTTTTTTGCATAATCCTATAAAGTTTTTTAAGGGTTAAATGTGGGGTGTATGTAAACGTTCAATACAGTATGGAGTTAGTAAGACAGTGGTAGATGATTACATGGGTAATTTTCCTGTGTTGTAACAGTTCACATTATCACATGTATAGTGTGATTGTTATTTGACAGTAAATTTCCAAGAGAGTAGTGCCTGTAGCAAAATGCAGGAATGTAAAGCTTAGGAACTGGAGCATTTTTGGTTCAGACATGGGTTACACTTGCTTATTGGTGGCTAAATGTAGCCACCAATAAAGCAAGCGATATCCAGGGTGCTGAACCTAATATGGGCCGTCAACTAAGCTTTACATTCCTGCTTTTTAAATAAAGATAGCAAGAGAACGAAGACACATTGATAATAGGAGAAAATAAGAAAGTTGCTTAAAATTGCGTGCTCTATCTGAATCATTAAATAAAAAAAATTGGGGTTAGTATCCCTTTAAGAAAAGTTTAAAGGGATAACCCTGGAGTTGTGCTTATCTATAAGAATCAGAGTTCAATGTTAGAACATTTTAATATTGCATAGTTTACATATAAAAAACTAGGGGGTGATCACAATTGTGCACTTGTTTTCTGCAGAAAATGATTTGTGAATTTTGGATGAAGCTTGAAATTGTTACACCCCAAAAACAACACAAAATTGTTATCTGCATTGTTAATCTTGCAATTTCGTAAAGAAAACATGAAGTACACACTACAAATGATAAACATCGGTATAGTGGGCATGTGTATTTGTTGGGTTATCAATTTTTATTAGTATAAAAGTGCTAATTATTAGTTTTTAAACTTTGATTGATTAACCAGGAAGCATTTGTATCTGGCGACATTGCTTTTAAACATTATCCATCGTGGCGGCAGGTAATTTCACTGTGTTTTGCCCATGTGCAATAACAAATATTAAATTTTAAAAATTTGGGGAACTTTGTAATATGTCAAACTGTTATCTGAGGTTTATCAAGGCTTTTTAACTGTTGAAGTCAATAAGTGAAAAAACAGACCTCTAAATGTGTAGTTCGGCATAGAGAATTAGTGATCAGAAAAACAGGACTGGCATGTGGTAAGTATAAGGACATTTTTCTAAAAAAACAATAATAAAATTGGTGGCTATCCATATATGGATCTCATCATTGGCTTACCGGTTGTGTTCAACTATATACCAGTAGTGCATTGCTTCTCAGAAGCTGACTTAACCTCTTTGCTACCAGGAATTTCAGAGAAGAACTTGGCCAAAATTCCGGATACATTTTTTAGCATTTTTGCTATCACTCCGTTTAAACAGAAATAGAGCCTTAATTGTTTTTATTGTGTTTTTTTTAATTTTATTTAACTGTCAAAACTATATTTCTTTTATATAGGTGGTTAGAGTCCATGAGCTGTTAGGTATGGGATATACATTCCTACTAAGAGGAGGCATAGTTTCCCAAACCTCAAAAAACCTATAAAAACTTTCCAACCTCACTCATACCTTAGTTTTAAACTTTTCCTCTGTTACAGGTGGTTGAAGCATAATGATGTGCTTGATTTCTTCAGTGAAAGGTGCTTCAGAGCATATTGAAGCCCAGTTCCCCTCAGAGTACAGTGCTAGTCAGAGGGATGGGAATGGTGTACTGCCCCATGATACTATGTTTTCGCCTCATGGGAAATGCTTCATGGGCTCTCTGTAAATTCAGTCGCAGGGATTAATCTTCTGCCTTCCTTTACAGATCGACATTATATGTCTACCTCATACCTCTGCTGATATGTTTCAGTACTGGTTTGGCCGTCTGCTACTAAGTGGACAAGTGTCTATGGGCTATGGGTAAGTATATTTTGTATTTTTTAAATAGACACAGCTATGTTTATGAGCTCTTTTGAATGTTTAAAAGTTTATTAATATAGGCATATGTGTATATAGGGCCCCGGGACGGATACTTACTATTCCCCTTGCTTGTTTTTTTTCTGTGAAATAATTTTCAATAAGAGAGCCAAATCTGTCGCTTCATATAAACGTCAGGTTTTCACGCCAGTTACACATAGGAAGCGTGCGTCAATTTTGACACAATAACCTTCGTAATCGACACTTACATTTGTTAGTTTTGCTCACCATAACACATACACTTACAAAAGATCAGAAGTGCGTCATATTTGGCTCCAGTTTTGTATATGCTTAGCACTTTAACGTCCATGCAACACTACATAAAGGGGCAAACCTTTCCTCATACAGCTTGCCTTAAAGGGGTTATAATAGTAATTATTGCACTACATTTACTAAAATTATTTGTTACCATAATAGAGCAGCACCAATCTGTCCCTAAATTTACGATAGGAACCAATTCTACTAGACACCTTTCTACCAAAGCTAAGTGTGCTTAACGCACTTCTAAACACACTTCTATACCTCTAGAAGACAATACTTCTTTTAAAGACCCTTTAGATCAGCTGTTCTCAACCCAAATGATCTCAAGGCCCAGTAAATTTTAGCCAGACGTGTCCAGGACCCTGTAGTGTATGTGTATGTCTCTCAAAGGAACAAATCCACCCTCCAGGGTCAGCTACCTGGGTGCATAGATGTAAATGATACAGCTCCAAAACAAATCCACTCACAGGAATTTTGGACATAAACAGAGTCAAAGTTTAATTAAATAAACTTTGACTCTGTTTATGTTTAAAGTTCCTGTGAGTGCATTTGTTTGGGATATATATATATATATATATATATATATATATAGGGAGACTAGAGAGAAATGCACTCACAGGAACGAACAACCAGCTCAATATCATTGTTAGCCTGTTCTATGGGGATTCACCACCTGGGTGCAACTTCTTTTAGCCCAGTAATGCTTTTCACAGAGTAGAATTCTCCTGTAGTATATCAGTCTGACCCCGCCCATTACGGCCAGTCCAGCGCCGAAATACCAGGTAACTCCTCTCTGAACAAGGAACACAGCAACCCCAGACGATCGTTTCGGCCTTCATTGGGCCTCGTCAGTGAGGTGTAGCAGTATTCCTCTAAGCACACTGAGCAAGGGGTCCACGTCTGGGTTACCCTTTTTCACATAGGGAGACTAGAGAGAAATGCACTTACAGGAACGAACAACCAGCTCAATATCATTGTTAGCCTGTTCTATGGTGATTCACCACCTGGGTGCAACTTCTTTTAGCGCAGTAATGCTTTTCACAGAGTAGAATTCTCTTGTAGTATATCAGTCTGACCCCGCCCATTACGGCCAGTCCAGCGCCAAAATACCAGGCAACTCCTCTCTGAACAAGGAGCACAGCAACCCCAGACGATCGTTTCGGCCTTCATTGGGCCTCGTCAGTGAGGTGTAGCAGTATTCCTCTAAGCACACTGAGCAAGGGGTCCACGTCTGGGTTACCCTTTTTCACATAGGGTGACTAGAGAGAAATGCACTCACAGGAACAAACAACCAGCTCAATATCATTGTTAGCCTGTTCTATGGTGATTCACCACCTGGGTGCAACTTCTTTTAGCCCAGTAATGCTTTTCACAGAGTAGAATTCTCCTGTAGTATATCAGTCTGACCCCGCCCATTACGGCCAGTCCAGCGCCGAAATACCAGGCAACTCCTCTCTGAACAAGGAACACAGCAACCCCAGACGATCGTTTCGTCCTTCATTGGGCCTCGTCAGTAAGGTGTAGCAGTATTCCTCTAAGCACACTGAGCAAGGGGTCCACGTCTGGGTTACCCTTTTTCACATAGGGAGACTAGAGAGAAATGCACTCACAGGAATGAACAACCAGCTCAATAGCATTGTTAGCCTGTTCTATGGTGATTCACCACCTGGGTGCAACTTCTTTTAGCCCAGTAATGCTTTTCACAGAGTAGAATTCTCCTGTAGTATATCAGTCTGACCCCGCCCATTACTGCCAGTCCAGCGCCGAAATACCAGGCAACTCCTCTCTGAACAAGGAACACAGCAACCCCAGACGATCGTTTCGGCCTTCATTGAGCCTCGTCAGTGAGGTGTAGCAGTATTCCTCTAAGCCCACTGAGCAAGACGTGGACCCGTTGCTCAGTGTGCCTAGAGGGTTATGGCTGCACCTCACTGACGAGGCCCACACTAGGCCGAAACGTACGTCTGAGGTTTTGCTGTTTCCCTTGTTCAGAGAGCGATTGCCTGGTATTTCGGGGCTGGACTGCACTGTTAAGTCAGGATCAGACTGATATGCTACAGGAAAGTTCTTCTCTGTGAAAGGCACATGTTGAGCAAAAAGAGGCTGCTTCTAGGGTGGTATCTAGCCATAGAACACTCTATTATGCTATTCTTCGTTCCAAGGTTGAGCGCTTCTCTCTTGTAATTTATGCAAATTATGACACTTAGGGAAGTCTCCCTAAGTGTGATGCGGGAATCCAGACGTGGACCCGTTGCTCAGTGTGCCTAGAGGGTTATGCCTTGTCAAGGTATATGTAAGGTTAACAAATATATATTTTAATCATATATTTTAAGGTTAATAAATATATATATATATATATTTCATTCAGATCTGGCTGGTCAGTAGAAAATTATTCATTTCTTTCAGACAAACTGACTTCAATCATGTTTTAGTTCTCCCCCACTCAGCATGTAAGTTATCCTAAACACACATCTGAGAACAAAGGATTGTTTCCAGGAGATCTCCCACACTCAATATGCTAAATTATGCAATTGTATAACCACAAGGAACTGAAAATTAACACAGGTAAAACTCTGGATACACAGTGATTAACATAGAGGTGTTAATTACCCCTGAAAATTAGATACACATCTGTGCTAGCTGAACAGAAAACATGTTAAGATGTAACTGCTAACACTTGAATATACAAAATGTAGACGTTGTGTCTGAGGAGGATAAAACACAGAGAAAGCACATGGCTTACATTGTGATTTCAAAACAACTGTATTTAGATTTTAAGTAAACTTAAATACATTTTGAAAAAGAAATAATGCCAATAGCTTCATATATGTTTGGAATGATTCAAATAGCCCATATATGTATATATATGTTGAAATAGTACGTTTTATATTAAATAAATAATTGCTGCAGTTAATAGATATATGAAAAATAGATTCAAACTGTGATAATCACATTATTTAATTATATGTAACATAATTTTTCTATTTTTCAGATGGAATGCCTGCATGGGATATCTGAATCATGTCATATGATTATATACACTAGATGTTTTTGAAAGTTTAAACACAACTCTATATATATATATATATATATATATATATATATATATATATATATATATATATGGTGCTGTATATGATACCGTGAGTGAAGTTTCTAGAGTGTGAGGTTGGGCCAGAATTACGAATATATCTCCCTACTATACTACTTGTGGCCAGACGCATGACAGTTTGGAGGGACATTAGACTCATAACATTGATACAGCTACAGGATACGCTATTGAGGTCTCTCCAGGACTCATTCATTAAGGATTATAAATGCTGTAGCATGTCGTTTTTTCTGTGACTGTTTAAACATATCGACAACAGAGTCATCTGTCTACAATTGCAATTGACTATACACAGTTACAGTTGGAGTATCCGCAATATAATGAGACATACTTATTATATGTAATGTTACAAAGTTACAGATCAAGCGGACACTCTATGTTGGCTACAATATTGCATTAGTCCTAGTCTGGTGGTGTCTGTTTTCACTCCCTGGGGACGCCCTGGGAGTGTTAGTAACTTTTTCATTTTCTTTAATATTTTTGCTGATTATTTTCTTTCATATTTTTGCTGATTGTTTGGTACGGATGTGTTTGGTGGATGGGGTATGTGTGGATTTCAATGAACTTGCATCATATACTTCCCCTATTTTTGTTATTATTGCATAGTGTGAAAGATCACACTGTAATATATCCTTTGTTGAAGAATTAAAATTCTTTTATTCTAAGACTCATTGGCTGGGATCTTTGTATATTGCATATAATATTGTGTGATATTCTGGTATTGCAAATATATTTCAAAATGTTCATGGATATTAACTAAATAAAAGAATTCAGGTATTTATATTAATTGTATGGTTTCTAGTAGATGCATGTTAGTTAAGGGTTTCTATTTTTAAGGATAATTATTAAAGGTATTGTATTATAACCCTGAGATAGACTGATATATTGTTTGAACAGCACTACTAAGATTTTCTTAAATATACTGACATAGTGTATGGAGGCACTTGCTGAGATTTATTAATATTCATCATATTGATATCATATATTTGTAGTAAATAGAAATTATTGTAAAAGAGAGAAAAAGTTTCATATTTCGATATTAATATTTTGAAGATATAATTTTTGAAAAATTGAAATATTGATTTTCATATTTTGAGATTGATATTAATATCTTGAAATATTATTAAAGATTAATTTTTGAAAAATTAATAAAAATATTAATTTTTCATATTTAAAAATTAATCAAAAATATTAATTTTTCATATTTTCAAAGTTAATCAAAAATATTAATTTTTCATATTTCGAAATATTAATTTTTCATATCTCAAAATTAATATTATTATTATTATTTTTTTTTAAATATATACATTTTTTTTCTCTCTTTTTATTAGCAAAAATTGTATTAGCATTTTAATTTAACTAAATACTAAACTAATATAATAATGTCTATAGCCAGGAGTGACTCATTTAATTCTGTACATAGCGATGAAAATGGTCCCATCACAATACCCCTTACTAAAGGTCAGATCCTTAAGAAAGATATCATAAATGGCATTAAAGAGAAGTTTAATATTGCGGGTGAATTAAATGATTTTATGGATATGCTTGAAACTAGGGCTAAAAATATTACCGTTAATAATAATATGTGGAATGAAAAAAATTAATTCTTCCAAGAATTATTAATGATTAATCAATGCAAAACTCCCAAAAAGCGAGACAAACTAATACTAAAATCTTGGCCCCTTGTAATATGCATTATTGACAAGATGTTGCTTTGTGTAATAGACAAACAATTGCAAATACAAAAGCTAGAAAGTAGTATTCGTTCCT
Organism: Bombina bombina; assembly: GCF_027579735.1. Lineage (NCBI taxonomy): Eukaryota > Metazoa > Chordata > Amphibia > Anura > Bombinatoridae > Bombina > Bombina bombina. The sequence goes on from NC_069501.1 coordinate 1,028,290,179, forward strand.
CACGCAGATGCGAAGAAGATGTAAAAATAGCCAAAAATAAAATGGATGAATTTGCCCAAAACCTAACCGCCTTAGATAAGCATAACATAGACTTACTCGAACAGATACAAGAATTAAACAGCTTGCGCAAAGCCAGAAGGAATTAAGTGATTTAAAAAGGTCATATCGCCATAATGAAAACCCTTATATTAACAGTGAGAATAATGCAGATAATGCTAACTCCTTTAGAGAACGCGTTAGGGACGAGGTACAAAAATATATGGAACAGTATAGACAAATGACCCCTAATGGGTCAGAAATAGATTTCCCAAATAGACAATCACCTCATGATGTAAATCCAGGAAACTGCTTTAACGCAGCTGGTGCGGGGGATGGAAACTCTAACAGAGAATCCCAAAATAAGTCTAATAAAGTATATGATTCCCATAAAATAGTCACCTTCATACAGGGTGCAGTACCTATATTCTCTAATAAGGGAACAAAATCTGTAATTGATCACTTAGAAGCTTTTGAAAACGCATTAGCTATAATGAATGTAACAAGTGAGAAGTTAAAAATTGAATTTCTGCCCTGGGTATTTGACAGTAAGCATCACAAATTCTTTACTTCACTAAAGGATATGAATATTCATTCCTGGAATGAAATAAAACAACAATGCAGAAAAGAATTCGGGCAATATCGCACTAAAACTGCTGCGAAAATAGCGGTATATGGTTTAAAGTGTAGTGCGAATCAAAGTCCCATTGAATTCATTTATGAATTAAAAAATGCGTACAGTATGGCTGAAGATAATCCCAGATTTGATGGCTCAGAATTTGTAAATTTATTTTTTGAAGCACTGCCTACACCCATCAAAATTAACTTAGCTAGAGATTTTGATGAGGACTGCTCATTGGAATGGCTGATCAAAGAGAGTACAAAATTATACTCTATTCAGCAGTCCAGTGAGCAGGGGGTGAAAAAGGAGTCAAAACCCAAAATTGTAGCAGAAACTAGGGTGTCACCTAACCCCCTCAATTTGGAGTCAAAAAAGAAAACCTACGCGGAGGTAGCCAGTCAAAACAGGCTATCTCCACAGAGGTTTAACTCTGCCCCCTCCCCTACACGGGTTGAGGCGCAGGGAGACTATAACCAAAGTGGGGGACATAATCAGGTGAATAATTACTCACAAAGAGAATACTCACCAAATAATTGGTACCCACGCAAAGGTAGATACAATAGACGGCGAAGGTATTCTCAGGGTAACCAGACACCCCAAATATATACTGCTCCCCAAAATCATAACGCTGAACAAGCTGAACCCCAGAGGCAACCACGCCAGAATAGAAATAGCGGCCCTGATCCTGAGGGAACCCAATGGTCCAGGAATCACTATTATGAGACACCAAGAGATAGGCCCAGGGGTAGAAGTAACTTGTACAATCAGGTAGATATGCTATTTACCCAGTTAAATCAGTTGAGCGAACAATTCGCTAATATGAGTCAACCTTATACGGCTCAGCAACCGAACAATACTTTTTTAGGGGTACAGCCAGTGGTCAGCAGTGGACCACAGGCACAGCCATAAATACTGCAGTATCACCTGAGAGGGTGGGGAGAGATATAAAAAATTTAATAATAAATATCAATGATACTAATCATGTTCTCTCCCCACAGACCGGAAACGGACAATTTAGCTGTGATGACAAGCAACCTCATCCGGGAAAAATTAACAAATCTCTTCCTTTGCAGCACTCCCTTAACCTTATTTCCACAGATGCAGTACACAAGAATCCAATCAACCCTGTCATAGAGGAGACTGGTAGGTATGAAATTCCTTCTGCATCGGAAAACACGGCGAATTCAGGTAACACGTGGCGAAGCCCACAGATGTATGATAACGCCAACTTTATGTGTGAAATGGTAGAAAATGCAGGAAGGTATTATGTATTAGTTGAGCTGCAAGATTCAGTCTCCAACCCTATCATGGGATTAATTGACACTGGGTCCCAGGCAACTATCTTATCCCACAGGTACTACGCACAGCTAAATGAGCTAACACCCCACAAACCTAGAATAAAAGAATTTGATGGTTCTCTAATAGGTGTTGGGGGTGACTCCCTAAAAGTTTACGGTACTGCCTGGTTAAAATTTAAATTGGGGAACAGGGTCATAAGACACCCTGTCATTATAGTGGATCTGCCTACTGATCGTTTAATTATTGGTAGTGATCTCCTGAAGCGATTAAGCACCATAATTCATTGCATAAATAATGTAATTTGGTCACAAGTTAAAAGGTCTATCAATTATGAAAAATCTGGTATATCTCGCACCCGACATAGCTGTCACGTGGTGGAAGAGAAACCAGATGCTGTGGAGATTCATTTCAGGAATAACTCTGTACCTGAAATCACTATTCTACAAATAGATAATCAGACTCCTTTAAGTGGCTCTGATGGTAATACTTTTAAAATTTTGCCTGGAAAGATAGCGAATATTTCCCTAGATGGCAATGTATTAACCATATCACTCCACAAGGGGGATCATAAAATCCCTAAGGGGGAGGCCACGCTCAATAACTCACAGGGATTGAGAGAGTTAAAGAGGATCTATTTATCCCTATACAAATGCATGACCTTGGTACAACAAAATATGCCATGTTGAGTTTAAAACAGGAAGCTAGCTATATAAGCGAAGGCTTATTAGCACAGATAGCTGAACCTAAAGTGATTAAATATCTTTCTCCCCAAGACCACTGTGTCCACAACCTGGATAACAGGTTTGAAAGCTATAACATCACAGCTAAGTGCTTATTATCTGTCTCTATAGGTAATAAGTCAGTGAAGCACCTGTTTTTAGTTTAAAATACTCCCCATAATCAAATATACATTGGCAATGATATCTTACATAGATATGCCATACAAATAGATTTGATTAATTCTTGCCTCTAGAGCAGGTTAAAGGGGGACCCTGAAGTATTTCAGGATGAAAATGCAGCCCTGAAATCAAACCAGCAATTGCCATATGCTGTGAATATGCAGGTATCTAGCGATGTTATAATTCCTGCTGGGGCTGATAAATTTCTTTTACCCTGAGCAGGTTAAAGGGGGACCCTGAAGTATTTCAGGATGGTTTGTTAATTAGAACCTCCAAAACTGGCATTCAGCAATGGGTAGTACCCACCAAGTTCAGAGGTCTAATGCTTCAACATGCCCATGATGCTCCCACATCTGGTCATCGTGGTGCCAAACTCACGTATGAAATAGTGCGTGATTACGCTTTTTGGCCACACATGTTGAAAGATGTTCAAACCTACTGTCAAGGGTGTCTAATCTGTCCACAGTTTCAACCTACTGCGCCAACGCATAGAGCGCCATTGCAGAAGAGGGGGATGGTAATGCCATGGTCAGATATACAAATTGATTTTATTGGTCCGGTAACAAGGTCATCAAGAGGTAACAAATACATGTTAACCATGACATGCCTGTTCGCTAAATGGGTAGAGTGTATCAGTGCACCTAACAATAGTGCTGAAACATGCGCAGCATTGCTCATCAACAACGTATTTTCCATATTTGGTTTGCCCCAAAGAATCGAATCAGATTGGGGAACCCACTTCACTAGCGAAGTGATGACCAAAATGTGGAAAATACTAGGGGTAAAAAGAAAGCTCCATATTGCATATAGAGCTGCCTCAAGTGGTGGTGTAGAGCGTTACAACCAGTCCATTGTGAAAATCCTCAAAAAGTTTGTGAGTGAAACGGGTAAAGACTGGGATGTAAAACTACCTCTAGTCCTAATGGCATTAAGAGCAACTCCAAGTAGTGCTACCAAGATGTCACCTTTTGAACTGATGACTGGTAGAAGAATGGTTCTACCTCAGCATCTGCTGTACCGTACATCAGACCAAAACTTGATAAATGCTGCCAATACACATCAATATGTGGAGAACCTAAGAAAGCACCTGCAATATGCCTTTGCATTTGCTCAAAGGAATTTAGAGAGAACCGCAACTGCCACTAAAACCTATTATGACCTCAAAACGTCCAAAAAGGAGTACAAAATAAATGATAAAGTTTATCCTTATAACTTTGGAAGAGATCAGGTTAGGGAGAAGAAATTTCTTCCCTCATGGAAAGGTCCTTTTGTCATTACTGACAAAATATCTCCAGTGGCCTATAAAATACGGATCACCAAAAATGAAAGTTTCATAGATAAATGGGTCCATATCAATCAATTGCGGGCATGTCATCCCAGGTCCCAACTACAAGTCATAGAGGGAGAATGAAGTGTCATATGCTCAGATGCACTAAAGACATACTGTAGTTTAAAGATGCCTAGCTGATGAACGTGAAGGCTCAAAAATTACAGACTTTCTACATAGAAGTCTGTCTATGACGTGTAGGGTCAACATCCTCACCAAATACCATTGACTTTAAGCCAATTTAAATACATGTGTCCTACATCTATTTAAAATTGGAAGGGGGATTTATGTCAAGGTATATGTAAGGTTAACAAATATATATTTTAATCATATATTTTAAGGTTAATAAATATGTATATATATATATATATATATTTCATTCAGATCTGGCTGGTCAGTAGAAAATGATTCATTTCTTTCAGACAAACTGACTTCAATCATGTTTTAGTTCTCCCCCACTCAGCATGTAAGTTATCCTAAACACACATCTGAGAACAAAGGATTGTTTCCAGGTGATCTCCCACACTCAATATGCTAAATTATGCAATTGTATAACCACAAGGAACTGAACATTAACACAGGTAAAACTCTGGATACACAGTGATTAACATAGAGGTGTTAATTACCCCTGAAAATCAGATACACATCTGTGCTAGCTGAACAGAAAACATGTTAAGATGTAACTGCTAACACTTGAATATACAAAATGTAGACGTTGTGTCTGGAAAGGATAAAACACAGAGAAAGCACATGGCTTACATTGTGATTTCAAAACAACTGTATTTAGATTTTAAGTAAACTTAAATACATTTTGAAAAAGAAATAATGCCAATAGCTTCATATATGTTTGGAATGATTCAAATAGCCCATATATGTATATATATATGTTGAATTAGTACGTTTTATATTAAATAAATAATTGCTGCAGTTAATAGATATATGAAAAATAGATTCAAACTGTGATAATCACATTATTTAATTATATGTAACATCATTTTTCTATTTTTCAGATGGAATGCCTGCATGGGATATCTCAATCATGTCATATGATTATATACACTAGATGTTTTTGAAAGTTTAAACACAACTCTGAAAACATTTTAGATGTATAAATGCCATTAATTTCAGAAACAGGATAAATTATTTTAATATAATATATTGATATTATGAGGGGTTCATGCAAGAAATTATGGCAGTTATTACACACTTTAAAGAAATATTTTAAAAGTTTTTAAAATGTTTAGAAATGGTATTACTGTGTTTGTGTTGCAACGCTGCCACCGAAGGGCCAAAACCCAGTATGACAGTTAAAAGATTTAGCTGTTCAAAAGAGGCGTTCCCATGGTGAACATGCTCAGCTCCGTTAAGGGCCAATCAGATCAGATATTCCAAAAGAAGGGACAAGGAGGGCCACCCATTATTATCACCCATGATGGAGAACCCATATAAAGTTATTGCAAGATAGAGAGACAGATTTCTGCTGAGCTAAACTTGTAACTGGTTCCTGTTGGGCGTGAAATACCATTTACTCAAGCAAAGCTGATCTATTCTTCTCATTGACTGCAAATTATACTTATTGGTATTTTCTGAGGTGAAAATATTCCTATCAAGGAATATTGGATATCGATTTGGTACACTTTTTGGTAATGTATTAAAAGATTGCTGTAACAAATAGATTTAAAGAGCAGATTGTACTTTTAAACTGTGTGTCATTGTTTTGGATAGTTCTTAGCTTGCCTGTTTGTATGCAAAACAATTTAAAATAAGCATTCATTGTTGCTGGGTTTGGCAGAGTTAGAGAAATAAATTCTATTTCTCCTACATTGGTGTGTCCGGTCCACGGCTTCATCCTTACTTGTGGGATATTCTCTTCCCCTACAGGAAATGGCAAAGAGAGCACACAGCAAAAGCTGTCCATAAAGCCCCCCCTCTGGCTCCGCAACCAAGTCATTCTCTTTGCCGCTCTGAACAAGTAGCATCTCCACGGGGATGGTAAAGAGTATGTGGTGTTAGTTGTAGTTTTATTTCTTCTATCAAGAGTTTGTTATTTTAAAATAGTGCCGGTTTGTACTATTTACTCTACAACAGAAAGTGATGAAGAGTTCTGTTAAAAGAGGAGTATGATTTTAGCACAGTAACTAAAATCCATTGCTGTTCCCACGCAGGACTGTTGAAACCAGAGAACTTCAGTTGGGGGGAACAGTTTGCAGACTTATCTGCTCCAGGTATGACCAGTCTCTTTTCTAACAAGACATAGTAATGCTAGAAGACTGTCAGTTTTCCCTTATGGGATCGGTAAGCCATTTTCTTAGACTCAGTAACAGAATTAAGGCTTATAAATTGGGCTTTATGCTGGTTGACACTATTGTGGGCTAAATCGATTTGTTTATATCATATTTATATGACATTTGGAGTGCTTTGTGAACTTTGAAACACTTTTGGGAACTTTTAATTACGCCTGGCAGTTGTTTAGATGCCTAATCTAGTCAGAAAGGCCCCTTCACTCTGGTATGCAGAGGGAGGAGGCCTCATTTTCGCGCCTCAATTGCGCAGTTACTTCTAAAGGCAGTGCATGCAGCTTCATGTGAGAGGGTCCTGTGACTGAGAAACGGACTCAGGAAGGCTTATTTCTGTGGTGAATAGCCCCTAAGGAAGGTAAAAGCCGCAGCAAAGTCTGTGGCAGGGACTGTAGTGTGTTTAAACCGGTAAATTGAACTTTTAGCTCCGGTTTGCTCATTTAAGGGTCTAGAGACTTGAAATTTGGTGTGCAATACTTTCAAAGCATTAAGACACTGGGGTGTAAATTTTATAAAGATCGGATATTTCCTTGATAGTTTTTCGAACATTCAGAAATAAAGTGTCTCTTTTTATTATTTAAAGAGACAGTAACGGTTTTGTTTAAAATCGTTTTTATTGCATTAATAGCCTGCCTAAATCTGTCTAACATGTCTGTACCTTCAGATAGCATATGTTCTGTGTGTATGGAAGCCAAGGTGGTTCCCCCTTTAAATATATGTGCAAATTGTGCCATGGCGTCCAAACAAAGTAAGGACAGTACTGTCACATTTAATAAGGTTGCCCAAGATGATTCTTCAAATGAAGGTAGTGGGGATAGCTCATCATCCTCTCCTTCTGTGTCAACACCAGTTTTGTCCGCGCAGGTGACACCTAGTACATCTAGCGCGCCAATGCTTGTTACTATGCAGCAATTAACAGCAGTAATGGATAATTCTATAGCAAATCTTTTATCCAAACTGCCAGCATTTCCCAAAAAGCGTGATTGCTCAGTTTTAAATACAGAGGATGAGCAAGTTGGCGCTCACGATAATTTATCTGTTATACCGTCACATCAATCTGAGTTGGCAGTGAGGGAGGGTCTGTCTGAGGGAGAAATTTCTGATTCAGGAAAAATTTCTCAGCAGGCAGAACCTGATATTGTGGCATTTAAATTTAAGCTAGAACATCTCCTCGCCCTGCTTAAGGAGGTGCTAGCTACTCTTGATGATTGTGATTCTTTGGTGATTCCAGAGAAGTTGTGCAAAATGGACAAATTCTTAGAGGTCCCAGTGCACGCTGATGCTTTTCTGATACCCAAAAGGGTGGCGGACATAGGCCTAGATTTAGAGTTTGGCGGTAGCCGTGAAAACCAGCGTTAGAGGCTCCTAACACTAGTTTTAGGCTACCTCCGGTATTTGGAGTCACTCAAAAAAGGGTCTAACGCTCACTTTTCAGCCGCGACTTTTCCATACCGCAGATCCCCTTACGTAAATTGCGTATCCTATCTTTTCAATGGGATCTTTCTAACTCCGGTATTTAGAGTCGTGGATGAAGTGAGCGTTAGAAATCTAACGACAAAACTCGAGCCGCAGAAAAAAGTCAGTAGTTAAGAGCTTTCTGGGCTAACGCCGGTTCATAAAGCTCTTAACTACTGTGCCCTAAAGTACACTAACACCCATAAACTACCTATGTACCCCTATACCGAGGTCCCCCCACATCGCCGCCACTCGATTAAATTTTTTTAACCCCTAATCTGCCGACCCCCACCTACGTTATCCTTATGTACCCCTAATCTGCTGCCCCTAACACCGCCGACCCCTATATTATATTTATTAACCCCTAATCTGCCCCCCACAACGTCGCCGCCAGCTACCTACACTTATTAACCCCAAATCTGCCGTCCGCACGCTGCCACCACCAGCTACATTATCCCTATGTACCCCTAATCTGCTGCCCTAACATCGCCGACCCCTATATTATATTTATTAACCCCTAACCTGCCCCCCACAACGTCGCCGCCACCTACCTACAATAATTAACCCCTAATCTGCCGACCGCAAAGAGCCGCCAGCTACATTATAGCTATGTACCCCTAATCTGCTGCCCCTAACACCGCCGACCCCTATATTATATTTATTAACCCCTAACCTGCCCTCCCTAACATCGCCGACACCTAACTTCAATTATTAACCCCTAATCTGCCGACCGAATCTCGCCGCTATTCTAATAAATGTATTAACCCCTAAAGCTAAGTCTAACCCTAACACTAACACCCCCCTAAATTAAATATAATTTTAATCTAACGAAATTAATTCACTCTTATTAAATAAATTATTCCTATTTAAAGCTAAATACTTACCTGTAAAATAAATCCTAATATAGCTACAATATAAATTATAATTATATTATAGCTATTTTAGGATTAATATTTATTTTACAGGTAACTTTGTATTTATTTTAACCAGGTACAATAGCTATTAAATAGTTAAGAACTATTTAATAGCTAAAATAGTTAAAATAATTACAAAATTATCTGTAAAATAAATCCTAACCTAAGTTACAATTAAACCTAACACTACACTATCAATAAATTAATTAAATAAAATACCTACAATTACCTACAATTAAACCTAACACTACACTATCAATAAATAAATTAAATACAATATCTACAAATAAATACAATGAAATAAACTAACTAAAGTACAAAAAATAAAAAAGAACTAAGTTACAAAAAATAAAAAAATATTTACAAACATAAGAAAAATATTACAACAATTTTAAACTAATTACACCTACTCTAAGCCCCCTAATAAAATAACAAAGCCCCCAAAATAAAAAAATGCCCTACCCTATTCTAAATTACTAAAGTTCAAAGCTCTTTTATCTTACCAGCCCTGAACAGGGCCCTTTGCGGGGCATGCCCCAAGAAGTTCAGCTCTTTTGCCTGTAAAAAAAAACATACAATACCCCCCCAACATTACAACCCACCACCCACATACCCCTAATCTAACCCAAACCCCCCTTAAATAAACCTAACACTAAGCCCCTGAAGATCATCCTACCTTGTCTTCACCATACCAGGTTCACCGATCCGTCCTGGCTCCAAAATCTTCATCCAACCCAAGCGGGGGCTAGACATCCATCTTCAGGCGGCTGAAGAGGTCCAGAAGAGGCTCCAAAGTCTTCATCCTATCCGGGAAGAAGAGTAGATCCGGACCGGCAACCATCATCTTCCAAGCGGCATCTTCTATCTTCATCCGATGAGGACCGGCTCCATCCTGAAGACCTCCACCGCGGACCCATCTTCATCCGGCGACGTCCAACTGAAGAATGACGGTTCCTTTAAGGGACGTCATCCAAGATGGCGTCCCTCGAATTCCGATTGGCTGATAGGATTCTATCAGCCAATCGGAATTAAGGTAGGAATATTCTGATTGGCTGATGGAATCAGCCAATCAGAATCAAGATCAATCCGATTGGCTGATCCAATCAGCCAATCAGATTGAGCTCGCATTCTATTGGCTAATCGGAACAGCCAATAGAATGCGAGCTCAATCTGATTGGCTGATTGGATCAGCCAATCGGATTGAACTTGATTCTGATTGGCTGATTCCATCAGCCAATCAGAATATTCCTACCTTAATTCCGATTGGCTGATAGAATCCTATCAGCCAATCGGAATTCGAGGGACGCCATCTTGGATGACGTCCCTTAAAGGAACCGTCATTCTTCAGTTGGACGTCGCCGGATGAAGATGGGTCCGCGGTGCAGGTCTTCAGGATGGAGCCGGTCCTCATCGGATGAAGATAGAAGATGCCACTTGGAAGATGATGGTTGCCGGTCCGGATCTACTCTTCTTCCCGGATAGGATGAAGACTTTGGAGCCTCTTCTGGACCTCTTCAGCCGCCGGAAGATGGATCGCCAGCCCCCGCTTCGGTTGGATGAAGATTTTGGAGCCAGGACGGATCGGTGAACCTGGTATGGTGAAGACAAGGTAGGATGATCTTCAGGGGCTTAGTGTTAGGTTTATTTAAGGGGGGTTTGGGTTAGATTAGGGGTATGTGGGTGGTGGGTTGTAATGTTGGGGGGGGGTATTGTATGTTTTTTTTTACAGGCAAAAGAGCTGAATTCTTTGGGGCATGCCCCGCAAAGGGCCCTGTTCAGGGCTGGTAAGGTAAAAGAGCTTTGAACTTTAGTAATTTAGAATAGGGTAGGGCATTTTTTATTTTGGGGGGCTTTGTTATTTTATTAGGGGGCTTAGAGTAGGTGTAATTAGTTTATAATTGTTGTAAGATTTTCCTTATGTTTGTAAATATTTTTTGCACAAGCACGTTTTTGAGGCTGGCCGCGTCCGTAAGCAACTCTGGTATCGAGAGTTGAAGCTGCGTTAAATATGCTCTACGCTCCTTTTTTGGAGCCTAACGCAGCCTTTATGTGGACTCTCAATACCAGAGTTATTTTTATGGTGCGGCCAGAAAAAAGCCAGCGTTAGCTACGCGGGTCGTTACCGACAAAACTCTAAATCTAGCCGATAGTGACTAAGGAGTGGGAGAAGCCAGGTATACCTTTTGTTCCCCCTCCTATATTTAAGAAAATGTTCCCCATTGTCGACCCCAGAAGGGACGCATGGCAAACGGTCCCTAAGGTAGAGGGGGCAGTTTCAACGTTAGCTAAGCGCACAACTATTCCTATTGAGGACAGTTGCGCTTTCAAAGATCCTATGGATAAAAAATTGGAAGGATTGCTTAAAAAGATATTTGTTCAGCAAGGTTTCCTTCTTCAACCAATTTCGTGCATTATTCCTGTCACCACGGCGGCGTGTTTTTGGTTCGAGGAACTAGAAAATTCGCTTCAAAAGGAGACTCCATATGATGAAGTCATGGACAGAATTCACGCACTAAAGTTGGCTAATTCCTTTATTTTGGATGCCGCTTTTCAATTGGCAAAATTAGCGGCGAAAAATTCAGGTTTTTCAATAGTGGCGCGCAGAGCGCTTTGGCTAAAATCTTGGTCAGCGGACGTGTCGTCCAAGACAAAATTGCTTAATATTCCTTTCAAAGGTAAGACCCTTTTCGGGCCAGAATTGAAGGAGATTATTTCAGACATCACTGGGGGAAAGGGCCATGCCCTCCCACAGAATAGGCCTTTCAAGGCTAAGAACAAATCTAATTTTCGTTCCTTTCGCAATTTCAGGAACGGACCGGCTCCTAACTCTGCAGCCTCTAGACAAGAGGGTAACGCTTCCCAGCCTAAACCAGCATGGAAACCATTTCAAGGCTGGAACAAGGGTAAACAGGCCAAGAAGCAGCATGAAGGGGTAGCCCCCGATCCGGGACCGGATCTAGTAGGGGGCAGACTTTCTCTCTTTGCTCAGGCTTGGGCAAGAGATGTTCCGGATCCCTGGGCACTAGAAATAGTCTCTCAGGGGTATCTTCTAGAATTCAAGGAACTTCCTCCAAGGGGAAGGTTCCACATGTCTCGCTTATCCTCAGACCAGATAAAGAGACATGCATTCTTACATTGCGTAGGAGACCTATTAAAGATGGGAGTGATACACCCAGTTCCAACAGCGGAACAAGGTCTGGGTTTTTACTCAAACCTGTTCGTAGTTCCCAAAAAAGAGGGAACTTTCAGACCAATTCTGGATTTAAAAATTCTAAACAAATTCCTCAGAGTTCCATCATTCAAAATGGAAACCATTCGGACAATTTTACCAACAATCCAGGAGGGTCAATATATGACTACCGTGGACTTAAAGGATGCGTACCTGCATATTCCTATCCACAAAGATCATCATCAGTTCCTGAGGTTCGCCTTTCTGGACAAACATTACCAGTTCGTGGCTCTTCCATTCGGTTTAGCCACTGCTCCCAGAATTTTCACAAAGGTGCTAGGGTCCCTTCTAGCGGTTCTAAGGCCGAGGGGCATTGCTGTAGCACCTTACCTAGACGACATTCTAATCCAAGCGTCATCCCTTTCCAAAGCAAGGGCTCATACAGACATTGTTTTAGCCTTTCTCAGGTCTCACGGGTGGAAGGTGAACATAGAAAAGAGTTCCCTGTCCCCGTCCACAAGGGTTCCTTTTCTGGGAACAATAATAGATTCTGTAGAAATGAAGATTTTTCTGACAGAGGTCAGAAAGTTAAAGCTTCTAAACGCTTGTCAAGTTCTTCAATCTATTCCTCAGCCTTCCATAGCTCAGTGCATGGAGGTAATAGGATTAATGGTTGCAGCAATGGACGTGGTTCCTTTTGCTCAAATTCATCTAAGACCATTGCAACTGTGCATGCTCAAACAGTGGAATGGGGATTATGCAGACTTGTCTCCCCAGATTCAAGTAGACCAGGTAACCAGAGACTCACTCCGCTGGTGGTTGACTCAGGATCACCTGTCTCAGGGAAGGAGTTTCCGCAGACCAGAGTGGGTCATTGTCACGACCGACGCCAGTCTCTTAGGCTGGGGCACGGTCTGGGACTCCCTGAAAGCTCAGGGTCTATGGTCTCGGGAAGAGTCTCTTCTCCCGATAAACATTTTGGAACTGAGAGCGATATTCAATGCGCTCCTGGCTTGGCCTCAACTAGCGAAGGCCAGATTCATAAGATTTCAGTCGGACAACATGACGACTGTAGCGCACATCAATCATCAGGGGGGAACAAAGAGTTCTTTGGCGATGAGAGAGGTATCCAAGATCATCAAATGGGCGGAGGATCACTCCTGCCATCTATCTGCAATTCACATCCCAGGAGTAGACAACTGGGAGGCGGATTATTTGAGTCGTCAGACTTTCCATCCGGGGGAGTGGGAACTCCACCCGGAGGTCTTTGCCCAGTTAACTCAACTATGGGGCATTCCAGATATGGATCTGATGGCGTCTCGTTAGAACTTCAAGGTTCCTCGCTACGGGTCCAGATCCAGGGATCCCAAGGCGACACTAGTGGATGCATTGGTGGCGCCTTGGTCGTTCAATCTAGCTTATGTGTTTCCACCGTTCCCTCTCCTTCCCAGGCTTGTAGCCAGGATCAAACAGGAGAAGGCCTCAGTGATTCTAATAGCTCCTGCATGGCCACGCAGGACTTGGTATGCAGATCTGGTGAATATGTCATCGGCTCCACCATGGAAGCTACCTTTGAGACAGGATCTTCTAGTACAAGGTCCATTCGAACATCCAAATCTAGTCTCTCTGCAACTGACTGCTTGGAAATTGAACGCTTGATTCTATCTAAGCGTGGATTTTCAGATTCAGTTATAGATACTCTGGTTCAAGCCAGAAAACCTGTGACTAGGAAGATTTACCATAAGATATGGCAAAAATATATCCGTTGGTGCGAATCCAAGAGATTCTCTTGGAGTAAAATTAAAATCCCTAGGATACATTCCTTTCTCCAAGAGGGTTTGGATAAAGGCTTGTCAGCTAGTTCTCTAAAAGGACAGATATCTGCGTTGTCTGTTTTGTTGCACAAACGTTTGGCAGCCGTGCCAGATGTACAGGCGTTTGTACAGGCGTTAGTCAGAATCAAGCCTGTCTACAGACCTATGACTCCTCCATGGAGTCTAAACTTAGTTCTTTCAGTTCTTCAAGGGGTTCCGTTTGAACCCTTATATTCCATAGATATTAAGTTACTATCTTGGTAAGTTCTGTTTTTGGTTGCTATTTCTTCTGCTAGAAGAGTTTCTGAATTATCTGCTTTGCAGTGTACTTCACCCTATCTGGTATTCCATTCAGATAAGGTAGTTTTACGTACCAAGCCTGGTTTTCTTCCAAAAGTGGTTTCCAACAGGAATATTAACCAGGAAATAGTTGTTCCTTCTCTGTGTCTGAATCCAGTTTCGAAGAAGGAACGTTTGTTACACAACCTAGATGTGGTCCGTGCTTTAAAATTCTATTTAGAAGCAACAAAGGATTTCAGACAGACATCATCCTTGTTTGTCGTTTATTCTGGGAAGAGGAGAGGGCAGAAAGCTACGGCTACCTCTCTTTCCTTTTGGCTGAAAAGCATCATCCGATTGGCTTATGAGACTGCCGGACGGCAGCCTACTGAACGAATTACAGCTCACTCTACTAGAGCTGTGCCTTCCACATGGGCCTTCAAGAACGAGGCTTCTGTTGATCAGATCTGTAAGGCAGTGACTTGGTCTTCTCTGCATACTTTTGCCAAATTTTACAAATTCGATACTTATGCTTCTTTGGAGGCTGTTTTTGGGAGAAAGGTTTTGCAAGCCGTGGTGCCTTCCGTTTAGGTAACCTTACTTGTTCCCTCCCTTCATCCGTGTCCTAAAGCTTTGGTATTGGTTCCCACAAGTAAGGATAAAGCCGTGGACCGGACACACCAATGTAGGAGAAAACAGAATTTATGTTTACCTGATAAATTTCTTTCTCCTACGGTGTGTCCGGTCCACGGCCCGCCCTGGCTTTTAGTCAGGTTTAAAATTTTTTATTTCTGTACACTACAGTCACCACGGCACCCTATAGTTTCTCCTTTTTCTCCTAACCGTCAGTCGAATGACTGGGGGGCGGAGCCAGAGGGGGGGCTATACGGACAGCTTTTGCTCTGCTCTCTTTGCCATTTCCTGTAGGGGAAGAGAATATCCCACAAGTAAGGATGAAGCCGTGGACCGGACACACCGTAGGAGAATGAAATTTATCAGGTAAACATAAATTCTGTTTTTAAATTGGTAGTCATAGCCTATGTATTGTTTAAATTTGTATCTGGTAGGCTAAGTAACTTATCTGTGCAAGTTCTGATATTTTAAATTAATATTGTATTAGGATAAATTGCAAGTAAATAGCAGAATATATATATTATCCTATTGATTATAAGCACTGTTAGAATTGTATTGCTTGGATGTTAAAAGATAAAGATTTTAGTCTCATTGTGTAAACTGAATGAAAGGCTATTTGTAAATAAGGCTGGTTTTAAAGGTAAACGTGTATGAACTTTGCATAGCATATATCTATTATATATATTATATATTATAATTATTATAATATTGTGTCATATTCTGGTATTGCAAATATATTTCAAAATGTTCATGGATATTAACTAAATAAAAGAATTCAGGTATTTATATTAATTGTATGGTTTCTAGTAGATGCATGTTAGTTAAGGGTTTCTATTTTTAAGGATAATTATTAAAGGTTTTGTATTATAACCCTGAGATAGACTGATATATTGTTTGAACAGCACTACTAAGATTTTCATAAATATACTGACAGGCTGCACCTCACTGACGAGGCCCACACTAGGCCGAAACGTACGTCTGGGATTTTGCTGTTTCCCTTGTTCAGAGAGGGATTGCCTGGTATTTTGGGGCTGGACTGCACTGTTAAGTCAGGATCAGACTGATATGCTACAGGAAAGTTCTTCTCTGTGAAAGGCACATGTTGAGCAAAAAGAGTCTGCTTCTAGGGTGGTAACTAGCCATAGAACAAGCTATTATGCTATTGTTCGTTCCCAGGTTGAGCGCTTCTCTCTTTTAATTTATGCAAATTATGACACTTGGGGAAGTCTCCCTAAGTGTGATGCGCGAATCCAGACGTAGACCCGTTGCTCAGTGTGCCTAGAGGGTTATGGCTGCACCTCACTGACGAGGCCCACAATAGGCCGAAATGTTCAGCTGAAGTTGCTTCTCTGGCCTTTGGCTTGGATCAAGTGCAGTTTTCTGTGCTTGGTCTTGGTTGAAAGATTTGCTGCCTGGAGACCTGCTCCTTCGGCCTGGGGTCCTTTCCCTTTGGGGTTTGGGCTCCTGCTGCTATTGGGGGGGTGGCTACTCCTTAGGCGTAGAGCAACTGGGTAGTAGGGCAGTCCCCTTGGCCTTGTGGCATCATCCCTGGACTTCAGCCACATGCTGCTTTTGGGGGGAGCGCTCTGAAATCCAGCCTAAAGAGGCAATAGGGAAAATATGGCTACCAATGTGCCAAATGTTCCCCATACACTTTGGGTGTTGATTTCTGAGGACTTTCGAGAGAAGATTGGTTTGGCTCATGTCCAGCAGGTGGTTTTGGAGGGTGTTTTGAAGATGCCAAGAGCAAGTTTGCATTGTGTTCAGTCATTCTCTTAAAGAGGGATTTTTTATGTGGCTTTCACCGATGAGCATTATTTACAGACCTGCTATCAACGGACTATTGATATGGCTGCTGCTCCAGAGTTGGTTGGCATGAAATTTGTTGCCTGTGTGCAGAGGGAGAGAAGAATCCCGGTGACAGTACATATGTACAACCCTTGGGTCACTGATGTGGAAATTCGTCTGTTTCTTTGTCGCTACTTTGATTATGTTCAAGGAGGTAGCAAGCTGAAGAATCAGTTTGGGACTTTCAATGGAAAGTGCAGGTTCTAGGTTCGGTTTGTGCCAGATGAATTAGGTATTGGTGGAAAGAAACACCCTCCACAGACTTTCGCCATTGGTGGAAATAGAGGTTTCCTATACTATGATGACATGCCTCTTTTTTGCCGTAGTTGCAACCTGTTTGGTCACATTGCTGAAAATTGCCCAGGTGCCAGATGTCGAAATTGCGGTGAGGAGGATCATCTTGTTGCCCACTGTAGTAAACGCCGGACCTGTGACCTGTGTGGTTCTTCAAGTCATCTGTGCAGGATGTGTCCTTTGATGATGTTGCAGGGGTTTGATAGAGTGAAGCCATCCTATGCTGATGTTGCAAAAAAAAACATCTTCAGTTGTAGTTGAGCCATCTGTGAATGAGGAGGAGGTCTCTGATGAGGCATTGATCTCTATATTACCTCTTTTGTGTAAGAAATCTGCAGTTGGGGTCCCTGTCGGGGAGGTGTCTGATGCTCCTGTGGTGGTTCCTGTGGCTGAGAAGGTGGAGGAAGCCCAATCTCATCTTCAGGAGGTGGATCTTGCTACATCTAATGTGATAGCTGCTTCAGATATTCTTGAAGCCCTGTTGCCCAATTCTGTGGATGATACTGTTGCTGTTCCTGGGACAGAGAATTTTTCCTTCACTGAGTCATCTTGTGATCCTGCTCCTGATGCTGTTCTTGGTGAGGGGAGAACATTGATTGGTCTGCTGTTGTGTCCTCTAGTTCTGAGGAGGATATGGACACTGAAGGGAAAAAATCTGCCTCCAAGCGAAAAAAAGATGCGGATTCTGATGGATGGGAGAGTCCTGATTTGGATCTTCCAGTAGTTAAGGGTGCAGATCCAGATACTACAAGTGATGCTGACTCTTTAATTTCAGAGCTTCCTTCTGTCTCTACTAAAGACGTTCCTTCTGACTCAAGCCAGTGTATAGGTGACTTTTCTGATGCCTCTTCTGTTGGTTATCTAGATAAAAGAGATATTAAACCAACTTGCTGAAGTTACTGGTTATGAGGCTGGCAAGGGGGAGCCTAGGAGGTCGGAACGTCACAGAGGCATATTTAAAGGATCTCCTTTGAGTCCTAAGAAAAAGAAAGGAAAGAAGTCCTGATGTTATTTCTTTTTTTGTTTTTCTTTAATTTATTTTTGTGATGTTTCTGACCATTTCTTCCCTTAATGTCAGGTGTATGAAAACTATAGCAAGGAGAGCTGCAATTTTTAAGTTATTATCTGTATGTTCTGCTAATATTTTTTGTTTGCAGGAATGTGGTCTTTCTGAACATCCTAAATGTGCTGACTGGGAATATGGTCCTAAAGTATGGTCTTGTTCTTCTGATAGGAATGGGGGGGTGGGAGTTTTGTTTAAGGGGTTTTGTTTTTCTATCCTTAATGTAGTTCATATTGTCCCAGGTCGGGTACTTTTGGTTAGTTTTAGTTTTTGTGGGACTGTTTTTCGTTTGTTTAATGTATATGCTTCTCCAAATAGGGTAGAACGTTTGCTTAATTTTGAAACTTTAAAGTTTTTTCTGCCAGGTCGAGAGCCAACGTTTTTGGTTGGGGATTTTAATTGTATTATTAAGAATGGGGACAGAGAGGGTGGGAGTAATTGTAGGGTGGATCTTTCGGTTTGAAGGATGCCTTCGGGTCTGTTTCTTTTTCAGGGGGGGGGTTTACTTTCTTTAGTGATAGTGGTGGGATAAAATCTCGAATTGATTTTTGTTTTTTATCTAAATTTTTATGTGTTGATGATTTTTCTTTAAAGCGGATGCCCTTTACGGATCATGCCCTTTTGATGTGTAAGGTGAATTGTGATTTGAAGATCAAGTATGGTAAGGGTGTTTGGAAACTGAATGTGGATTTGTTAGAAGATGAGAAGTTTAAGCGTCAGTTTGATTTTAGTAATGTGCTTATGTGGTGGGAATGGTTGAAGGTGGAAATAAAGAGTTTTTTTATTAAGAAAGGCTGTGAGAAAGCTAGAATGGAAAGGGAGTTGTATGATAAATGGTATCTGAGGTTGTTGTATTTGTATGAATTGAGAAATTGTGGTATTGATGTGCATGAGGAAATTGCTGAAGCAAGAAAGATAATTAAAAAGTGTATGCATGAAAAAGGAAAGAAAATTGTTTTTATGGCAAGATTGGAGAAAATGGAAAAGGATGAGTCTTGTAGTAAATATTTTTTTAAGAAAGCTTTTGAAGGTAAGACTGGTTTTGTTAGTGTTTTTGATAAGGTTGAGTGTGAAGTTAATGGTACGGATGGTGTTTTGCGTGAAGTTCATGAGTTTTACAGTGAGTTGTATAAAGAAAAAACAAGAGATGTTTTATTGGAAAATGAGTTGTTGGAAAACATTGAGGTTAAGTTGGAAAAATATGATAATGATTTGTTAGAAAGGGATCTAAGTTTGGATGAGATTGCAGAGGTTGTTAGGAGTTTTAAGAATGGGAAGGTACCTGGTTGTGATGGTTTGCCTGTTGAATTTTATACTTGATTTTGGAATTTGATTGGGGTTGATATGTTGGATGTTTGTAAGTTTGTTTTTAGAATGAATGTTTTGCCTGTTTCAATGAGGAAAGGTTTGATTGGTTTGTTATTTAAAAAGGGTGATAAGAGAGATTTGAGGAATTGGAGGCCGATTACGTTGTTGAATGTTGACTATAAGGTTATTGCAAAGGTGTTGGCAAATAGAATGCGTGGAGTGATTGGTAAGGTTGTGGGTGAAGAGCAAGTGTGTGCTGTTCCTGGGCGTCAGATTTCTGAAAGTTTGTTCTTACTACGTGATGTACTGTGGTATGTGAGGGAGAGGATGAGGTCTGTTGCTGTTGCTATTGTGGATTTTGAAAAAGCGTATGATAGGGTAGTGCATGATTTTATGTTTCATGTTTTAGAACGTTTAGGTTTTTCTGGTAAGATTATTGGATGGTTTAAATGTTTGTATAGTGATATTGTGAGTCAAGTCCAGGTTAATGTTTTTTTGACTGAGGAATTTTGTGTTAAATCTGGAGTGCGTCAAGGATGTCCTTTGTCTCCTGTGTTATTTGTATGTGTCATTGAGCCATTATTAACTAGTTTGAAGAAGGATAAATTAGTTAGAGGTGTGAGTGTTCCTGGTAGTAATGGAAGGTGTTTAAAAGTGATTGGGTATATGGGTGATGTGAGTGTGGTATGTGAGACTCAGGCTGGTTTGAGGAGGGTGAAAACTTTAGTTGAATGTTTTTGTATGGCAAGTGGTTTCAGAGTTAATTGAAATAAGTGTAAAGTTAAAGTTTTTGGTAATGATAGGGAGATTGATTCCTGTGGATGGCCTGTGACTGAAGGTGCAATTGAGGTGTTGGGTGTGAAATTTGATGTGGATTTGAAAGGCTTGGAAAGTTGGGAGAATGTTTTTGATAAAGTGAGTAGAAAACTTCAGTTTTGGTCTTTAAGGACTTTATCTTTGGAAGGAAAAATGTTAATTATTAAATCGGTTTTGATCCATATTATGTTATATTTGGCGTTAGTTTTTCCACCACCTGAGAGGATTTTTCGGAGAATTTTGAGAGTGTTGTTTTCTTTTTTCTGGAGTTCTGGTATGGAGCGTTTGAAAAGAGATGTTGTTGTTAAGAGTAAGAATGTTGGTGGTAAGGGTTTTCCAAATGTGGAGAGATTTTTGGCTGTGAAATATGTTAGTAGGTGTGTGGTTCTGAGTGGTAAGGATAGCATGGCTGGTTGTATGGTAAAGTATGCTTGTGGAAATGTTTTAAGATGATATGGTTTATTTGAGATTGATAGAAAGAAACCGGTATGTTTTGCTGTTCCGTGGTTTTATGCAAGGGTGGAATGTTGGATTAAAAAATATGGTTTGGACAGGCTGCCTTCCCTGCTAACGCGCCTGGCGGCTTATGGCCTCTCTGACACACAACGTGAAGTTGGATCGGTTTAACTGACAACAGGAGGTTGTTTGAAGACACCGGTACCCTCATATCGCTACTGAGACCCGTTGCCTAGGCCTACCCACGTGGATACCACAGGTAAAACCTATATAATTTTACACATATTAAGGGATCCCCACACCCCTGTCTAATTATCGGAACATTCTTAAGTTCACTCTGAGACACGCTTTGGCTTAACTGAACTACCTATGAAACATAAAAAGTGACTGAACATCACATAATAAGTCATCATTCTCTTGTTCTGTGGGGGGCCCTGATTTGAATAGTGCGGTCTACATATAGGCATCTTATAAGGAGAGATAACTTCACTGAAAACCTTTCACCAACTTTCCATTATCTAGAGCAGCAGTTTAATGAAAATAGCTCTGAACCTCCCCAACAGACTGCTGCACCAGCTTTTATGTTTTAACTTCCCAAGAGCAGTGTGGAAGATATAAAAACGAACAACAAATAGAAACACTTCTATCTGAATGTACCAGCTCTCTAATTACCAAGCTCTCCTATGTCAAAAAAAGACTAAGTAACCAGACCTTATACAAGTTTTAACCTGATATACATATCTGACCCTCCAGCCTTCACTAATTAAAAACATCCTAGTATCAGATTCCCTTCAATAATGGAATTACACTAGCCCCCACATAACAAATACAGTTTAGGAAGTTCTTCAAAATCCATCAGTTTCACCACAGAAGAATAACGAACAGAAGCAAAGGAAGTTTTTTATCCACTTTACTTACTAAACAACAGCAACTTGTTAAACCTAGACTCCCTCCCCTCCTTTCCCGCTGCCCTTAGTGACAGCGGGTCATACCCCACTACCCTTTCACACTTCGCCCAATAGGGGGCACTCCCTTGGGAGGGGGTCACATTCAGGACTTAAGTTGCAAACGCTTAACTATTCATTGTAATAGACTTACTCCTGAAATATAATGTCAGGCTAGAGCTGCCCCACCTGGGGTAAGGGATCTCGTGCCCTCCAGGCAAACCAACGCAGGGGTCATTAGCAAGCAACTACTCATTCTATCTGTTGAGATTGGGCGGCAAAGCTCTTGAATTTAGAGATTTAATATGGCAAATATAATGAGGAAAAAACAAAAGTCCCAAAAAAACCTTAAGAGAACTCTGACAGACCATTTTCACAGCAAACTTACTTCTGAAGCTGAAAACTCTGAGGAGGACTCCAGAGACTCAACAACTTCTCTTCCTAGACAATCTAAGTCAGACACCTCTCGCAGGGAGGGTTCCTCCCTCTTGCAATCAACATTTTTAGATGCCATCCAGGTCCTATCTGAGAAAATGGACACACATTATAACTCCCTTCACCAAGAACTGAGACAATCAGTAACTGAACTGAAACGAGATATGTCTGCAATAAGTGAACGCACTGAAAACCTTGAAAAGAAACACGCAGACCTCTCCTTAGATCACTCTAACCTACTGGATTATTCACAAAATCTTGCACTACAGATCACAGTCCTGGAAGACAAACTAGCAGATTTAGAAGACAGGTCACGTCGCAACAATCTGAGAATAAGAGGGATTCCAGAGTCAGTCACCCCAACCGACCTACCAGGATACCTACAAGGTCTGGTCAGAGAAATCCTAGACACGCTTCAACCACAAGAAACAACCATCGATAGAGCTCATAGAGCCACGCGACCTCGGAACTCTTCTGCAGATAGCCCAAGAGATGTCATTCTCAGATTGCACTACTTTTCAGCAAAAGAAAAAATACTAAGAGCCTCATTCTCAAACAAAGATTTGAATGTCCCATATCAAAACCTGCAGATCTTCCCGGATCTATCTCAGCATACTCTTTCAAAGAGAAGATCCTTTCAACAGTTTACGAGAGTTCTTCGCCAACACAACATCAAGTATAGGTGGGGTTTTCTGGTGAAAATCTTCCTCCAACACCAAGATAGATCTTATACAATCGCCACCCCCGAACAAGGTATGAAACTCCTTCTTACCCTAGATCTCAACATGCCACAGAAATCCAACTGCTCCCAAGTGAACACTTCGGAACCACTCAATGTTGCAGCACCAGTTTGGAATCAGCGCCCTTCCTCACCAATTGACTAAGCCATATAAAGTCATACCCCATAACACAGAACTAAAGTGTTATTCGCCTTGAGATATTTGAGCTTACATACGGGTACTCTCCTTACCCCCTTTCAGCTCAAATTCTCAAATTCACTCTTGTTCAATGACCAGACAAGAATTCCAAGACCTACACTTCTGGTAGGCACGAGTCAACAGACTTAATATATAACTGGATTTTCCTGTTTGTTTTTTTCTCCTGTTCCTATAATGAAAGGACAAAATTTAAACGTTACCCTTACCTACTATTACCTGTATAATCAAACATGCTTTACTAGATGTATTTCCATTCTAGAAGGACATACTCCAAGACCCCACATCTAGCCGGAAGGCTAGCAGGTGATCTCAGGTTTCTGAAGAGAAGTATATGGTTTATTATTTATAAAGCAATGTTTTTTTTGTATTCATACAGCAGTCCATAGGTATAGGTCGAATAGATAGACCACTGTATCCCTTGTCCATTTGAAAACTCACACACTGTGTTATAATATTATCATCTTCATTTTGGTGTTTGCTTTTTATTATTCATGCTATAGTTGTTTAACAGAAATGTTCTATACACTGGTTTACATGTTTTCTTTTAGCTTAATTATCATGCCCTTATGTTGACATATATAGAGATATATATCCCTCCCCCTTTTTGTTATAGTTCCCAAGATAAGGTTTCCCAAATAATATATACCCTGATATCTCTTTCTCTCACAAAGGCTAAATTATGTGCACACCCATTCTACTTTTTTCTTCTCTTACACACAGGACCTTAACACATTATGCAATCCCTTTCATTTAGATAACTAACACTTGAACATAAGTTTGTAGACATAAAACCCTAGAACCTTAATACAAGCTATGAAATAGATAAAATCCTCACCCAACAAACCTCACATATGACTCTCAGATTTATTGACTCACTCTACAACTAGTAGACATTAGACATCTCTTAAACAAGTTAATACAATTCAACTTAGTTTAATGCAAAAAAGCCTATAGCACTCAAATACACTTTTTATTTCATCTTCAGATCCTGGAGGATAATATGATCCCGATTCCCCAGGGTCACTCCTCAAACCCTCCTACTAACCTCATACACAGTCCTTTAAGGACAACAGAACTAACTCTCGGCAGCTCCACTCCCCCCCCCCCCAGGCACGGGATAGCTGCCTACGGGTTCTTTACCCACTTTCTTAATTCAAGCGGCTCTTGTCCGCTGTACTCTTTTACCTCTTCTCCTTTACCTCACTACCTACAACTCAGTTGATACCTCGTACTAATAATACATATTACGAGACATATTCAGAGAACATCACAACTTACACTCGGAAACATAACCCTATACCCCTACCCCCCCCCCTATCCCTAACCATCTCCCTACTGACTAGTCCCTATCTGTCATGGAGTCCCTACATGTTGCCTCTCTGAACGTCAAAGGCCTCAACTCACCAACGAAACGCAGTCTCCTTTTCAACTACCTACAAAAGAATAAAGTCAGCATAGCCCTATTACAAGAAACCCACTGGACCCCTACATCACATATTTCCCGCACATCTAAGAAATTTCCAGTTGTCCTAGAAGCCTCTTACACAACCAAATCTAGGGGAGTAGCGATTTTTCTCAGCAAGGATGTAGAGTTTACACCCATCCACATCGAAATAGATACTCAGGCCAGGTATATTATAGTTGTATGTAAGATTAACTCCCAGTTGACTACTATTGCGAATATTTACACCCCGAATAACAGACAACTACGCTTTCTCACTAAAACTCTGCACCTACTATCAGAGATAAGACAAGGGGAACTAATCTTAGGGGGCGATTTTAACCTTGTATGGGACCAAAATGTTGATAGACTAGGCCTCAAGATCTCCACAATAGACAGATCAGTCTCTTCCCTATATAAAGCATTTAGATCCTTAATTTGTCAATATGATTTATATGATGTATGGAGATCTTTACACCCTCAGGGAAAAGACTACACATTTTACTCCACCCCTCACAAATCACACACTCGAATAGACTATTTTTTCGTTCCCGCCAAATTATTAGACAAAGCATCACAAGTGAAAATAGTCCCAGTTTCGTGGTCAGATCACGATGCCCTACATATGATACTAGACGCGCGCTCCTTACCACCTATAGGCCCGAGTTGGCGACTAAGAGACTATTTATTAACAGACCCACCTACCAAAGTAGCAATACAAGAAATAATTACAAACTTCCTTGAGATAAACAACAACCCCCAAACCTCTGATGAAAACATATGGGCCACACTTAAAGCTGTATTGAGAGGGCACTTACTTGACATAGAGGCTGACACCAGACGAAAAAGAGGGGCAACCCTCTCCTCTTTGGTTACTCAAGCTAGATCACTAAGAGAACAATTAACCAAGTCATATTCCATTGCCACTAACGACAAGCTACAAGAGGTTAACAGGCAAATACTAGATGCTGAACTTCTAAGGACACACAACACCTTAGAGAAATTCAAACAATTATACTACCACTTCGGTAATAAAGCCACTTCTTTGCTAGCTAAAAAACTACGCCACCGTTCTGCACAATCTAGGATACAATTAATCAAAAATGAACACGGCCAACCCGTCTCAGCCCCTAGGGATATAGGCAAAGTCTTCAAAGACTTCTACCAGTCACTGTACAACATTGAGGCAGACAATTCTAAACCCCATTCCTCTCTGACAGATACATCTACTTTCCTTGAGAACCTTCACCTTCCTTCCCTTGACCCAACACTCACTCCCCTCTTAACAGCCCAGATATCCACACAAGAGGTCATAAGTGTCATCAAATCACTAAAACTCGGGAAGTCGCCAGGCCCAGATGGCTATACAGCCCGCTTTTATAAAGCCTATCAAGAGATACTAGCCCCTTTACTTTGTAGAACCTTTCAAGAAGTAATGCGAAAGGGTTCATTTAAAGAGGAATTTCTCGAAGCAGGGATTAACACGATTCTTAAACCTGGGAAAAGTCCAGATCTTTGCGGCAGTTACAGACCAATCTCCCTCCTTAATCTAGACATCAAAATGTATGCAAAAATTTTAGCAAACAGAATGTCGAAAGTAATCCCCACTATCATACATCCGGATCAGGTGGGATTTATTCCAGACAGAGAGGGCCCTGACGCCACAAGAAGAATTCTAGACATACTTAACTTAGCGTCCAGGGGCGGGGCCCAATTTGTGGCTCTGTCTCTGGACGCAGAAAAAGCCTTTGATAGGGTTAGGTGGAGATATCTTTGGGAGACGTTGAGGGTTTTCAAGTTTCCGGACCCTTTTATTAAAGCCATTCAAGCTCTATACTCCCACCCCACTGCCCGAATAAGAGGCACAGGCTTCCAATCAGATACCTTTACCATCACTAATGGCACCCGGCAGGGCTGCCCCCTTTCCCCACTGCTTTTTGCGGTAGCCATAGAACCTCTAGCACAAGCAATTAGGATAGACCCCTCGGTTAAAGGTCAGGAAACCAATAATCACACACACAAAATTTCACTTTACGCGGATGACATCACCCATTTTATAACTTCCCCTATGGAATCCTTATCTGCAGTCTTCAAAATTATTGAAACATTTAGCCCCATAAGTTTCTACAAGCTAAACATTGATAAGACGGAAGCTTTGCCAATTAACATTTCACCCCAGACACTTAAAATCTTACAAAATCATTATAAATTTAATTGGAGACTGGACTCAGTTAAAGTTTTAGGAGTACACCTAACTCCAGACCCTACCTCCGCTATACATAAAAACTTCTCTGAACGACTTTCAGAATTCCACAAATTACTAGACTCATGGGAATACAAAGAAATCTCCTGGTCCGGGAGGATAGCTGCCATTAAAATGGCATTCCTCCCCAAGATCACTTACCTCTTTCGCTGTATACCATATAATATCCCAAGACCCATATTGAATAAACTCCAAGGGCTAATCACCAACTATATTTGGAAGGGCAGACGCCCTAGGACAGCGAGACACACATTGGAACGAACACTTACACAAGGTGGGCTAGCCTTACCTAACCTCTTTACATACTTTACCGCCTCCAGGCTCTCCCACATTCTAGACTGGAACAACACTAAAGCAGCTGTATTTGGCTGGCATCTAGTGGAGACCTCCACACTCCCTCCTGGCCTTGCCCTTTCAGATCTCTTGTGGATCCCCTCACATCATAGACACAAATTAGGACCCCTACACCCCACTCTTCAGGACGCCCTGAAACTTTGGGACTCAATTCGCCACGATCCCAACATATCGCCCCACCCCACTCCAGCCCTTACCTTATCAGCAGCGATTTCTACTTTACCAGAATCACACCAAGACAGATGGCAGGACTTACATATCAAATCAGTTACTGATTTTTACCATTCTGGAACTTGGATGTCTCACCCACAGCTTTGCGCCAAATTTAACATACCCCCGAAACTTCAGTTTGAGGCTTACCGAATAAGCTCCTTACTCCGTTCATGGGGATACCCGATGAAAGCCCTTAGATCACCGACTAGGTGGGAACAGATGTGGGCTAACGCACACAACATAAAACATCCTTTATCATTACACTACACCCTAATGGCAGATACCAAATCTACCCTCAAAATCCCACAACACAAAGCTTGGGAGAAAGAAATAGGATTTCATGTAGAAATTGATATTTGGCAGCAAAGGTTACAGACCACCAGAAAATTACTTCACTGCTCCACCCTATGGGAGCTGCACTACAAAATCTCCGTCAGATGGCATTTAGTCCCAGTGCAATTACACAGAACATACAGTTCACAATCTCCCTTATGCTGGCGGTCATGCGGACAACCAGGCACACACTTGCACATCTGGTGGACATGCCCAAAAATACAGCCTGTATGGAAAAAAATATACAACATACTTAACCGCCTAACTATTTACCCCCCCTACCTTCCGGAAGTTACCCTATTCCACATGCCAGTCCCCACCATAGACAGCCCCAATGAGGCCCTTATGATCTACATCTTTATGGCTACTAAACTGTCCATAGCCAGGTCATGGAAGAACAAATGTCCACCACCCCTCACACAAATAACCTCTACTATCAGACATATTAGACTGATGGAACAGTACTCCTTTCGCATACTAGACAAGACAGATTTACATATCAGAATCTGGCATCAATGGCTCTCCCTCTTCCCAGACTAGCTTAGTCAGCTACAGGTGTCCCTCTTGATTCAGTCCACCCCCTTTCCCCTCTATCCCACCTAAATCAATCCTTTCCTCTCCCCCTTGTATTACATACCTAGTAGTACACCTTTCCATTCAGATAAACATAAGTACCGTATATACACTTACACCTTTTCCGAGTGAAGTCTATTTACAGCTTACACAGATAATGACTCTCACTATGTCTCATGAGGGTTCACCCCCTTACTAACTATATTACACGGATTCTAAGTGACACTATTTTTTCTTCGTTACTGGTCGAATCTCCCTTAATTTAACCTGAGTTGTGGGTATCAATAGATGTATTATTTTACACATCATCTTATTTGTCATTCTACATGGTTTTATAGTGGTACCCCACTATTGCTTCCTTAAAATATAAAAAGTAGACAAAGTTCTTATACCCAGGTTACCCTTCCTTATTACAACATCTGGATAAGTCAAAATTGCCATAAATACATACAAATTTTACTACGGCAGTTTACCTATCACCAAGTAATGTATACTTTTAAAATTCAACTATTGCCGATATGTTGTATAATCATCTTGTTTCAACGAACTGTACCTGTTTTTGCTTTGGTTTTGTTGTATTTACATGTGATTGTCTCAATAAAAAAATCTTCAAAAAAAAAAAAAAAAAAAAAATATGGTTTGGAGAATGTTAGTAGGGAGATGTGGTGTGCAAATAGAATGGTGTTGAAAATGTTGGAGAAGAAGGAAGGTCTTGAGTTGATTGGGGGTTTGAATGAAAATGAATGTGTGTTGGTATGGAAAAATGTGTGTAATAAGTATTTGATGAATAGGCAGAAAGATATTAGTTGGATGAGTGTGCATAAGTGTTTGCCAACAAGGGATTTTCAGAGAATGCGTCGTTTAGTGGCTTCAGAAGTGTGTCCTAGAGATGGTTGTTTTCAAAGCGAGAGTGTTATTCATTTGTTTTGGAATTGTGAGTATGCTAGGGATGTTTGGAGAAGTTTGAAAAGGATGATTAAGGGTTTTACTGGAGTGCAATTTTTTACTTTTAATATGATGATGTATGGTTTGTGTGGAAGTGGTATGGAAAAGTAGAAAGCAAGATTGATATGGTTGTTGGCATGTTGTGTGAAGGAGGTGTTGTGGGATGTGCGTAATATTTTGATTTTTAAGAAAGAGGTAGTTACTGTAGGTAATTGTGTGGGTATGATCCGTGGGAAGTTGTTTTTGTATTTTTCTTTTGATAGGAGGTGATATGGGGAATTAGATTCTGAAGGCATCTGGAAGATAAAGAAGTGGAAGGATTGGATTATTTAGTTGTTTTTTTTTTCCTCCAGTTTGTTTTTGTCTGTATTTGAAATATGTTTAATTTTATTTTGTGTGATTATTTAAGTTTAATGTTTGCATTTTGTGTTGTTTTTTTCTAATGACAAAAATTTGGGTCAATATTTCAGTTTTGCAACAAGAGATATTTTGTTTGCATTTGTTATTATGATTTTATTTTGTATATATGCATATATGATTATTTTTCTAATAAAAGAATTACGAAACGTACGTCTGGGGTTTTGCTGTTTCCCTTGTTCAGAGAGGGATTGCCTGGTATTTCGGGGCTGGACTGCACTGTTTAGTCAGGATCAGACTGATATGCTACAGGAAAGTTCTTCTCTGTGAAAGGCACATGTTGAGCAAAAAGAGGCTGCTTCTAGGGTGGTAACTAGCCATAGAACAAGCTATTATGCTATTGTTTGTTCCCAGGTTGAGCGCTTTTCTCTTTTAATTTACATATACAGTATATATATATATATACACATTGGTGTAAGTGTGGGAAGAAGTAAATATATACATTCATTGGTGTCAGTGGGCTGGTATCACTTAACCGCGGTGGCCAGGTCCAGTCCTATCTGCTCCTTATTCCACATTATCCTCCCACTAAACTTCTGCTATATGTGCACAGTGCACACGCATATGTGCACAGTGCACACGCATATGTGCACAGGCATTCTGACAGGCCTGGCTGGTATTTCTTATGTGTGGAGCGGCAGGACTGTCAAAGCTTGCAGTGGGGGCATTTCAGGTCGTGGCCCACCAGGAGGGATACGGGAACACATCTGTAATATAAAAACAAGCACACTAACTACACCACTTATCACTCATTTTAGGTATGTCCATAAAAAGAAACCAGATGGGTTAAGGTGGACCATCATTGACCATGTACCTAGGTTGAGACGTGGAGGTGACAGGGATTCTCAGCTCGCTAAACAAGAGGTTTTCTGGTTTCTGACTCTTAAGACCAGAAAACCATTGGGTCTCAATAGTGAATATGACCTTATCAACTTTTGCCAATAAGTGCCGTCTTTTATATTACCCCTTGGCTAACCTTATTTTATATATATATGTATTTTTTTAAATTTCTAACCCTAGGTCTAAAGCCCTGTATGGGTGAGGTTTTAATTTAATTGATTTATGTAAAACATGAAAATGAATTAATATTTACCATTACCCTTAATGCTGAAATGTTTAACCATGCAATTAAATAAATAAATAAACAATTGTTTATCACTTTGAAGCAGCTCAACACCAACTTTGATATGCATTTGGGATGGTGTCATTTGCCTCAATTTTGATCTGTATCTAAGACAGTGTTATCTGCACCATTGTGGCATTTGTATTCCTTTAAATTTATTATAGATTTCTTTTCTACAGTTGAGTTTATAGGGAAACTGAAAATAAACATGTGTTGTATGTATACCTTTAAGATCTAATTAAAGGAACACTGAACCCAATTTTTTTCTTTTGTGATTCAGATAGAACATGACATTTTAAGCAACTTTCTAATTTACTACTATTATCAAATTTTTTTCATCCTCTTGGTATCTTTATTTGAAATGCAAGAATGTAAGTTTAGATGCCGGCCCATTTTTGGTGAACAACCTAGGTTGTTCTTGCTGATTGGTGGATAAATTCATCCACCAATAAAAAAAGTGCTGTCCAGAGTTCTGAACCCAAAAAAAAACTTAGATGTCTTCTTTGTTCAAATAAAGAGAGCAAGAGAACGAAGAAAAATTGATAATAGGAGTAAATTAGAAAGTTGCTTAAAATTGCATGCTCTATCTGAATCACAAAATAAAAAATTTGGGTTCAGTGTTCCTTTAAATAGAATGGGATGATGCCTATTGTGTTTTAACCAATCAGCGTGTGTTTCACCTTTTAAATGTACTAGTGTATCTGTCAGTAATCACACTATTATTACGGCATGACAGCCGAAACGCGTCAGAGGACCTGACAGACACACCATCCCACCACCGTCCTGGTTTGTTTTGTTTTTTTGTTTGTTTGTTTTTTATATTATTTATATCCAAAAACAAAAAAGAAACAAATACATCAAAAAAGAAAAAAAAAAGAAGACAAACAATAATCAACACATAAAACAAATTACATAAAGCAAATTTCCCCAAGATAGCAACAAATTTAAATCAAACCAATTACCAGTTCCCAGATTATTCATTTTCCTTGTCCCTGTCCCCCTATCCTCCCCTATCTATTTCACAAATACTAACTATCCATGTGGTTAAAAAAAAAAAGAAAAAAAAGGGGGGAGGGGAAAAACCTCCCACAACTCTGACACACTCCGCTCCCCCCTCCCCCCTCGCCCCTCCTCTACCATTTCCTGTGCTTCCTCAAGTTATCTTTAGATTAATAATTTGCTCTATATAGAGTACCGTACCCTCGCTTTGACAGCAAGCAAACTCTCTCCAAATCTTGAGAAAGGAATTTCCTCTTCCCCCACTCAGCTTAGACTCAAAGGCTGCCTTAATCATTGAGTCAAGCAGAAGATTTTTCACTTCCCTCATAGAGGGAGTTTTAGAAGTTATCCAATATTTAAAGATAAGTGTCCTCACTATTATTATTACCGTACGTATAAAGTTTGCTAAATTTCCCCAAGAGTTATGGCCGACCAGAAAGAGGATAGAGTCCATTTCTACGTAAATCCTTGATTTCCCTATTAAAGAGAGATAATACTCTAACTTCGCCCAAAATTATTTAAGCTTGGGACAGTCCCATAACAAATGACCCAAATTAGGATCTTGGAAAGAATATTTAGGACAAACATTAGTCACTTCTTTATTCCATTTAGCCACCCTACGAGGGGTTAAATAATCCCCCTGAATTAATCTAAATTGTGATTCTCTATAATAAGAAGCCGAAAAAAGTCTTTGAGTAAGTTTAAGGCTATTCATAAGTGATTTATCTAAGTCCGTTGAATCAGTTATTCTATTCCACCGTTTAGCTAACTCCTGTGACACATCCTTTTCTTCTAAAGATAGAAGAAATCTGTAGATATTTGACAATAACCTTTTTTCTGATAATTTAACATTAATAAGAGGATGGTCCTCCCACATATGGGGAGAGATTCTAACAAGACCAAGAATATAACTCTCACGGCTAGATTTAGAGTTTTGTCGGTAACGACCTGCGTAGCTAACGCTGGCTTTTTTCCCCCCGCACCTTTTAAATACCGCTGGTATTGAGAGTTCACATAATGGCTGCGTTAGGCTCCAAAAAAGTAGCGTATAGCATAATTTACTCTACTGCAACTCTCAATACCAGCGGTGCTTACGGATGCGGCCAGCTTAAAAAACGTGCTCATGCACGATTCCCCCATAGGAAACAATGGGGCAGTTTGAGCTGAAAAAAAACCTAACACCTGCAAAAAAGCAGCGTTCAGCTCCTAACGCAGCCCCATTGTTTCCTATGGGGAAACACTCCCTAAGTCTGCACCTAACACCCTAACATGAACCCCGAGTCTAAACACCCCTAACCTTACACTTATTAACCTCTAATCTGCCGCCCCCGCTATCGCTGACACCTGCATATTTTTTTTAACCCCTAATCTGCCACTCTGTACACCGCCGCAACCTACATTATCCCTATGTACCCCTAATCTGCTGCCCCTAACACCGCCGACCCCTATATTATATTTATTAACCCCTAATCTGTCGCCCCCAACGTCGCCTCCACCTACCTACAATTATTAACCCCTAATCTGCCGACCGGACCTCACCGCTACTCTAATAAATGTATTAACCCCTAAAGCTAAGTCTAACCCTAACACTAACAGCCCCCTAAGATAAATATAATTTAAATCTAACGAAATAAATTAACTCTTATTAAATAAATTATTCCTATTTAAAGCTAAATACTTACCTGTAAAATAAATCCTAATATAGCTACAATATAAATTATAATTATATTGTAGCTATTTTAGGATTAATATTTATTTTACAGGCAACTTTGTATTTATTTTAACCAGGTACAATAGCTATTAAATAGTTAATAACTATTTAATAGTTACCTAGTTAAAATAATTACAAAATTACCTGTAAAATAAATCCTAACCTAAGTTACAATTAAACCTAACACTACACTATCAATAAATTAATTAAATAAAATACCTACAATTATCTACAATTAAACCTAACACTACACTATCAATAAATTAATTAAATACAATACCTACAAATAAATACAATTAAATAAACTAACTAAAGTACAAAAAATAAAAAAAGAACTAAGTTACAAAAATAAAAAAATATTTACAAACATTATAAAAATATTACAACAATTTTAAGCTAATTACACCTACTCTAAGCCCCCTAATAAAATAACAAAGCCCCCCAAAAAAATAAAAAAGGCCCTACCCTATTCTAAAATACAAATAGAAAAGCTCTTTTACCTTACCAGCCCTTAAAAGGGCCTTTTGCGGGGCATGCCCCAAAGAATTCAGCTCTTTTGCCTGGAAAAAAAAACATACAATACCCCCCCCAACATTACAACCCACCACCCACATACCCCTAATCTAACCCAACCCCCCCCTTAAATAAACCTAACACTAAGCCCCTGAAGATCTTCCTACCTTATCTTCACCACGCCGGGTATCACCGATCGGTCCAGGCTCCGAAGTCTTCATCCAAGCCCAAACGGGGGCTGAAGACGTCCATCCTCCGGCTGAAGTCTTGATCCAAGCGGCGGCTGAAGAGGTCCATCATCAGGGCTGAAGTCTTCATCCTATCCGGGCAGAAGAGGAGATCCGGACCGGTAGACATCTTCATCCAAGCGGCATCTTCTATCTTCTTCCATCCGTCGACGAGCGGCTCCATCTTCAAGACCTCCGGCGCGGATCCATCCTCTTCTTCCGACGTCCTAACACAGAATGAAGGTTCCTTTAAGGGACGTCATCCAAGATGGCTTCCCTCGAATTCCGATTAATTAAGGTAGAAAAATCTGATTGGCTGATTGAATCAGCTAATCAGATTGAGCTCGCATTCTATTGGCTGATTGGAACAGCCAATAGAATGCAAGCTCAATCTGATTGGCTGATTGGATCAGCCAATCGGATTGAACTTGAATCTGATTGGCTGATTCCATCAGCCAATCAGAATTTTCCTACCTTAATTCTGATTGGCTGATAGAATCATCAGCCAATCGGAATTCGAGGGACGCCATCTTGGATGACGTCCCTTAAAGGAACCTTCATTCTGTGTTAGGACGTTGGAAGAAGAGGATGGATCCGCGCCGGAGGTCTTGAAGATGGAGCCGCTCGTCGACGGATGGAACAAGATAGAAGATGCCGCTTGGATGAAGATGTCTACCGGTCCAGATCTCCTCTTCTGCCCGGATAGGATGAAGACTTCAGCCCCGATGATGGACCTCTTCAGCCGCCGCTTGGATCAAGACTTCAGCCGGAGGATGGACGTCTTCAGCCCCCGCTTGGGCTTGGATGAAGACTTCGGAGCCTGGACCGATCGGTGATACCCGGCATGGTGAAGATAAGATAGGAAGATCTTCAGGGGCTTAGTGTTAGGTTTATTTAAGGGGGGTTTGGGTTAGATTAGGGGTATGTGGGTGGTGGGTTGTAAAGTTGGGGGTATTGTATGTTTTTTTTTACATGCAAAAGAGCTGAAAAGGCCCTTTTAAGGGCTGGTAAGGTAAAAGAGCTTTTCTATTTGTATTTTAGAATAGGGTAGGGCATTTTTTTATTTTGGGGGGCTTTGTTATTTTATTAGGGGCCTTAGAGTAGGTGTAATTAGCTTAAAATTTTAATATTTTTATAATGTTGTAAATATTTTTTTATTTTTTGTAACAGTTCTTTTTTTATTTTTTGTACTTTAGTTAGTTTATTTAATTGTATTTATTTGTAGGTATTGTATTTAATTAATTTATTGATAGTGTAGTGTTAGGTTTAAATCTAACTTAGGTTAGGATTTATTTTACAGGTAATTTTGTAATTATTTTAACTAGGTAACTATTAAATAGTTATTAACTATTTAATAGCTATTGTACCTGGTTAAAATAAATACAAAGTTGCCTGTAAAATAAATATTAATCCTAAAATAGCTACAATATAATTATAATTTATATTGTAGCTATATTAGGATTTATTTTACAGGTAAGTATTTAGCTTTAAATAGGAATAATTTATTTAATAAGAGTTAATTTATTTCGTTAGATTAAAATTATATTTAATTTAGGGGGTGTTAGGGTTAGGGTTAGACTTAGCTTTAGGGGTTAATACATTTATTAGAGTAGCGGTGAGGTCCGGTCGGCAGATTAGGGGTTAATAATTGTAGGTAGGTGGAGGCGACATTGGGGGCAGCATATTAGGGGTTAATAAATATAATATAGGGGTCGGCGGTGTTAGGGGCAGCAGATTAGGGGTACATAGGGATAACGTAGGTGGCGGCGGTGTGCGGTTGGCAGATTAGGGGTTAAAAAATTTTAATAGAGTGGCAACGATGTGGGGGGACCTGGGTTTAGGGGTACATAGGTAGTTTATGGGTGTTAGTGTACTTTAAAGCACAGTAGTTAAGAGCTTTATGAACCGGCGTTAGCCCATAAAGCTCTTAACTCCTGGCTTTTTGCTGCGGCTGGAGTTTTGTCGTTAGATTTCTAACGCTCACTTCAGCCACGACTCTAAATACCGGCGTTAGAAAGATCCCATTGAAAAGATAGGATACGCAATTGACATAAGGGGATCTGCAGTATGGAAAAGATGCGGCTGGAAAGTGAGCGTTAGACCCTTTCCTGACTGACTCTAAATACCAGCGGTAGCCCAAAACCAGCGTTAGGAGCCTCTAACGCTGGTTTTGACGGCTAACGCCAAACTCTAAATCTAGCCGTTAATTTGTAAAAGATAAAAAATATGGTTTCTCTGAATTCCTGGAAACTTTTTTTGAAAATTATCAAATGCATATACTTTATGATGATTATAGTCATAAAAATCACTAACAATCAAAGGGTTAGCCGGTGACCATCTTTCATAAATAGCCGTCATATTACCCAGCGGAAATCGGATATTACCTTTTATCGGTAACCATTTAGAAACATTCTGGGCTAAACCCAAATGTTTAGATAACTTCCTCCAACACAGCAATATATCCTTAAATAGTGGATGGTCAAAAATAACCCTACTGAGCTCCTTGTTGGTAGCAAATAGAACAAAGTTCAGGGAGAGAGAGGAACAAACCTGTCTTTCTAGAGACTCTTCTGAATATATAAAAGACCGTTTTATCCAGTCTACTGGAAATCGCAAGATAGCAGCCTGATTATACCATTCTAAATTGGATAGTCCCAATCCTCCTTTACAATACGGTTGATATAACTTGGCTAGCTTGAGTCTTGGTTTCCTTCCACTCCAAAGATAGTACCTTAATGCTTGATTAAAGCACAAAAGATCAGTCTTCTTAATCAAGAAGGGGAGCATCCTTAATGTATACAAAATTTTAGAAACAATAAACATTTTAAACAGGGCCACTTTACCAGTCAAAGAGACTGGGAGTGTCACCCAAGATTTCATCTTCTCTTCAGTATCTCTCAAAACCGTGCCAATGTTGTCCCTATACCAATTAGCCGAGTTGGCAGAAATCTTCAGCCCTAAATAGCTCAGAATCTTAGTTTCCATAAATTGATAGGTTTGGAGATCCTCTATATCTTGTTTTAACCATAGGATCTTAGATTTTGCAAGATTAATCTTATAACCTGACACTATACTGTATTGATCCAATAAGTTCACAATCTCTTCAACCTTCTATTTTGGGTTGGATACATATAGTAAAAGATCATCCGCAAATAACGCAGTCTTAAATATCTATTTTCCTATATTAATTCCGGTAAGCAGATTCCTTAATCTAATAGCTAAGGGCTCAATTATAAGATCAAACAGCAAAGGCGACATAGGACACCCCTGTCTAGTGCCTCTTGTCAAAGAAAAAACGTCTGAGACCCCATAATTGATCAAGATAGAAGCTTTAATGTCTGAGTAAATATTAGTCACAAAATCCCCAAACTGCCCCACAATCCCAAACCTCCCCAATACCTGTAGAAGGAAGGGCCACTCCACTCTGTCGAAGGCCTTCTCTGCATCCAACGATAGCAGGAAGGCCTCCGGCAGAGCCGAGCCGCCCCCCCATAATGACAAATTACATGTAGAATTTTCCTTATATTGAACTCAGAGGCCCTACCCATAATAAAACCCGCCTGATCCTGGTGAATTATCCTAGGGAGTATTAACTTCAACCTGTCGGCCAGAATATTCATTAAGATTTTATAATCCAGACCAAGCAAGGAAATTGGTCTATATGAAGCAATATCTGAAGGGTCTTTGTTACTTTTAGGGATTACAATAATATTCACTCTTTTAAAATTATCTGATGTTTTAAGATTTGATCCAAAATACGCATTATAAAGATCTACCAGAACCGGGCCAATCTCAGTCCGTAACATCTGATAGAACTCCAGAGGTAAATTATCTGGCCCTGGCGTTTTCCCCCTAGCCATTGAACTAATTGTTTTCTGAATCTCATTTTCAGATATCGGTTGGTTCAGACACTCGCGATCTACTTCTGAGATTTGAGGAATGTCAGTTCTGTCCAGAAATTCCGTAATTTTTCCCATTTCAGGGCTCTGAGTTCAATAGAGTTCTTTATAAAAGTTCTGAAATAGTTGTGTAATTTTCTCCTGCCCAGTATAAGTTGTACCCCTTATTTTCAAGGCTGCAACTGGTTTCCTCCTAGTTTGTCTCTTAAAAGTTGCAGCCATCAATTTACCGGCTTTATTGCCAAACTTTGAAAATCTAGCAGCATTCCTATAAAGAAGTTCCTGTGCCTCTCCCATTAGAAAGGTCTCTCTATCTTTCCTTATGGAAAAATAACTTTCTGTGTTAACTTTATTAGGATTTTTTAAGTACAAAGCATATGCCTCCCTTACCTTCTCAGATAGATCCTTCTCTTTCCCTACCTTGTCCTTCTTTAACCTTGCTACATAAGTATTAATTTCCGCTTTCATATAGACTTTAGCAGTCTCCCAAAATAATTGGATATTTTCTCTACAATGACTATTAAATGTCCTAAATTCTTCCCATGTAGTCAAGAGGAAGTTTTTGAATTGTCTGATAACACAAAATCATGTATATTGCACTTCTTAATTCTAATTACCAAAGATTCAGAGATGAGGAACATGTCCAATCTTGAAAGGGTATTATGTGATTTTGAACAGCAAGTATACTCCAAATTACTAGGATTCAAGAGTCTCCATATATCCACCACATTTAAAGCTTCAGACAATAAACCAAACATCTTTTTCTCAAATTTAATCTGAGAAGATTTATATTTGCCCTTGTTGCTGTCCGGACCCATTTTCCTCCTATCCAAATAAGAATTAGGAGTCAGATTAAAGTCACCTGCTAATAACAATTTAGCTTTAGAGAATTTGCATACAATTTTAATTAATGACCTCCAAAACCTTTCATCTAAGTTATTAGGACCATAAATATTAACCAGTAAATATTCCTGGTTCTGTATGATAAGTCTGATAATTAAATACCTCCCTTCTTTATCCTTTAAGACTCTAAGGCCTAGATTTGGAGTTTGGCGGTAGCCGTGAAAACCAGCGTTAGAGGCTCCTAACGCTGGTTTTGGGCTACCGCCGGTATTTGGAGTCATTCAAAAAAGGGTCTAACGCTCACTTTTCAGCTGCGACTTTTCCATACCGCAGATCCCCTTACGTCAATTGCGTATCCTATCTTTTCAATGGGATCTTTCTAACTCCGGTATTTAGAGTCGTGGCTGAAGTGAGCGTTAGAATTCTAACGACAAAACTCCAGCCGCAGAAAAAAGTCAGTAGTTAAGAGCTTTCTGGGCTAACGCCGGTTCATAAAGCTCTTAACTACTGTGCTCTAAAGTACACTAACACCCATAAACTACCTATGTACCCCTAAACCGAGCCCCCCCCCACATCGCCGCCACTCGATTAATTTTTTTTAACCCCTAATCTGCCGACCGCCACCTACGTTATACTTATGTACCCCTAATCTGCTGCCCCTAGCACCGCCGACCCCTATATTATATTTATTAACCCCTAATCTGCCCCCCTCAACGTCGCCTCCACCTGCCTACACTTATTAACCCCTAATCTGCCGAGCGGACCGCACCGCTATTATTATAAAGTTATTAACCCCTAATCCGCCTCACTAACCCTATAATAAATAGTATTAACCCCTAATCTGCCCTCCCTAACATCGCCGACACCTAACTTCAATTATTAACCCCTAATCTTCCGACTGGAGCTCACCGCTATTCTAATAAATGTATTAACCCCTAAAGCTAAGTCTAACCCTAACACTAACACCCCCCTAAATTAAATATAATTTTAATCTAACGAAATTAATTAACTCTTCTTAAATAAATTATTCCTATTTAAAGCTAAATACTTACCTGTAAAATAAATCCTAATATAGCTACAATATAAATTATAATGATATTATAGCTATTTTAGGATTAATATTTATTTTACAGGTAACTTTGTATTTATTTTAACCAGGTACAATAGCTATTAAATAGTTAAGAACTATTTAATAGCTAAAATAGTTAAAATAATTACAAATTTACCTGTAAAATAAATCCTAACCTAAGTTACAATTAAACCTAACACTACACTATCAATAAATAAATTAAATAAAATACCTATAATTATCTACAATTAAACCTAACACTACACTATCAATAAATAAATTAAATTCAATTCCTACAAATAAATACAATGAAATAAACTAACTAAAGTACAAAAAATAAAAAAGAACTAGGTTACAAAA
The DNA here is from genome assembly GCF_027579735.1 of Bombina bombina. Lineage (NCBI taxonomy): Eukaryota > Metazoa > Chordata > Amphibia > Anura > Bombinatoridae > Bombina > Bombina bombina. Next base: position 1,028,330,308 of record NC_069501.1, read on the forward strand.
AATAAAAAAATATTTACAAACATTAGAAAAATATTACAACAATTTTAAACTAATTACACCTACTCTAAGCCCCCTAATAAAATAACAAAGCCCCCCAAATAAAAAAATGCCCTACCCTATTCTAAATTACTAAAGTTCAAAGCTCTTTTACCTTACCAGCCCTGAACAGGGCCCTTTGCGGGGCATGCCCCAAGAAGTTCAGCTCTTTTGCCTGTAAAAGAAAACATACAATACCCCCCCCAACATTACAACCCACCACCCACATACCCCTAATCTAACCCAAACCCCCCTTAAATAAACCTAACACTAAGCCCCTGAAGATCTTCCTACCTTATCTTCACCATACCAGGTTCACAATCGATCCAGAAGAGCTCCTCCGATGTCCTGATCCAAGCCCAAGCGGGGGGCTGAAGAGGTCCATGATCCGGCTGAAGTCATCATCCAAGCGGGAGCTGAAGAGGTCCATGATCCGGCTGAAGTCTTCATCCAAGCGGGAGCTGAAGAGGTCCATGATCCGGATGAAGTCTTCTATCAACGGCATCTTCAATCTTCTTTCTTCGGGAGCCATCATCTTCCATCCGACGCAGAACATCCTCTTCTCCCGACGCCTACTCGCCGAATGACGGTTCCTTTAAATGACGTCATCCAAGATGGCGTCCCTCGAATTCCGATTGGCTGATAGGATTCTATCAGCCAATCAGAATTAAGGTAGGAATATTCTGATTGGCTGATGGAATCAGCCAATCAGAATCAAGATCAATCCGATTGGCTGATCCAATCAGCCAATCAGATTGAGCTCGCATTCTATTGGCTGATCGGAACAGCCAATAGAATGCGAGCTCAATCTGATTGGCTGATTGGATCAGCCAATCGGATTGAACTTGATTCTGATTGGCTGATTCCATCAGCCAATCAGAATATTCCTACCTTAATTCCGATTGGCTGATAGAATCCTATCAGCCAATCGGAATTCGAGGGACGCCATCTTGGATGACGTCCCTTAAAGGAACCGTCATTCGTTGGGAAGTCGTCGTCGGAAGAAGATGGGTCCGCGGTGGAGGTCTTCAAGATGGAGCCGGTCCTCATCGGATGAAGATAGAAGATGCCGCTTGGAAGATGATGGTTGCCGGTCCGGATCTACTCTTCTTCCCGGATAGGATGAAGACTTTGGAGCCTCTTCTGGACTTCTTCAGCCGTCGGATGATGGATGTCTAGCCCCCACTTGGGCTTAGATGAAGATTTTGGAGCCAGGACCGATCGGTGATACCCGGTGAGGTGAAGATAAGGTAGGAAGATCTTCAGGGGCTTAGTGTTTGGTTTATTTAAGGGGGGTTTGGGTTAGATTAGGGGTATGTGGGTGGTGGGTTGTAATGTTGGGGGGGTATTGTATGTGTTTTTTTACAGGCAAAAGAGCTGAATTTCTTGGGGCATGCCCCGCAAAGGGCCCTGTTCAGGGCTGGTAAGGTAAAAGAGCTTTGAACTTTTGTAATTTAGAATAGGGTAGGGCATTTTTTTATTTTGGGGGGCTTTGTTATTTTATTAGGGGGCTTAGAGTAGGTGTAAGTATCTTAAAATTGTTGTAATATTTTTTAAATGTTTGTAAATATTTTTTTATTTTTTGTAACTTAGTTCTTTTTTATTTTTTGTACTTTAGTTAGTTTATTTCATTGTAGTTATTTGTAGGTATTGTATTTAATTAATTTATTGATAGTGTAGTGTTAGGTTTAATTGTAGGTATTGTATTTAATTAATTTATTGATAGTGTAGTGTTAGGTTTAATTGTAACTTAGGTTAGGATTTATTTTACAGGTAATTTTGAAATTATTTTAACTATTTTAGCTATTAAATAGTTCTTAACTATTTAATAGCTATTGTACCTGGTTAAAATAAATACAAAGTTACCTGTAAAATAAATATTAATACTAAAATAGCTATAATATAATTATAATTTATATTGTAGCTATATTAGGATTTATTTTACAGGTAAGTATTTAGCTTTAAATAGGAATAATTTATTTAATAAGAGTTAATTAATTTTGTTAGATTTAAATTATATTTAATTTAGGGGGGTGTTAGGGTTAGACTTAGCTTTAGGGGTTAATACATTTATTAGAATAGCAGTGAGCTCCAGTCGGCAGATTAGGGGTTAATGTTTGAAGTTAGGTGTCGGCGATGTTAGGGAGGGCAGATTAGGGGTTAATACTATTTATTATAGGGTTAGTGAGGCGGATTAGGGGTTAATAACTTTATTATAATAGCGGTGCGGTCCGGTCGGCAGATTAGGGGTTAATAAGTGTAGGCAGGTGGAGGCAACATTGTGGGCGGCAGATTAGGGGTTAATAAATATAATATAGGGGTCGGCGGTGTTAGGGGCAGCAGATTAGGGGTACATAGGGATAATGTAAGTAGCGGCGGTTTACGGAGCGGCAGATTAGGGGTTAATAATAATATGCAGGGGTCAGCGATAGCGGGGGCGGCAGAATAGGGGTTAATAAGTATAAGGTTAGGGGTGTTTAGACTCGGGGTACATGTTAGAGTGTTAGGTGCAGACGTAGGAAGTGTTTCCCCATAGACAACAATGGGGCTGCGTTAGGAGCTGAACGCGGCTTTTTTGCAGGTGTTAGGTTTTTTTTCAGCTCAAACAGCCCCATTGTTTTCTATGGGGGAATCGCGCACGAGCACGTTTTTGAGGCTGGCCGCATCCGTAAGCAACTCTGGTATCGAGAGTTGAAGTTGCGTTAAATATGCTATACGCTCCTTTTTTGGAGCCTAACGCAGCCATTCTGTGGACTCTCAATACCAGAGTTATTTTAAAGGTGCGGCCAGAAAAAAGTCAGCGTTAGCTATGCGGGTCGTTACCGACAAAACTCTAAATCTAGCCGTAAGAATTTTATAATCAAATTTCGTATGAAATAGGATCATTACCCCTCTAGATGGTTTAATATAAGATGAGAAAAAAGACTCTCCCAACCATTTTGTTTTAATTTTGTTGTGCTCTTTATCTGACAAGTGGGTTTCCTGAAGGCAAGCTATATCAAAGTTGCTTTTACCTAAATAATTTAGAATTGCTTTCTTTTTAACTGGGGAATGAATCCCCCCTACATTCCATGTTAAAACCTTTACCATTCTTTAACTATCCAAAAAATAAAGGAGGAAGAGTAAACGCCGATTAAAAAGGAAAGGAGGGAGGAGGAGAGAGAAGGGAGAGGGAAGAGAAAAAAAATAATAAAATAAAAAAAATATATATATAAGTTTATACTTAATATACTCTTATCCAGTGATTGTGCATAATACAACCAATAAACTTTATGACAGAGATTATTACTCTATATTTAAACACATAATACATATAATGACCATCTATTCAATAATTGTGTAGAATTCAATCAGTACGATTATACAGTGACTAACTGTTCTATACTTAAACATATATACACAAAGTACGTTTGCATATGGTATTTAACCCTTATTAACCAAAGATACAGACATAATATCATTCTATTGAGTAAATATGTCTTCTTCAAACAATTTATAACAGTGATTGTTTAACTCTATACTCAAACCCATAGAGCATGTGCTGTCCATCTGTTCCATAGATTTACAAAATTCAAACTTTAAATTCAAACAGTGACTATTCCACACAACAACAACAACAAAAAAGATATAGTGTTTAACCATTATTGTTCAAAAATACAGACATAATATCATTCTGTTTCATGGATGTGCCTTCTTCAAATAATACACTTTCGGCTAGATTTAGAGTTTTGTCGTTAAGGACCCGCGTAGCTAACGCTGGCTTTTTTCTGGCCGCACCATAAAAATAACTCTGGTATTGAGAGTCCACAGAAAGGCTGCGTTAGGCTCCAAAAAAGGAGCGTAGAGCATATTTAACGCAACTGCAACTCTCGATACCAGAGTTGCTTACGGACGCGGCCAGCCTCAAAAACGTGCTCGTGCACGATTCCCCCATAGGAAACAATGGGGCTGTTTGAGCTGAAAAAAAACCTAACACCTGCAAAAAAGCAGCGTTCAGCTCCTAACGCAGCCCCATTGTTTCCTATGGGGAAACACTTCCTACGTCTGCACCTAACACTCTAACATGTACCCCGAGTCTAAACACCCCTAACCTTACACTTATTAACTCCTAATCTGCCGCCCCCGCTATCGCTGACCCCTGCATATTATTATTAACCCCTAATCTGCCGCTCCGTAAACCGCCGCTACTTACATTATCCCTATGTACCCCTAATCTGCTGCCCCTAACACCGCCGACCCCTATATTATATTTATTAACCCCTAATCTGCCCCCCTCAACGTCGCCTCCACCTGCCTACACTTATTAACCCCTAATCTGCCGAGCGGACCGCACCGCTATTATAATAAAGTTATTAACCCCTAATCCGCCTCCCTAACCCTATAATAAATAGTATTAACCCCTAATCTGCCCTCCCTAACATCGCCGACACCTAACTTCAATTATTAACCCCTAATCTGCCGACTGGAGCTCACCGCTATTCTAATAAATGTATTAACCCCTAAAGCTAAGTCTAACCCTAACACCCCCCTAAATTAAATATAATTTTAATCTAACGAAATTAATTAACTCTTATTAAATAAATTATTCCTATTTAAAGATAAATACTTACCTGTAAAATAAACCCTAATATAGCTACAATATAAATTATAATTATATTATAGCTATTTTAGGATTAATATTTATTTTACAGGTAACTTTGTAATTATTTTAACCAGGTACAATAGCTATTAAATAGTTAAGAACTATTTAATAGCTAAAATAGTTAAAATAATTACAAATATACCTGTAAAATAAATCCTAACCTAAGTTACAATTAAACCTAACACTACACTATCAATAAATTAATTAAATAAAATACCTATAATTATCTACAATTAAACCTAACACTACACTATCAATAAATAAATTAAATACAATTCCTACAAATAAATACAATGAAATAAACTAACTAAAGTACAAAAAAATAAAAAAGAACTAAGTTACAAAAAATAAAAAAATATTTACAAACATTAGAAATATATTACAACAATTTTAAACTAATTACACCTACTCTAAGCCCCCTAATAAAATAACAAAGCCCCCCAAAATAAAAAAATGCCCTACCCTATTCTAAATTACTAAAGTTCAAAGCTCTTTTACCTTACCAGCCCTGAACAGGGCCCTTTGCGGGGCATGCCCCAAGAAGTTCAGCTCTTTTGCCTGTAAAAAAAAACATACAATACCCCCCCCAACATTACAACCCACCACCCACATACCCCTAATCTAACCCAAACCCCCCTTAAATAAACCTAACACTAAGCCCCTGAAGATCTCCCTACCTTGAGTCGTCTTCACCCAGCCGAGCCAAATTCTTCATCCAAGCGGAGCAAGAAGAGGTCATCCATCCGGTAGAAGTCTTCATCCAAGCGGGGCAGAAGAGGTTTTCCATCCGATTGAAGTCTTCATCCAAGAGGCATCTTCTATCGTCATCCATCCGGAGTGGAGCGGCAGCATCCTGAAGACCTCCGACGCGGAACATCCATCCTGGCCGACGACTGAACGACGAATGACGGTTCCTTTAAATGACGTCATCCAAGATGGCGTCCCTCGAATTCCGATTGGCTGATAGGATTCTATCAGCCAATCGGAATTAAGGTAGGAATATTCTGATTGGCTGATGGAATCAGCCAATCAGAATCAAGTTCAATCCGATTGGCTGATCCAATCAGCCAATCAGATTGAGCTCGCATTCTATTGGCTGATTCCTACCTTAATTCCGATTGGCTGATAGAATCCTATCAGCCAATCGGAATTCGAGGGACGCCATCTTGGATGACGTCATTTAAAGGAACCGTCATTCGTCGTTCATTCGTCGGCCAGGATGGATGTTCCGCGTCGGAGGTCTTCAGGATGCTGCCGCTCCACTCCGGATGGATGACGATAGAAGATGCCTCTTGGATGAAGACTTCAATCGGATGGAAGACCTCTTCTGCCCCGCTTGGATGAAGACTTCTACCAGATGGATGACCTCTTCTTGCTCCGCTTGGATGAAGAATTTGGCTCGGCTGGGTGAAGACGACTCAAGGTAGGGAGATCTTCAGGGGCTTAGTGTTAGGTTTATTTAAGGGGGGTTTGGGTTAGATTAGGGGTATGTGGGTGGTGGGTTGTAATGTTGGGGGGGGTATTGTATGTTTTTTTTTACAGGCAAAAGAGCTGAACTTCTTGGGGCATGCCCCGCAAAGGGCCCTGTTCAGGGCTGGTAAGGTAAAAGAGCTTTGAACTTTAGTAATTTAGAATAGGGTAGGGCATTTTTTTATTTTGGGGGGCTTTGTTATTTTATTAGGGGGCTTAGAGTAGGTGTAATTAGTTTAAAATTGTTGTAATATATTTCTAATGTTTGTAAATATTTTTTTATTTTTTGTAACTTAGTTCTTTTTTATTTTTTGTACTTTAGTTAGTTTATTTCATTGTATTTATTTGTAGGAATTGTATTTAATTTATTTATTGATAGTGTAGTGTTAGGTTTAATTGTAGATAATTATAGGTATTTTATTTAATTAATTTATTGATAGTGTAGTGTTAGGTTTAATTGTAACTTAGGTTAGGATTTATTTTACAGGTATATTTGTAATTATTTTAACTATTTTAGCTATTAAATAGTTCTTAACTATTTAATAGCTATTGTACCTGGTTAAAATAATTACAAAGTTACCTGTAAAATAAATATTAATCCTAAAATAGCTATAATATAATTATAATTTATATTGTAGCTATATTAGGGTTTATTTTACAGGTAAGTATTTATCTTTAAATAGGAATAATTTATTTAATAAGAGTTAATTAATTTTGTTAGATTAAAATTATATTTAATTTAGGGGGGTGTTAGTGTTAGGGTTAGACTTAGCTTTAGGGGTTAATACATTTATTAGAATAGCGGTGAGCTCCAGTCGGCAGATTAGGGGTTAATAATTGAAGTTAGGTGTCGGCGATGTTAGGGAGGGCAGATTAGGGGTTAATACTATTTATTATAGGGTTAGTGAGGCGGATTAGGGGTTAATAACTTTATTATAGTAGCGCTCAGGTCCGCTCGGCAGATTAGGGGTTAATAAGTGTAGGCAGGTGGAGGCAACGTTGAGGGGGGCAGATTAGGGGTTAATAAATATAATATAGGGGTCGGCGGTGTTAGGGGCAGCAGATTAGGGGTACATAGCTATAATGTAGGTGGCGGCTCTTTGCGGTCGGCAGATTAGGGGTTAATTATTGTAGGTAGCTGGCTGCGACGTTGTGGGGGGCAGGTTAGGGGTTAATAAATATAATATAGGGGTCGGCGGTGTTAGGGGCAGCAGATTAGGGGTACATAAGTATAACGTAGGTGGCGGTCGGCAGATTAGGGGTTAAACAAATTTAATCGAGTGGCGGCGATGTGGGGGGGGGCCTCGGTTTAGGGGTACATAGGTAGTTTATGGGTGTTAGTGTACTTTAGAGCACAGTAGTTAAGAGCTTTATGAACCGGCGTTAGCCCAGAAAGCTCTTAACTACTGACTTTTTTCTGCGGCTGGAGTTTTGTCGTTAGATTTCTAACGCTCACTTCAGCCACGACTCTAAATACCGGAGTTAGAAAAATCCCATTGAAAAGATAGGATACGCAATTGACGTAAGGGGATCTGCGGTATGGAAAAGTCGCGGCTGAAAAGTGAGCGTTAGACCCTTTTTTGAGGGACTCCAAATACCGGCGGTAGCCTAAAACCAGCGTTAGGAGCCTCTAACGCTGGTTTTCACGGCTACCGCCAAACTCCAAATCTAGGCCCTAGTGACCGTGATTGTTTGCTCTATACTTAAACCCATATTGCACATATTATCCATCTGTTCAATAAATGTACAGAATTCAGACATGAGAATTATACAGTGACTATTCCACACACACAGGAATAAAAAACAAAAACAAAAAAAAACATCTTTTCTGCAATTGAACACAGAAAGTATGAACAGTGTTTTTTAAAAAACAAAACAAAAAAAACAACACATTTTTTCTGGAATTGAACACAGAAAGTATGAACAGTGTTTTTTTTAAAAAGAACAAAACAAAAAAAAACAAACCCTAGAATAAAGAAAGGACAGGGGACTCTCATTAAACAAATTGACTTTTTGATTTCTTCTTATTTTTTTTACCTTTACCATTCCTCTGCAGGAATACCTCTAAATATCTATACATCTTTCTGCAATTAAGCACAAAAAGCATAGACAGTGCTTTAATAATAAGAAAAAAAAAACTTGAGTTAAAAAGAGACAGGGAACTCTCATTACACAAATTAACTTTTTGATTCATTTTCTAAAAAAATTTGGGCAGCCTCAGGAGAATAAAAAAAAAACAAAGTCAGACCCAGATTTGATCTTCAGCTTGGCTGGATACAGAAGAGAAAAAAGTCTGTTTTCAGACACTAGGCGAGAACATGTACTCTTTCAATTGTAAAGATGTTACTCTCAGGATTCAGGCCTAGTATTTCCGGAAGTGAGTGCTCCACAAATTTCTTGAGGTCTTGAAATTTCAAAGCTTCTGGTATTCCAATGAGCCGCAGATTGCTTCTCCTTGACCTGTTTTCCATATCTTCAATCATATTGGTTAAAGCTGCGTTCTGTTTTTGGAGTGCTTCTATTTGTAGCTGTATAGTATTTTGAGTGTCTTCACAATTAGAGATTCTCTGTTCAGCCTCTCTTAACCTTTCTGTTTGAGATTTTAACTCTTCCAAAATTGTATCCACCCTTTTATAGAATTCCTCTATTTTAGGACTAATTAGGTCTGCCACCAGAGCTGCAATTTCACCAGCATTCAGGGCATTAGAGGCCTCAGAGTTCCTTTCTTCCATCATAGATTTATTTGGGGAGGTAGCAGGGGTGGCTTTGTTGTTCTTCCTCTCCAATTGCTTTAATTTAGGTGACATTTTGGATTGAGTAAGATATTTATCCATGTATAGCAACCTACAGCTCTTTACGCAGCTTAAGCTTTTATTTATAGTACAGCTTGCACCCAAGGTGTAGAGAGTTTTTTTTTTTTTTCAGCTGAATACCCATATAGGAGAGAAATGTAAAACAAACAAGATAGATGATAACAGAAGGGAAGCTTGTAGCCACCCTATTATAATAATTAGCTGACAGGTGGCAGGGTTAGCAATACACACCAACTGCTTCCTCAATTCATTCAAGGACCCTTCTATAGCATAAATCAAAAGTCCCAGCTTGTGTGACACAGCTGCAGCAATCATACAGGTCGCCTTAGTTATCCAGAACAAAAATAAATTTCAGCAATTCAGGCTCAATTCGCAATACAATTTACACCCAAGGTGAAGAAAATTCTTCCAGGTAAATACCCATATAGGAGAGAGATGTAACATTAAGATAGAAAGTAGCACAATGAAGCTTATGTCCCTCCTGCAGTGGTAAATTGATGGCAAATGACAACATTTGCAGTATGCGCCAATTACTTCCTGAATAACAAGTCTCTCTAGGGGAGTTTTCTTATTAGGAGATACTTTAGGGAGGTACTTAGGGAGGTGAAGTATAATAACGCAGTGGGAGGATGGCGACAGCTCTGAGGGGGTAAAAGGGGCTAAGCACCTGTTTTCTTTCCAGCTCAGCAGCCTCAGTTCATTTAATCATCCCTTAGCCACATTATCCCCACATCAGCATGGCATCAAAGAGAGCAACTGCGTTCTCCAAAGTGTAATAAATGAAAAAAAAATAACAGTTCCTACCTCCCCTTTTTCCCCTCTCCTTCGGCTTCTCCTTACCCCAGGATCCTTCTCCACTCTAGCTTCTTTTATGGGGGTTGAAAACCTCTCAAGTAGAGGCAGCTCTGCGGCTCTAGGGTGCACCGCTCTCACCCTCTCAGGCACCAAAGAGCCCCAGCGTTATTCGGCAGCTTCCAGCCACAGGAAAGCCGCTAGACTCTTCTTGTGCTGCTGCTGCAGCAGCTTGCGTGGTCTCCCACGCCACAGCGCTCCCCTTGCTGTTCTCTCCTTAGATCGAGGGTGTCAGCTCCCTGTTGTCCTCTACCGCCATGCCGCTACACTCCTCGCCCTCCTGGGGAAAACTTCAATGGGCACACAACAATCCCAGCCTCTGTAGCAGACGCGGCTTTCTCTCTGCCGCCGTCGTGTCTGCACCTTACCTGGGCTCGCGCTGATTGTGCTGCGTGATGACGCAACAGCGCACTTCCCAAGAAAAGTGGTGGGTATATGGTGCGCAAATCTGCACCTTGCAATACACACTAATCTGCTCCCATAAAGCAGATAATAAAGGAACTGGTACAAAGAAAAGAGAGAGGTGTGTGTATGCGCTAAACAGCTATGGGGATAAAAAATATATTCTATAAATATATATTGGTGTATTTAAAGATATATATTATGAAGATATATATTATGAAATCACTTTATGTGGCATACAAATATAGTGTGGGTGTAACAGAGTGTACCTGAGCAACTAGTGATAAGTCAAATATCAAAGAAACTGAAATAAATCAAATATCAAAGCAACATGTATATCAAAATAAAATTTATTTATCTTCTTTAAAATAACATGGAAATATTGTCTACTGATAATATGACCGGTCATATATAGTTACAAACACTATGCTAAAAATATGTAAAATAAGCTAAAAATAGCTAAAAGTGGCTGAATATTGGTGCAACTTGGTCTAAAAAGATATAGGGATGGTTGCCCTATATAAAAGAGTAAATCCACCTATGGAATCTTGACTCATATGAGATTAAGTAACAGTTAAAATTCCGTTTGGAAAGAGGTAGATATAAAATTTCTACCTAGGGATGAAGTAATGTTATAGCTCCGTTATAGGAGTAAAACAGGTGTTAAAACCTTGTATGGAGATATTGGTAGTTCCGTTATTAGCAGTTTCTGTGATAATAAGATGATACCTTCTTTCAGGAATAACCTCTGACAACCACGCTGCAGGGCCGCTACACCTCTATGTTGCCTACCTGCTCTTTTCTCGAGCTGAATCCTCCGTCGAGGTACGGCACAGGTGTCCGGCGCGGCTCGCTACAGCTGGTGACGTCAGGAACGCTGGATGCGTGTCAGATGTAGGTCCGGTCTGGATGAGAAACTCTGCGCAGAGTATTAAAAGTGGATCAAGTAGTCCCAACGAATCCTTTGCAATCCTTGTAGATAGTAATGTATTGTCACTTTGTGATTATTCATCTAGGTCCATCAACGCGTTTCACCATATAACATGGCTTTATCAAGATGGTTTGAGCTAGTTCTGAGATCCTTTATAAATGTATAGTTCATCTGTGATTGGTCATGGTTTAATTGTTAGATAGTTGATTCCTTAAGGTGGATTTGCTTAAAGGTGGATTTACTTAAGGTGGATTATCTGGGTTCATGTTTTGTATTATATAGAGCTGTTACCTTCTATCATTTAATACAGTTTGTCTAGAAACACTTTTGTATATATACAATTTCTTATAGTGTGAAAATATAAAATCTGTGCATTAAAAATCAATTATTTCTACTCAATTAATATGTATACACTCTTTCTAGATATATTCTATAAAACATCTAAGTGGAATTAATATAATGTAAACATAGCGGTATGTATATGTACAATTTGTAATAGAATCCTAAAGATAATATACAGAGTTTTATATTACAAATATATGCATAATGCAAACTGGTCGTTCATGCATATATTATATAGATCATCTAAAATTGGGACTAATGTAATTAGAGCTTACATCTATATTTATTAGAACTTTCTCTGTTTCTATCAGTATTAGCATATGTGAGTTAAAAATTATACAACTTTATTGTTGTTAAACCGTTATTAACCCTAGATGTCAGTACTTAATAGTTGGTCTTATGAAATAAAAGGTCCCATAAAATGTCTTTAATCTCAAAATATATATGACCTATTTGGTTCAGAAGTTTTCAAATATTATATGTCTGTGTATTTTGTATAATAATTGTGGATCCCAATTCTGTTTACAAAAATGCCATATATGGACTGTGACTATAAAAATAGGATAATCAATATAAAGAGTCTTAAAAAGAATCATTAAAACTGTAATAGGATATATATGGAAGGGTTTTATGTTTTATTGTTCGAAATACAGTTCCATTAAGGCTATCGTTTGGCTAATGTACATGTGTATACAATGTTGGATCAGTGGGAAGTTATAAGATTAACAGTCTAGAATAAATGGATTTAAATCTAGCTCCGAATTTAATCCTTGTGGGAATAATGTTTTTAATTCAAAAATAAGTTCTGCTTTAAGCAAATCCACCTTAAGGAATCAACTATCTAACAATTAAACCATGACCAATCACAGATGAACTATACATTTATAAAGGATCTCAGAACTAGCTCAAACCATCTTGATAAAGCCATGTTATATGGTGAAACGCGTTGATGGACCTAGATGAATAATCACAAAGTGACAATACATTACTATCTACAAGGATTGCAAAGGATTCGTTGGGACTACTTGATCCACTTTTAATACTCTGCGCAGAGTTTCTCATCCAGACCGGACCTACATCTGACACGCATCCAGCGTTCCTGACGTCACCAGCTGTAGCGAGCCGCGCCGGACACCTGTGCCGTACCTCGACGGAGGATTCAGCTCGAGAAAAGAGCAGGTAGGCAACATAGAGGTGTAGCGGCCCTGCAGCGTGGTTGTCAGAGGTTATTCCTGAAAGAAGGTATCATCTTATTATCACAGAAACTGCTAATAACGGAACTACCAATATCTCCATACAAGGTTTTAACACCTGTTTTACTCCTATAACGGAGCTATAACATTACTTCATCCCTAGGTAGAAATTTTATATCTACCTCTTTCCAAACGGAATTTTAACTGTTACTTAATCTCATATAAGTCAAGATTCCATAGGTGGATTTACTCTTTTATATAGGGCAACCATCCCTATATCTTTTTAGACCAAGTTGCACCAATATTCAGCCACTTTTAGCTATTTTTAGCTTATTTTACATATTTTTAGCATAGTGTTTGTAACTATATATGACCGGTCATATTATCAGTAGACAATATTTCCATGTTATTTTAAAGAAGATAAATAAATTTTATTTTGATATACATGTTGCTTTGATATTTGATTTATTTCAGTTGCTTTGATATTTGACTTATCACTAGTTGCTCAGGTACACTCTGTTACACCCACACTATATTTGTATGCCACATAAAGTGATTTCATAATATATATCTTCATAATATATATCTTTAAATACACCAATATATATTTATAGAATATATTTTTTATCCCCATAGCTGTTTAGCGCATACACACACCTCTCTCTTTTCTTTGTAACTGCGCACTTCCCCCCCGTCCTGGTTTGTTACAGGTTTTAAGTGATTCAAATAAAATACTATTTTTATATGATATTTCTCCAGACTTAATCTTTTCTTATTTTGTCATTGGCTTGCTACTGAGAGCTACAGAGTTTGTTCCTGAGGTTGTTCCTGTGACCAATGAGATGCAGCTTTCGAGGGGGTGTGAGTAGGTCACATGATCATGAGGCTGGAGAGCCGTCCACTTACATGCAAGGAGGCTATGGGAAGCCATTGCGAAAGAGGGGAGTGTTTTGAGCTAGAGAAAGCAGAATGTATTAACCGTCTTCAGACTATCAGTATTTCGCCGCAGGAAGGAGCCTACTTGATGAGGGGAGTTAAGGAGTGCAACACATTGCAATCCCCCAGGATCGAGCGGACTCCATAAGCTGTAAGTGCTTTTGCCGTGAATAGGCATTGTTGAAATATATTTGATTCATGCTATACAGCAAAGTGGCTTTGCACCTATCGTCTACTGTGACACAATACCTACTCACATACCTACTCAAGCATACACACCCCGGGAGGGGGCCTACTGCCTATCCCCTTACTCCTCAATCTGCTGGATGACCATTTAAAGTGGTATAGTGGAGTTACAGAGAGTTTAATATACATATTACTCATGTTTGGGATATCATACTGTCAGCCTCTTTCATTCATGTATCTAATTTTTGTTTAAGGTGTGCACATGGATTTAATTTACCGAACTCTCTATATGATATAGAGGATCTGGCCGCCTCTGATCCTTGGTGGTACCTAATCATCATTACAGGACATTGCATGCAAATTTTGCTGGATCTATAAGCATTTTTTGGGACTATCATTGTCTGTTATTTACCTTGAATAGTTTTTGGGATATTCAAATACCATCACTATGCTTGAACCTATGATGGATAAACAGTACTTCTTCTCCTTAAAATCTTCAGTATAAAGAGTTGAACTTAGCATGGAATTTGTTAGTTTATATTAACGATAAATCGATTTTTTCATTGAGTTCATTATTTTATGAAATGGAATTATTGTTGGTAAAATAAAATAAGGTGAAATGGGATATCCAAATCCTAACTAGATATCATAGTATGGGCATTATACCCAGGGGATTAAGGATTAATAAATTCCCAACCTTCATCACAGATGATAACGACTTTATCACTCGTTGGAATGACACACTATCAGATTGTTTACTGAAACGTATGTTACTAATTATTGAATTTAAATCAAAAGTGCTTAAAGAAATCACTGTTCAGATTGATCTCATACAAACTGAGTTGAACAAGAGGAGAGTGGCTCCTGAATATTCTGACTTTGATAAAATATTGAAACAAAACATTTCAGAGGCCAAAACTCTCTTGTTGGAGATCAAACACAAAAAGTATTTGAGAGATCAGTTTGATTATGACCTCAACAGGGTATATGTTTGTAACAGGAGAGCAGGCATTATCTAGAAATAACCATTATCCCCAGAGGGGAAGAGGTAGACGAGGGGGAGGTAATAGAAGAGGGAGATATAATGTTGGGAAGAGAGTAAGATTCTCTGAAAGTAAGGCAGAATCAATGGACGATGTGTCCAATTCAGGAGGGGAGGAGATCATGTTTGACAATACACCTCAAACAGTAGCTTCTAACTCTGACACTCATACCCTAGTTAACACCCTCAAAAACAGCTTAGACCAACAAGTAGTGAAATAAAAAATAGGTTCTTTCCCCATCCTATCCTCTTTAACGACTAACAAAAGATTTGAGCCCAATAATAAATACCAGACTAATTATGAGGTGATGGGAACAGGCATAAACAACAGGGATATAAGAGCAGGTTTTTCAGACACGCCCAAGAGGTCCCGAAGGGGGGGTCAAAATACAAACATAAACCCCCCAGGACAGGGACTAGGACAAATATCAACACTTGTGGAACAGAACAGGTCAAGCAGGTATCCTCAGAGAAGAGGCCACCTTCAAACCAAATACAAATAGACAATGTGCTAAACATCTCTGATTACACCCTGAATGATACAGAGAGATCTGTTTTAAATAGGGGTTTGAATTTTGTACCCTCTGCTAGATTTAATCTATTTCAGACACTATTAGATGTCAATAGAAATCTAATATTAAGAATGAATCATTAATCAATCATTAATTAAACCAATAGAATGGACAGGAACAGGCACAGGTTAGCATAGTTCAGGGGTAGACCAGTAGAAGGGTCAGACACAGGCAGAGGTTAACATTAAAAGGTAATCCAGCAGTTTAACAGTTCAGGGAGTAGATCAGTAGAATGGTCAGACAAGCAGAGTTCAGTAACAATAAGGCAATCCAGCAATTCAAGGGTTGAGCAGCAGAGTGGTCAGACAAGGAGAGTTCAGTAACAATATGGCAATCCAGCAATTCAAGGGTTAAGCAGCAGAGTGGTCAGACAAGCAGAGTTCAGTAACAATAAGGCAATCAAAATAACAGCAATTCAGAATAATAGCACCCAGGAAGCACAAGACTAACTTATACTTGGGCACTGAAGGTAAGTAACTCAGTTACTTACATAGGTGCAGATTCGCACAAAGAGGACTCAGACTGGCATCAGAGGGAAATGATGTGCAGCCATGATGTCATTGCCGTGCTCCCACAGGAACAGTCCATAACAACAGGACGGAGCGGCGTGACACTGGGACCCATTATACCCATAAGATGTGTTACAACTGTAGAGCGACTTTCGTTATATATCTACTAATAAGCACACACTGTAATCTACAATATGTAGGTATGACCTCAAGGGAGATCAGATCCCGGATACGGGACAACATCTGTAATATAAAAAACATAATTTATGCTTACCTGATAAATTTATTTCTCTTGTGATGTATCGAGTCCATGGATTCATCCATACTTGTGGGATATTCTCCTTCCCTACAGGAAGTGGCAAAGAGAGCACCCACAGCAGAGCTGTCTATATAGCTCCTCCTTTAGCTCCACCCCCCAGTCATTCGACCGAAGGCTAGGAAGAAAAAGGAGAAGCTATAGGGTGCAGTGGTGACTGAAAGTTTTAAAATAAAAATATATTGCCTGTCTTAATAAACAGGGCGGGCCGTGGACTCGATACATCACAAGAGAAATAAATTTATCAGGTAAGCATAAATTATGTTTTCTCTTGTAAGATGTATCGAGTCCACGGATTCATCCATACTTGTGGGATACCAATACCAAAGCTTTAGGACACGGATGAAGGGAGGGACAAGACAGGGACCTTAAATGGAAGGCACCACTGCTTGTAGAACCTTTCTCCCAAAAATAGCCTCCGAAGAAGCAAAAGTATCGAATTTGGAAAATTTGGAAAAAGTATAAAGCGAAGACCAGGTCGCCGCCTTACAAATCTGTTCAACAGTAGCCTCATTTTTAAAAGCCCATGTGGAAGCCACAGCTCTAGTAGAATGAGCAGAAATTCTTTCAGGAGGCTGCTGTCCAGCAGTCTCATAGGCCAAACGGATGATGCTTTTCAGCCAAAAGGAAAGAGAGGTAGCCGTTGCCTTTTGACCTCTCCGTTTACCAGAATAAACAACAAACAATGAAGATGTTTGACGGAAATCTTTAGTTGCTTGTAAGTAGAACTTTAAAGCACGAACCACATCAAGATTGTGTAACAGACGTTCCTTCTTTGATGAAGGATTAGGACACAGTGAAGGAACAACAATCTCCTGATTGATATTCTTATTAGAAACAACCTTAGGAAGAAACCCAGGTTTGGTATGCAAAAATCACCTTATCTGCATGGAAAACAAGGTAAGGGGAATCACACTGTAAAGCAGATAGCTCAGAAACTCTTCAAGCCGAAGAGATAGCTACTAAAAATAAAACTTTCCAAGATAGAAGCTTAATATCCATGGAATGCATAGGTTCAAACGGAACCCCTTGAAGAACTTTAAGAACTAAGTTTAGACTCCATGGCGGAGCAACAGGTTTAAATACAGGCTTGATTCTGACCAAAGCCTGACTAAATGCTTGAACGTCTGGGACATCTGCCAGACGTTTGTGTAATAGAATAGACAAAGCAGATATTTATCCTTTTAGGGAACTATCTGATAATCCCTTCTCCAAACCTTCTTGGAGAAAAGACAATATTCTAGGAATCCTAATCTTACTCCACGAGTAACCTTTGGATTCACACCAATAAAGATATTGGCGCCAAATCTTATTATAGATCTTCCTGGTGACAGGCTTTCTAGCCTGAATCAGGGTATCAATGACCGACTCAGGCGTTCAATCTCCAAGCAGTCAGACGCAGAGAAATTAGATTTGGATGCGTGAATGGACCTTGGATTAGAAGGTCCTGCCTCATTGGCAGAGTCCATGGTGGAACCGATGTCATGTCCACTAGGTCTGCATACCAAGTCCTGCGTGGCCACGCAGGTGCTATCAGAATCACCAAAGCTCTCTCCTGCTTGATTTTGGCAACCAGACGTGAGAGGAGAGGAAATGGTGGAAATACATAGGCCAGATTGAAGGACCAAGGCACTGCTAGAGCATCTATCAGTGCCGCCTGGGGATCCCGGGACCTGGACCCGTAAAGAGGAAGTTTGGCATTCTGACGGAATGCCATCAGATCCAATTCTATTTTGCCCCGTAGCTGAATCAGCTGGGCAAATACCTCCGGATGGAGTTCCCACTCCCCCGGATGAAAAGTCTGACGACTTAGGAAATCCGCCTCCCAGTTCTCTACTCCTGGGATGTGGATTGCTGAGAGATGGCAAGAGTGATCCTCTGCCCATCGGATTATTTTGGTTACCTCCATCATCGCTAGAGAACTCCTTGTTCCTCCTTGATGATTGATATAAGCTACAGTCGTGATGCTGTCCGACTGAAACCTGATGAATTTGGCTGCAGCAAGCTGAGGCCATGCCTGAAGTGCATTGAATATCGCTCTCAGTTCTAGAATTTTTATCGGGAGGAGAGATTCTTCCCGAGACTATAAGCCCTGTGCTTTCAGGGAGTTCCAGACTGCACCCCAGCGTAGCAGGCTGGCATCTGTCGTTACAATGAGCCACTCTGGCCTGCGGAAACACATTCCCTGAGACAGGTGGTCCTGAGACAACTACCAGAGAAGAGAATCTCTGGTCTCCTGGTCCAGATGCAGTTGAGGAGATAAATCTGCATAATCCCTATTCCACTGTTTGAGCATGCATAGTTGCAGTGGTCATAGGTGTAGGCGGGCAAAAGGAACTATGTCCATTGCCGCTACCATGAGTCCGATTACCTCCATACACTGAGCCACTGATGGCCGAGGAATGGAATGAAGAGCTCGGCAAGTGGTTAAGAGTTTTGATTTTCTGACCTCCGTCAGAAATATTTTCATTTCTACCGAGTCTATCAGAGTCCCTAGGAAGCAAACTCTTGTAAGAGGGAAGAGAGAACTCTTTTTATGTTCACCTTCCACCCGTGAGATCTCAGAAAAGCCAACACGATGTCCGTGTGAGACTTGGCTAGCTGCAAAGTCGACGCCTGAATTAAGATGTCGTCTAGATAAGGCGCCACTGCTATGCCCCGTGGTCGTAGAACCGCCAGAAGGGACCCTAGCACCTTTGTGAAAATTCTGGGAGCCGTGGCCAACCCGAAGGGAAGGGCCACAAACTGGTAATGCCTGTTTAGAAAGGCGAATCTGAGAAATTGATGATGATCTCTGTGAATAGGGATGGGTAGATACGCATCCTTTAAGTCCACGGTAGGATAGTCCGAATAGTCTCCATCTTGAATGATGGAACTTTGAGGAACTTGTTTAGAATTTTGAGATCCAAGATTGGTCTGAAAGTTCCCTCTTTTTTTGGAACCACAAACAGGTTTGAGTAAAACCCTAGCCCCTGTTCCTCTTTTGGAACTGGGCGGATCACCCCCATGGTATGTAGGTCTTTTACACAGCATAAGAACGCCTCTCTCTTTGTCTGGTTTACAGACAATCGAGAAATGTGAAATCTGCCCCTTGGAAGGGAGTCTTTGAATTCCAGAAGATATCCCTGGGGCACAATTTCTAAAGCCCAGGAATCGTGAACATCTCTTGCCCAAGCCTGAGCGAAGAGAGAGAGTCTGCCCCCTACTAGATCCGGTCCATGATCGGGGGCTACCCCTTCATGCTGTCTTGGAGGCAGCTGCAGGCTTCTTGGCCTGTTTACCCTTGTTCCAAGCCTGGTTAGGTTTCCAGACTGACTTGGATTGGGCAAAATTCCCCTCTTGCTTTGCAGCAGAGGAAGCTGAAGCGGGACCACCCTTGAAGTTCCGAAAGGAACGAAAATTATTTTGTTTGGCCCTCATCTTATTTGATCTATCCTGAGGGAGGGCATGACCTTTCCCTCCAGTGATGTCTGAAATAATCTCTTTCAGTTCAGGCCCGAATAGGGTCTTTCCTTTGAAAGGGATGTTCAAAAGTTTAGATTTAGATGACACATCAGCAGACCAGGACTTAAGCCA
This sequence comes from Bombina bombina, assembly GCF_027579735.1. Lineage (NCBI taxonomy): Eukaryota > Metazoa > Chordata > Amphibia > Anura > Bombinatoridae > Bombina > Bombina bombina. Next base: position 1,028,350,126 of record NC_069501.1, read on the forward strand.
TAACGCCCTGCGTGCTAAAATGGCAAAACCTGAATTCTTTGCCGCTAATTTAGCCAGTTGAAATGCGGCATCTGTAATAAAAGAATTAGCCAACTTAAGGGCTTTAATTCTGTCCATAATCTCCTCTAATGGAGTCTCCATCTGAAGAGCCTCTTCTAGAGCCTTGAACCAGAAAGCAGCTGCAGTAGTTACAGGAACAATGCACGCAATAGGTTAGAGAAGAAAACCTTGATGAACAAAAATTTTCTTCAGGAGACCCTCTAATTTTTTATCCATATGATCTTTGAAAGCACAACTGTCTTCGATAGGTATAGTTGTACGCTTAGACAGAGTAGAAATAGCTCGCTCCACCTTAGGAACTGTCTGCCACGAGTCCCGCATGGTGTCAGATATGGGAAACATTTTCTTAAAAACAGGATGGGGAGTGAACGGAATACCTGGTTTATCCCACTCCTTATCAATAATATTCACAATCCTCTTAGGGACTGGAAAAACATCAGTGTAAACAGGAACCTCTAAGTATTTATCCATTTTACACAATTTCTCTGGGACCCCTATAGGGTCACAATCATCTAGAGTCGCTAATACCTCCCTGAGCAATAAGTGGAGGTGTTCAAGCTTAAATTTAAAGGCTGTCATATCAGAATCTGTCTGAGGGAGCGTCTTTCCTGAATCAGAAATTTCTCCCTCAGATAACAAATCCCTCACCCCTACTTCAGAGCATTGTGAGGGCATATCAGATACGGCTACTAAAGCGTCAGACGGCTCAGCATTTTTTCTTAACCCAGAGCTGTCCCACTTTCCTTGTAAACCAGGCAGTTTGGATAAAACCTCTGTGAGGGTTGTATTCATAACTGTGGCTATGTCTTGAAAAGTAAATGAATTTGACGCACTAGAGGTACTTGGCGTCACTTGTGCGGGCGTTACTGGTTGTGACACTTGGGGAGAGCTAGATGGCGAACCCTCATTTACTTCTGACTGAGAATCATCTATTGCTCTATTTTTAAGTGCTAATATATGCTCTTTATAGTTTATAGACATATCAGTACAATTGGGACACATTCTAAGAGGGGGTTCCACAATGGCTTCTAAACATATTGAACAAGGATTTTCCTTGGTGTCAGACATGTTAAACAGGCTAGTAATATAACAAGCAAACTTGGAAAACACTGTAATCAAAGCAAATAACACTTAATGGCAAAACCGGATTGAAAAAAACGTCAAAACCGGTAAAAAAGACTTTCAGCACCTTGCCACAGCTCTGCTGTGTCGCCTACCTGCCCTTCAGAACAATTTGTGGGGAAAACAACTTCTTTTACAGCCCTCAAACACAGCAGGAAGCTCTGGAAAAGCAGTTAGATGTCTCTGAGGAAAAGAAACTGCGCAACTGAGGCGCGAAAATAGGCCCCTCCCACCTCACTCAATTTTTTTAGGCCTATCAGAAAAACACCAGAGTGTTTCTTAACTAACCATGTGGGTTAAAAAACCCTAAAACAAGCCACAATGACCCCTTAAAGTCCCTTCAAAAAATGTTATAATTGCATCATATACTGAATAAACAAAAAGTTCTTTCCTAACAGTGTCACTAATGAGCCCTTCATGCAAGCTGAAATTCCTATCCAAGTGTCTGAATACAGCGTACCCTTCCCTCATGGGGATATTGCCAGCCTTTTCTAGAATTAACACAGTCTGTCTAGAAAAATATAGACTGAACATACCTCAATGCAGTTTAGCCTGCAAACCGTTCCCCCAACTGAAGTTTTCCTGTACTCTTCAGCCCTTGTGAGAACAGCAGTGGATCTTAGTTACAAAGTGCTAAGATCATCATCCTCCTTGCAGAAATCTTCATCCCTTTTCTGCCAGAGAGTAAATAGTACACACCGGTACCATTTAAAATAACAAACTTTTGTTGAGAAATAAAAAACTAACATTTTTGTCACCACACTCACTCTGCCCTTCCTAGTACTTAGAGTAGACAAAGAGAATGACTGGGGGGTGGAGCTAAGGGAGGTGCTATATAGACAGCTCTGCTGTGGGTGCTCTCTTTGTCACTTCCTGTAGGGAAGGAGAATATCCCACAAGTATGGATGAATCCGTGGACTCGATACATCTTACAAGAGAAACAGGCTCACTGACTACACCACCTATCACTCATTTTAGGTATGTCCATAACAAGAAACCAGATGGGTTAAGGTGGACCATCATTGACCATGTACCTAGGTTGAGACATAGAGGTGACAGGGATTCTCAGCTCGCTAAACAATAGGTGCTAAACAATAGGTTTTCTGGATTCTGACTCTTAAGGCCACAAAAACAATTAGGTCTCAATAGTAAATATGACCTTATCAACTTTTGGCAATAAGTGCCGTCTTCAATATTACCCCTTGGCTAACCTTATTTTATATATATTTTTTATTTTTCGAATTTCTAACCCTAGGTCAAAGCCCTGTATGGGGGAAGTTTTAATTTAATTAATTTATGTAAACAATGAAAATGAAATAATATTGATCATTACCCTCAATGCTTAAATGTTTAACCTTGTAATTAAATACATAACACCTAGGATATGAGTTTTGAACTATAGATGGTGCAAAACGAATGCAACAGAAGTTATTTTACCCCCCATAGCGTTGCCATTACAATTTTCTGGAAAGCTTCCTTGTGGGTGCGATATGGTGGCATTAAAGGGACAGTATACACTCATTTTCATATAACTGCATGTAATAGACACTAGTATAAAGAATAAGATGCACAGATACTGATATAAAAATCCAGTATAAAACTGTTTAAAAACTTACTTAGAAGCTGTCAGTTTGGCTCTGTTGAAAAGGTAGCTGGAAAGCCCACTGCGAGTGGCAAATAAGACACTCCCCCCCTCCCCCTTCTTTTGCATATGAAAAGACCCTTTACACAAACAGCAGCAAGCTGGAGAAGGTAGCTGACCGTATTCACATAAAACTTTGGGGCTTGGTTAGGAGTCTGAAAATCAGAGCAATGTTATTTAAAAATAGGCAAAACTATACATTTATTTTAAAATAAAACTTTATGGGCTATATAAATAGATCATCTACAAAACATTTATGCAAAGAAAAAATGAGTGTATAATGTCCCTTTAAGCTCCATACCGCACAAAATCCAAGGGCTGAGAATACGTGCTCGTGCACGCTTTCCCCATAGACATCAATGGGGAGAGAGTGTTAGAAAAAAAACTAACACCTGAAGCGCGAAATGAAAAGCTCCGTAACGCAACCCCATTAATGTCTATGGGGAAAAAAAGTTAAGTTTAAACCTAACACCCTAACATAAACCCCAAGTCTAAACACCCCTAATCTGCTGACACCGAAATAAAGTTATTAACCCCTATTCTGCCGCTCCCCGACAACGCCGCCACTATAATAAATTTATTAACCCATAAACCTCTGGCCTCCCACATCACCGCCACTAAATAAACATTAAACCTTAAACCGCCAGCCCCCCACATCGCAAAAAAAATAAATTGAACTATTAACTCCTAAACCTAACAACCCCCTAACTCTATATTAAAATTACAATATCCCTATCTTAAAATAAATCGAAACTTGTGAATTAAAAAAAAAACTAACGCCTAGATTTAGAGTTTTGTCGGTAAAGACCCGCGTAGCTAACGCTGCTTTTTTTCCCAGCGCACCCTTAAGACAACAATGGTATTTAGAGTTGTCTGAGTGGCTGCGTTAGGCTCAGAAAAGAGAGCGTTGAGCATAATTTAGCTCCACTTCAACCCTCAATACCAGCGTTGCTTACGGTAGCGGTCAGCTGGAAAAACATGCTCGTGCACGATATCCCCATAGGATACAATGGGGCTGAGCTGGCTGGAAAAAACCTAACACCTGCAAAAAAGCAGCGTTCAGCTCCTAACGCAGCCCCATTGTTTCCTATGGGAAAACACTTTCTAAGTCTGCACCTAACACCCTAACATGAACCCTGAGTCTAAACACCCCTAACCTTACACTTATTAACCCCTAATCTGCCGCCCCCGCTATCGCTGACACCTACATTATACTATTAACCCCTAATCTGCCGATCCGGACACTGCCGCAACCTACATTATCCCTATGAACCCCTAATCTGCTGCCCCTAACACCGCTGACACCTACATTATATTTATTACCCCCTAATCTGACCCCCCCAATGTCGCCGCTACTTTACCTACATTTATTAATCCCTAATCTGCCGACCAGACCTCGCCGCCACTATAATAAATGTATTAACCCCTAAACCGCTGCTTTCCCGCCTCGCAAACACTATAATAAATTTTATTAACCCCTAATCTGCCCTCCCTAACATCGCCGCCACCTACCTACAATTATTAACCCCTAATCTCCCGCCCGCAACATCGCCGCTACTATAATAAAGTTAACTCTAACCCTAACCCTAACATCCCCCTAAATTAAATATAATTTTAATTAAACAAAATAATATTCCTATAATTAAATAAATTATTCCTATTTAAAACTAAATACCTATAAAATAAACCCTAATATAGCTACAATATAACTAATAATTACATTGTAGCTATTTTAGGATTTATATTTATTTTACAGGCAACTTTGTATTTATTTTAACTAGGTACAATAGCTATTAAATAGTTAATAACTATTTAATAGCTACCTAGTTAAAATAAATACAAAATTACCTGTAAAATAAATCCTAACCTAAGTTACAAATACACCTAACACTACACTATCATTAAATTAATTAAATAAATTAACTACAATTAGCTAAACTAAAATACAATTAAATAAACTAATCTATAATACAAAAACAAACACTAAATTACAAAAAAAAAAATTACAAGAAGTTTAAACACCTAATCTAAGCCCCCTAATAAAATAAAAAATCCCCCCAAAATAAAAAATGCCCTACCCTATTCTAAATTACAAAAGTAATCAGCTCTTTTACCAGCCCTTAAAAGGGCTTTTTGCGGGGCATTGCCCCAAAGTAATCAGCTCTTTTACCTGAAAATAAAAATACAATACCCCCCCCAACGTCATCCAAGATGGCGTCCTTTCAATTCCGATTGGCTGATAGGATTCTATCAGCCAATCGGAATTAAGGTAGGAAAAATCTGATTGGCTGATGCAATCAGCCAATCAGATTGAAGTTCAATCCGATTGGCTGATCCAATCAGCCAATCGTATTGAGCTCAAATTCTATTGGCTGTTCCAATCAGCCAATCGGATTGAACTTCAATCCGATTGGCTGATTAAATCAACCAATGAGATTTTTCCTACCTTAATTCCGATTGGCTGATAGAATCCTATCAGCCAATCGGAATTTGAGGGACGCCATCTTGGATGACGTCATTTAAAGGAACCGTCATTCATCGTTAGTCCGTCGTGCTGGAAGGATGCTCCGCGCCGGATGTCTTCAAGATGGAGTCGCTCCACGTCAGATGGAAGAAGATAGAAGATGCCGCTTGGATGAAGCCTTCTGCCTGTCCTGATGTCCTCTTCTGCCCGGATAGGATGAAGACTTCTGCCGGTCTGGATGTCCTCTTCTGCCCCATCGGATGAAAACCTCTGCCCGGATCGGATGACCACTTGTGCCCGGCTGGGTGAAGACGGCTCAAGGTAGGGTGATCTTCAATGGGGTAGTTTTAGGTTTTTTTTAAGGGGTGATTGGATGGGTTTTAGAGTAGGGGTGTGTGGGTGGTGGGTTGTAATGTTGGGGGGGTATTGTAATTTTTTTTTTAGAGGTAAAAAAGCTGATTACTTTGGGGCAATGCCCCGCAAAAGGCCCTTTTAAGGGCTATTTGTAATTTAGTATAGGGTAGGGCATTTTATTATTTTGGGGGGCTTTTTTTATTTTATTAGGGAGCTTAAATTAGGTGTAATTAGTTTAAACTTCTTGTATTTTTTTTTATTTTCTGTAATTTAGTGTTTGTTTTTTTCGTAATTTGGTTTATTGAATTTAATTGTAATTATTTGTAGGTAGTTTAGTTAATTTATTTAATGATAGTGTAGTGTTAGGTGTAATTGTAACTTAGGTTAGGATTTATTTTACAGGTAATTTTGTACTTATTTTAGCTAGGAAGTTATTAAATAGTTAATAACTATTTAATAACTATTGTACCTAGTTAAAATAAATACAAAGTTGCCTGTGAAATTAATATAAATCCTAAACTAGCTACAATGTAACTATTAGTTATATTGTAGCTAGCTTAGGGTTTATTTTATCGGTAAGTATTTAGTTTTAAATAGGATTCATTTATTTAATTATGTTAAATTTATTTTGTTTAATTTAAATTATATTTAAGTTAGGGGTGGTTAGGGTTAGGTTTAGACTTAGGTTTAGGGGTTAATACCTTTAATATAGTAGCGGCGACGTTGGGGGTGGCAGATTAGGGGTTAATAAATGTAAGTAGGTGTCGGCGATGTTAGGGCAGACAGATTAGGGGTTAATAAAATGTAACTAGTGTTTGCGAGGCGGGAGTGCGGCGGTTTAGGGGTTAATACATTTATTAAAGTGGCAGCGATGTCCGGTCGGCAGATTAGGGGTTAAATAATTTTATTATAATGTTTGCGATGTGGGGGGGGCCTCGGTTTAGGGGTTAATAGGTAGTTTATGGGGGTTAATGTACTTTTTAGCACTTTAGTTAAGAGTTTTAAGTTCTGGCGTGAGCCCATAAATCTCTTAACTACTGACTTTTAAATGAGGTAGAAGTCTTGCCAGGAGAGGGTCTACAGCTCACTTCTTCCAAGACCCATAATACCTGCGTTAGGCAAATCCCATTAAAAAGATAGGATACGCAATTGACATAAGGGGATTTGCGGTAGCCTCGAGTCGCGGAAGAAAAGTGATCGGTAGACCCTTTCCTGCCTGACTCGTAATACCAGCGGGCGTTAAAAAGCAGCGTTGGGACCTCTCAACGCTGCTTTTTAAGGTTAACGCCAAACTCATAATCTAGGCATTAATTTCCTATTATTAAAGGGATAGTAAACACCAAAAATGTTATTGTTTAAAATGATAGATAATCCCTTGATTTACCATTCCCCAGTTTTGCATAACCAACAATGTTATAGAAATATACTTTTTACCTATGTAATTACCTTGTATCTAAGCTTCTGCTGACTGCCACCTTATCTCAGATCTTGTGACAGACTTGCAATTTAGGCAATTAGTTCTGACTCTTAAATAACTTCACGTGCATGAGCACAGTGTTATCTATATGAAACACATGAACTAACGCCCTCTAGCTGTGAAGACCTGTCAAATGCATTCAAATTAGAGGTGGCCTTCAAGGGCTTAGAAATTAGCATATGAGCCTACCTAATATTAGCCTTCAACTAAGAATAAGAAGAGAACAAAGCAAATTTGATGATAGAAGTAAATTAGAAAGTTGTTTAAAATGGCATACCCTATCTGAAATATGAAAGTTAATTTTGACTTTACTATCCCTTTAATAAATTATGTGTTCAACATATATGGGACCATATAATACCATTCAATCTGAGTATTTTCATACTAAACATGAGGTATTCCACTTATAATATTTTAAAAGATGCATAAAACTCACATCTTTATGAAAAGGACTCAAGAGGACTACAATATTTTCAGCATGGATCCAATTACTATTTTAGTTCATATCCTGATATAATGTTTCCACCTTTCCCAGTTATCATCGTAACATCACACACATACCTTGTAAGCAGCAGTCCAATGCAATTTCATATAGCTATATTTACATTGGATTGTTATTCCATATTAATATAAATACAGTATATCTCTTGCTGAGTAAAAACATATGATATAATTTACAGCACCAATTACACAAGCACTTATCAGATGTCTGAAAAACAAAAGAATGTTATTTATTTTGAAATAAGTTAGGCATTTATAAATCCCAATGCAGTTATTCATTTAAATTCAGTCATTTATCTAACATAGTATATTTTTCAGATCAGTATTTTAAAGTATTATGAAGATTAAGTCACAGTATTTCCATATGTCTGCAAATATCTTTCTTTGTTCCCAGGCAGGATGTGTATTGTGACTTCAAGGGAAACCTAGTGAGTCATCATGTTGATTATCACATTTATCTGTTAACTTACAATATCCTGGGATTCTGCTAGCATATCTGAAACAGTGCAGAATTGTGTCTCTGTCACCCCAGGGGGCATCCTGAACTAGGTAATTATCAGGGCAATGTTTACCTTCCCTGTAAAGCTTTGGGCTTCAAAGGTTTAGTGATCTATCTTCACTAATTGAACAGTCGTATCATCCCTTTTGTCCTCAATTTGTCTTAAACAGTGAGGGGGTTTGTAGTGGGCAATAGCCCACTCTATTCATGTTAAGGGAGATATTAGTGGACATGAAATATTAAATGATGTGATACATGTGTAGTTTATTTAATGTTATCTCACAGGTACCCTGACAATGCAGTCCAGCTGATGTATCCAGAAAGTCTCCTTATGTCTTAGGGCAAGTGATCTGTTAGTAAATTTATTTGGTGGTATCCGGTCTATAACTTTTTTTTTTTTTTTTTTAATTTTCAAAAGAGCATTATTTTGATAAACAATACATACACGGCATAAATTAAATGTGCACATAGTACATCAAAGCTGTTCAATAAAATGCTTCGTCACAATAGTCCATTGTACAAACTGTATAAAGGTGTGAGGCATGCTTATGAACAGTCATTTCAACACTTGAAGACACGTGTTAAGTGCAGTGTATGCCTTAATTGATCCCAATTTTCTTACTATGTAGACCACTCTTGGGTCTGTGACAGATACACATATGAACAGTATTGGGAATATATAGCGGTGAGGGGGAGAACTAGGGGTAAGGAAAACAAACAATTTAAGTATAACATTTTTAGGATAGTGAATTGATCCCAATTTTCTAACTATATAGACCACTCTTGGGTCTGTGACAGATAGACATATGAACAGTATTGGGAATATATGAAACTGAGGGGGAGGGCTAGGGGTAAGGAAAACAAACAATTTAAGTATAACAATCTTAGTATAATACTTTGATCCCAATTTTCTAACTATATAGACCACTCTTGGGTCTGTCACAGATACACTGATGAACAATATTGGGGATATGTAGAGGTGAGGGAGAGAGTTATGGGCAAGGAAAACAAACAATTTAAATATAACAGTTTTAGTATAGTGAGTAACATTGGGCATATGCATTTTCAGACAATATTGGGCTTATAAATATTAAAACTGAGTCATATATAAGCAAGAGATGAAGCTTATTGTAGAATAAGTGTAATTTATGTGGAATATAAGAGTTATTAGCAGTGAATCATTCTATCCACAGTGCGATTCATAGTATGAAGCTTGTATACCCAAAAGAACTATGATATGCTTTGCACAAGAATAAGCTTAATACATTTCTAAGACTATCGTCGTAAAAAGGAATTAATAAGGGAGAAATAAAAAGTGTTTACTTAACTTAGGGATAAACTTCAAACAATTCAACGACTCACGTTATGAAATTAGTCATAAATATTGCTAGGTTACCAGAGTCCATTTTATATAGCGTTAGCTATAGGCTACTATCGCACCTGGGGTCAAAGCCAGCCACACACTGTCAGAGAGATGCCTCTACAAGCTACCCCTCTCCTCTCTACGGGATATGACTGCCGCTGTGTGAGCAGAAGATGTGATGCCTAGCGCTGACCTGAGATATGATTGATGCATCGCTGATTCTACGGAGAACATCACAGATGTAGATATAGGTGAGAAGCTTGTCCAGCTTTGGTTGTTGCTCGTTCGGGTGGGGCACCCAAATGTCTGTGCTAGTACTACATGTGCCGATAGCTTCCTTTTCCTCAGCGTCGCAGTCCGGGTATTACCAAGTGCTCGGCTCCTTGTCTTAGCCTTTGTGAATTGGGATTCTCCCTGGGCAATTATGGCCAGTTCTGCCGACTCCAGTGTTTTCTGCCAGCAAAAAAAAAGAGCTCTTGTGATCCGGGGTGCAGTTCTGCTTTATATGAACCACTCTGCGTATCAGAGGCTGGGAGATCACTCCTTATACTATGCGGATCCCCCATTGTGTGGATGGTGTTGTCAGATCTGGGTTTCTTGTCCACCTTTCTTTCCAGAGAATCCATCGGATATGCTGTAGTCTCATTTTCAGGGCTTAAGCACTTTATCAAGTGATTTTCAGTGCTCTCTCCATTAGTCTGTACATGGAAAGTTCGAGTTGTGCAAACAGTTCCTCATGTCTCCCTTCCACCATGTTTATCATACTCCGCTGAATAACGATGTCTCTCCCTCACTACAGGGATTTTAGAGCTTTTCAGTTATATAGTTTGATCATTTAACTTGATGACTGAATAATGATAGGCTATGAAGAGGTTCAGTAAGCCAGTTTACCTAGCAGCACTGATAACCCGGCTCTTTCCGGGGGGAGGTGGATGCCTAATAGTAGGCCACCGCCTTAGGCCTTTATATTCCAAACTGGGTCTCCAGCATCATATACACAGCTAAGAAAATTAATATATTGTATTGTGAAACCTTCATGTAATCTATGTTTAGTCTTGCTGTGTAAAAGTAACTATCGGCGGATTGTTAGAGCTTCTGCTTGGAGCTCTCAGGATGTGCGTCCTATCCAGAACGCTGCTTGGACACGCCCCCCGGTCTATAACTTTTATTCTCAAGCTTTCAGGGTTTGAATTATGAAAGACACTAAAGTGTTCAGATACACTGTGTGTTGTGAGCCCTTTTAAGATATTATCAGCATGTTCATTAAAACGGGTACCTATGTATCTTTTAGTTCTGCCTACATAGATCAAGTTGCAGGCAGAACTCTGCCTACATTGATCAAGAAGATAAACTACATATGTTGAACTGCACAGACTTTTATACTTAAAGGGACACTAAACCCAAATTCATGATTCATGAATCCAGATAGAGCTTTACTCCTATTATCAATTTGTCTTCTTTCTCTTGTTATCTTTATTTAAAAATCAGGAATGTGATGCATAGGAGCTGGCCCATTTTTGGGGTTATGCTTGCTTATTGGTGGGTAAATGTAAGCCTCCAATAAGCAACCGCTATCCATGGTGCTGAACCTAAAATGGGCTGGCTGCTAAGATTTACATTCCTGCTTTTACAATAAAGATAGCAAGAGAATGAAGAAAAATTGATAATAGGAGTAAAGTAGAAAGTTGTTAAAATGTCATGCTCTATCTGAATCATGAAAGAAGAAATTGAGTTCAGTGTCCCTTTAATTTTGAATGTTCTAGATCCATGAAAGTTAAAAAATGTATCTCCTTTTGCTATTTGGCTACACATACCATATCTTGCTACCCACACCTAAATGTGCTTGGTTTTTGTTGTAACCAATTTATGGGTTTATGGGGATGATTGTTAATCTTTCTGCATAATTTTGTGGGGGCCAACATATTTTTGAGATCCTTGTTTTTTTATAAAATAACACCTAGAGAGTCTCCCAGATTTGGGTCTGCCTTTAGGGTTCCTCAATGTTTTTTCAGAATATTGTGGATATCCCTACTTCCTAGATTAAAAGTTGTAATAAATCTCTATAGGCTCTCCCTATAGTGTTTACATCATATCCTTTTTCCAGGAACCTCTTATTTAATAATGAGGCCTCCTTAATAAAGTCACTTTCTCTTGTGCAGTTTCTCTTGACCCTTTGATATTGACCAAGAGGGATATTTGTTTTCCATCTCGGTAAATGGCCACTGTGATAATTGAGAAACCCATTTTTATCCGTGGGTTTTTGGTAGTTTTTAACCGCTGCTTTATTGTTTTCGTCAATAAAAAGCTGTAAATCTAGAAATTCTACCTGTGTATTATCTGATATGGAGACAAATTTGAGGTTACAGTTATTATTATTTTTATGTTGGATACATTTTTTTACTGTCTGATTCTGAACCTTTCCAAATAATGATAATATTATCGATGTAGCAGAAATACTTTATGAGGTTTCCCAAAAATGGGTTATTGTTCCACATATAATTTTCTTCAAAATTGTGCTTGTATATGTTTGCATAGGATGGGTCAAGAGTCATCCCCATTGCTGTGCCTTGTGTCTGTTTATAGAACTGTTGTTCAAAAGTAAAAATGTTATGGTTGAGTATAAAGTGTATGATAAAATTCAAATGTGTTTGGGACATGTTGCCCTTTTCTAATATTTCCTGAACTGCTTTTGTCCATAATTCATGTGGGATGCATGTGTACAAAGAAGACACATCACATGTGATCCACATAAAATCATGTATAGTATGCATGGTGTCTCTGAGGTATGCTCTAGTGGACTTCACAATTGGTTGAAGGTAATGGTCAATATAGATGGAGAGGTTATTAGGGAGCCTATACCCAAAATGATGGGCCTACTGGGAGGCTTTGTCAGCAATTTATGCCCTTTAGGCAAGTGATAAAATATTGGGAATTCTGTCATTCTTTGCATCTTTCAATATGGCATTGAGTTCTTTTTTATATTTAGCAGGGGCATCAAAATGAAGCTTTTTATATGTGTTGTATTCACTCAGAATATTAGTTGCTTCTTCAAGATAGTCAATACAATTCTGGATGACCACCGCACCCCCCTTATCCGCTGCCCTAATTACAATATCTCTATTATTCTGTAGCAAGTTTAATGTTTTCCTCTCCTCAAAGGTTAAGTTGTCATTATATTTTGTGACCCACTGTTTATCTTTCTTCTCCCATAGTTTTGCTAAATCTCTACATACTAATATGTTAAATGTGGTGATGTATTCACCCTGTGCTGAGTATGGGTAGAAGGAGGATTTTCTTTTGAAGTGACTGTGTTCAATAACACAGTCTGGATCATGAATGGATAGATCTAACAAATTCCCTAGTGTTTCCTCCTCTGGGACTTGGGTATTTGGATCTGAGGAATCATCATTTAGACTATTTAAAACCCCAATGGTTCGATAATAAGAACCATTGAGGGATTGCTATATAGATCTAATTTGTGGATTACTCTTAATAAAGTATATCTTCAAAGTCAGATTGCATATGTATTTCTGAATGTCAATATAGGTTTGGAACCTGTCTGGTGCTGGCCAAGAGATTTACTTCACTATTACCCAAAATAGTACTGGAGAGATTGAAGCTGTTAGTCTTATTGCATTCTATCTCATTCTTTTTGTGTCTGTGTTCTTTAATCGTTCTCCCCCCCTCTGCTTCCCCGTTCCCCTTCTTCTTTTTCCCAGTGTTATTCTTTGGTTCCAATTTGTGGAATCCTTGACTTCCTTTAGGCTTCGAAGCCGTCCCTGAGGTGGGACCGCAAGGTCTAAAAAATGGAGTTGGTGACCATTACCCCTATCTTCCTCCCATTGTTTATTAATATGTATTCTATTTGTGTGAGAGTTACCTTTGGGCTTAGCGCCCTGTATATTCCAATCGTTTCTAGTATTGTAATTTTGAACTGGATCAGCTAATACCTCAAATCTATTTTGGGTTCAAATATTGGGTGCATGTGTTGATTTGGCTTCTTGTGCTCTACTGTTACGTAGATAGGGTGGAGTGAAACAATGTGATTTACTGTGCAAGAATTGAGCTTTGGGGTGTTATCACCATAAGTGCCCCTAAAATCAGGGGTGTGTGGATGTGTGTTATATTGATTCTTATTATTACCTTAATTATACCATGATGGTTTTGGTGCATTATGATAGTGATAATTTTTGTTTTTATTTTGTTGATTGTATGTATCATTATTGGAAGACTGTTTGTTATTCCTATTCAGCCAAGGTGGGGCAAGATGTTGTGGTTTATTATTGCTCTCATGTTGATGTTTCACTCCCTCTATTACGTTGTGTTTTGAGTTATGAGCCTCTGCTTCATTTGTGACTTGAATGGTTTTGTCTTTTGTGTTATAAGTGTGGACCTCATCATTATTGTAATCCTCCATATTCCTGCAGAGTTTTTTTGTGTTTGGCACGTTTAAGATCTGCACTAAATTTGCTGTTTCTATCCTGAATGTTGTCATTGAATTTCTTAAAATGTTCGCCAGATTGTTCATTACAGATCAATAGAGATATTGTAATTAGGGCAGTGGACAAGGGGGGTGGGGTGGTCATCTATATTGACCATTAACTTCAACCAGTTGTGAAGTCCACTAGAGCATACCTCAGAGAAACCATGCATACCATACATGTCTTTGAAGGACTAGAATGGCAGGATGATTTTATGTGGATCACATGTGATGTGTCTTCTTTGTACACATGCATCCCACATGAATTAGGGATAAAAGCAGTTCAGGAAATATTAGAAAAGGGCAACATGTCCCAAACACTTTTGAATTTTATCATAAAAGGCATACACTTTATACTGAACCATAACTTTTTTACTTTTGAACAACAATTCTATAAACAGACACAAGGCACAACGATGGTGGACGACTTTTGCCCCATCCTATGCAAACATATACATGCACAATTTTGAAGAAAATTATACGTGGAACAATAACCCATTTTTGGGAAATTTCATAAAGTATTTCCGCTACATCGACGATATTATTATTATTATTTGGAAAGGTTCAGAATCAGACAGTAAAAAATGTATCCAACATATAAATAATAATAACCGTACCCTCAAACTACCGAAAACCTACGGATAAAAATGGGTTTCTCAATGATCACAGTGGCCACTTACCAAGATAGAAAACAAATATCCCTCTTGGTCAATATCAAAGGGTCAAGAGAAACTGCACAAGAGAAAGTGACTATATTAAGGAGGCCTCATTATTAGATCAAAGTTTCCTGGAAAAAGGATATGATGTAAACACTATAGGGAGAGCCAAAAACAAAGTCCAAGAAATGAATAGAGACCTAATCCTGAAACCCAAAGAAAATCTAAAAAGAAATACACACACAAAGAATAATGTGAGATTTATTACAACTTTTAATCAGGAAAGTAGGAATATCCACAATAATCTGAAAAAACATTGGTGAACACTAAAGGCAGACCCAAATTCTGGGAGACTCTCTAGATGACAAACCCCTTGTTATTTTTTTTATTTTTAAAAAAAAACAAGGATCTCAAAAATATGTTGGCCCCCTCAAAACTTTGCAGTAAGATTAACAATCATCCTGATAAACCCATTCATAGGTTACAACAAAAAACAGGCACATTTAGGTGCGGGGTAGCGAGATGTGGTATGTGTAGCCAAATAGCAAAAGGAGATACTTTTTGTAACTTTGATGGATCTAAAACATTCAAAATTAAGTATAAAATCTGTGCAGTTCAGCATATGAAGTTTATCTTCTAACCTGTAGCTGCAACTTGATCTATGTAGGCAGAACTAAAAGATACATATGTACCCGTTTTAATGAACATGCTAATAATATCTTAAAAGGGCTCACAACACACAGTGTATCTGAACACTTTCATGTCTTTCATAATTCAAGCCCTGAAAACTTGAGAATAAAAGTTATACACTGGATACCACCAAATAAATTTACTAACAGATTACTCGCCCTAAGACGTACTAAGACTTTCTGGATACATCAGCTGGACTGCATGCACCTACAAGGGTTAAATATAGAATTAGATCTTCAAGCATTCATGTAACTTAGACCTATTAGAGCTATCCACTATTCACAATATCTCTCATAATATATATTTATATTTCTTATGGCTTAGTGCTAGTGTTCATGCTCATTTTATTATAGGAGTATCTATACACAGGAGATTCTTTACATACAAGATTATTTAATATCGTTATTTAATATCGTTTAATATTGTTTTTATTGCATTTGTTGGAAATTTATATTTCAATATGTAGGACTTTTAAATGTATTCGTTTATGTTCCAATTTTTAATATTGTACACAATTAATTTGTGACATATAGTTTTAATATATTTTATATGCAGTCATATTGGTTGTGTACACTCCTCTTTAACACAATCTCTGTAATAGCCCCTTTTTGTACATTTAATATTAACTTTTGTTACATTGCTAATGCAACATTTGTGACTGATCCCCATTATTCTTTTATTTAGCATGGAGAAAGGGGGGGAGTGACCAGGTATATGATTGGTCATTCAAATAGAGCAATCACATATTGGACTTTTTAAAAAGCCGGTAGGGCACCTTCTGAATATCCATCTCTTGAGAAACTCAGATTGTATATTGACGAAACGCGTAGAGAACTTTAACTCTAACAGGCTTTTTGAATAAGATCTATAGTGCACCTTCGTTCACAGTTGTGGATGGAAAAGGATTGCAACGGAACTTTACAACCTAGCACAGACCAGAGGGGACATATGATTTTTTGCATACTTTGTTTTTACTTCTCGTAAGTGACCATTTGTTACTTTGCGCAGTTAGGATCAATAAATGATCTGCACCTAGTTGGGTTGTGCTTGTCTTTTTGTTTCATTTCAGCTCATTCTACTAGATCGGTTGCCACAACTTGGGCTTTCAAGACTGAGGCTTCAGTTAATCAAATTTGCAATGCGGCCACTTTATCTTCTCTGCATACCTTTACAAAATTTTACCATTTTTATGTTTTTATTTTAGCAGAAACAGCCTTTGGTAGAAAGGTCCTTCAGGCAGTTGCCTAAGTTTGATAATTGTGCCTTTATTTTGAGTTTTTGTCATAAAATACATTATTTTGGGTTATGGATTTAATTTCTCAGCGAAAAAAGTTGTTTTTATTTTATCTCTCCCTTTGTTACTCGTGGACTTCCACATCTTGGGTATTATATCCCATACGTAACAGCTTGTGGACTAACGCCACCTATATGAAAGAAAACATAATTTATATCTTACCTGATAAATTAATTTCTTTCATGGTGGCGAGAGTCCACAAGCTCCCACCCATTTGGGGTTGTTTTTTTCCTGCTCCTCAATTTTGGCTTTTACTCCTTCTAAACACTTCACCACTTGGCTATACATCAAACTAAGGTATGTTTGAGGTGGGAAGGTTTTTATAGGCTTTTTGAGGTTTGGGAAACATTGCCTCCTCCTGGCAGGAATGTATATCTCATACATAACAGCTCGTGGACTCTCGCAACCATGACAGAAATTAATTTATCAGGTAAGAAATAAATTATGGGTTTTTGTTTTTTTGTTTTTTTAAGTAGACCTCTGAAGAAGCGTTAGTGAAACGTGCGTCAGGGTAGCCTCTAATGGAGTTTATCTCCATGTTTTAAATTGTTTGTCTAACAGCCTGAAAACTTCATACTTAGCAGTGGTTTGTAGTTTACAGATAGATACAAGTTAATTCAGCTCCCAGTTTGACATCTAAATACCAGACATTGCTGCCTGGAGGACTTTCCTCCCAAAATCTGCCTCAGAAGAAGCAAACACATGAAAGTGGTAGAATTTAGTGAAAGTATGTAACAAGGACCATGTTGCTGCCTTGTAAATATGGACCCGAGAAATGAATAAACAAATAGTCTAAAATACTTTGTAGCTTGTAAGTAGAATTTCAAAGCTCTAACTTTATCTAAATTAGGTAGTAGTTTGTTAATGTTGCTGATTAGGACAAAGATGCAATTTCCTGAATTACGTTATTTGAAGAAACCACTTTAGGTAGGAAATCATATTTAGTCCTTAAAATTGCCTTCTGAGTGAAAAACTAAGATAAGGAGGCTGGCAAGAAAGAGCAGGTAATTCAAAAACTCTTCTGGCAGAAAAGAATTGCTAAGAGAAACAAAACCTTCCAAGGCTGAATGTCTAACCTATGCATAGGCTTGAATGGAGAAACCTACAAAACTCCTAGAACCAGACTAAGGTTCCAAGGAGGAGATATTGGGGCCTAGTTATCAAGCCGTCTACTTTACCTGCCTTCGCCGCCCCAATACGCCCGCCTAAGCTCGCCTACCATCGGCGCCGCGGACCTGAAAAATTTCGCCTAAGTTATCAATAAAGCTGTCAAAAAGCCGTGCACCAAGTACGGGGCGATGAGCAGCGGACTGTGATAATTATCACTCATCCCATCTCGCTGCTCTTCGGCTTTTTTACAGCTTTATTGATACCCCTGTCACTAAGCACTCACACTAACATACTGTTCTACCCCCTATACCGGCGCCCCCGGAGCCCCCTGCAACTCAATAAAGTTATTAACCCCTAAACCGCCGCTCCTAGACCCCGCCGCAACTCTTATAAATGTATTAACCCCTAAACCGCCGCTCCCGGACACCGCCGCCACCTACATTATACCTAGTAACCCCTATCCTGCCCCCCCTATACCGTCGCCACCTATAATAAAGTTATTAACCCCTATCCTGACGATCCCGGACCTTCGTGATCGGAACAGCCAATAGAATGCGAGCTCAATCTGATTGGCTGATTGGATCAGACAATCGGATTGAACTTCAATCTGATTGGCTGATTCAATCAGCCAATCAGATTTTTCCTACCTTAATTCCGATTGGCTGATAGAATCCTATCAGCCAATTGGAATTGAAGGGACGCCATCTTGGATGACGTCCCTTAAAGGAATATCCATTCGTCGGTAGTCGTCGGGAAGAAGAGGATGGCTCCGCGTCGGCTCGTCTGAAGATGGCTGTGATATACCTTTAAGTTATCTCCCTTCATGCACCTTGCTCCTTTAAAAGGGAGCCTCCTACAATCAATCTTTGCCTGATTATTGAGAAGTTCAACAGCCTGGAGGCTGTTTCCTTTGCTACTATTCAGGTCACATCTTTACCTATCAAATTTATGATTGGAAATTATACCTAAAGTTTGTTAGCTTAGAACTGAGTCATCTACAGCTTCCTCTGAGTTGTAAACCAGTTTCTAAACATCTGTGATTACCGCTCTGCACTAAAATCCTTTACAGGTCTCCCTCTGCAGCTCCTGTCAGTTTATTTTACACATCGCGGAACCTCCGCAGCTTTCCGACGCTGGATCCCCAAACCGGAAGTGAGTCACACATTCACCGCAAGCCATTCACTCCTGCAACAGGCAAGCTCTCTCTGTCTCCTTACTCACAGGTAACTTCTGTTTGTTACAACTTCTGGATATTGATTGTACCGGTTGGCTCTCCTGTTGCCATATCTATTCAAGTTGACTTTGACTAAGTTATATTGCTACACGCATGGGATGTGAATCACTTTACCTCTGCATATTATTCCGCAATAAATACTGCTTGCAAGTTACATATTTGGACAAACCTAAGGTTGTATTAAGCAATCTGTGTGAGTGACTTTGTATATATTTTATTGGGTGAATGTGTGTGAAGTAAACTGGACTCTGAATCATAAGTTACAGATGATAAAAGATTTTTCCACTAATCCTAACTTCAACTAACTTCTGATTCTGGGCTATCAGAATTAGAGTTCTAAAACTTACTATACTGGCTATTAATTGCTCACTGTTACCATTTCTGTTCAAACTAAGTCTGTGTTTGCAGAAATAGATATACAAAAGAGCTACAAATACTCTATTTCTGGTTTGTGTGTGAGTGGATTCATTACATAATAATCAGGCCTAAAACTGATCCTGTTAAATTACTAAAACATGGATCCCACAGAAGTAAAAAATGAATTCACTAATGTGTACCAGAAATTAGATTATTTAGCCCATGCTATACAAGAAGTACAGGCTGAGAATGTAGCCATAAAAGCAATGTTAAAGGATTTCATAACACCTAAACCTGTGGATATACCTGAACCCCAAGTACATACACCAACACCATTTTCTGGAAAACGGTCTGAGTTTCGTGATTTCAAAAACGCATGCAACTTGCTATTTTCTTTGAAACCACGCACCTATCATTCAGACAGGATTAAAGTTTGCACCACAATTTCATACATGATAGGAGAGCCACGTACCTGGGCTAACAGATTCTTTGAGCAGAACAACCCCATTCTAGATTCATTAACTGATTTCTTTTCAGCAATGACAAGTCTGTATGAGGATTCAAACAGCCAAATACAAGCTGAGACCAAACTGCGGTCATTAAAACAAGGCAAAAGGACTGTAGAGGAATACACAACAGACTTTCAGATGTGGGCCTCAGACTCATTGTGGAATGAGGTAAGCTTGCGTAATCAGTTTCGCCTAGGTTTGTCTGAATCTCTAAAAGATGAACTCTCACGATTGGAACTCCCTGAAACACTCACCGGCTTAATCAAGCTAAGCACCACATTAGATAGACGTCTGAGGGAAAGAAAAGCTGAAAAAAGCATGTATGACCCCTCTATCAGACGCACCTATCCATCATCGGTCTCCCAAGACAGAAACCAGACTTTCAGCACCCCAATGGAGATTGGGGCAATCAGAGGTCCTCTGACTCAAGAGGAGAAAACAAGAAGGAAATTAGGAAATTTATGTCTATACTGCGCTCACAAGGAGCACACAGTTGCAACCTGCCCCCTCCTATCAAAACAAAAGAAGGGTAAGAAAAAAAATATAATATCATTATACAATTTATCTACTGCTACCCAGCTCACTGTCTCTCTCTCTTTACAGTGGGACCGTCTCCACATCCAGAGTGACGCGTTAGTAGATTCTGGTGCTTCAGGGATATATATTGATGATACATTTGTTAAAAAGAATAAAATACCCACAGTGTGTAAACAGCAACCAGTTTTTGTGAAGTTAATAGATGGTACTTTGATTCAGAAAGGTCCTATCACACACCACACTATACCTTTACTTACAACCACAAATAATGGTCACACTGAATACCTTACATATGATATCATTCCTATTGATAGACATTCCATTATTTTAGGATACATGTGGTTAAAGACACATAATCCAAGCATTGATTGGTTAAAGGATGAGATAAAATTAACATCTAGATATTGCACAAATACGTGTTATCCACACTGTTCTATATCTTCTATTGAGAATGGTGTACCAGCGGCATATTCTGATTTGGTAGATGTATTCGATTTAAAAGAGGCTGAATCATTGCCGCCACACCGTGAATTTGACTGCCCCATCGAATTAATACCCGGGTCTCAAATACCCTATGGCAAAATATATCCTCTGTCCCAGGATGAGTTAACCCATTTACGCACCTACCTAGATGATAACCTTAAAAAAGGTTTTATATCACATTCAACTTCCCCCGCAGCAGCTGGTATTTTTTTTGTTAAAAATAAAGATCTAAGTCTAAGACCCATAATAGATTATCGAGCCTTAAATGCGATAACAGTAAAAAACCGATACCCATTGCCTTTAATACCAGAATTATTGGAAAGACTCACCAATGCCACCATATATACCAAATTGGATTTGAAGGGGGCATATAATTTGATTCGGATTAGGAGTGGAGACGAATGGAAGACAGCTTTTCGCACACGATACGGTTTATTTCAGTACAATGTCATGCCTTTCGGATTGAGTAACGCACCAGCTACTTTCCAACATTTCATCAACGAGATATTCCGAGATTTAACTGACATATGTGTTGTAATTTATCTAGATTTAATTTATTCCACAAATTTACAAGATCATGAAAGGCATGTACGATGGGTACTCACCCGACTAAGGCCTCGCTTCCATTGAGTCGTTAAAAATGGAGCCGTAAGCTACCGAAGCGGCCGACAGCTAAAAGTAATTTACGGCTGCATTTTAGTACCAGGTTTCCATTGAAAAGATTAGCATGTTGCGCGCAGTCGCTCTTTTCGTGTAGCTGTAAGTTAACGTTGTGTTAACGCTTCCATCTGACGTCGGATTTCTTGAAAATCAATTAGTTGCTAAGGTAACCCGACCTTACGCTATAGAATTTACGTTTAACGTCCGTGCTTCTTACCTGTGATCGCCTCTCAAGAAAAATAAAAAAACACTTATCCATATTTTTAATAATCAAATACTATTTTCTAATATAATTATATTTAACACTTCATAAATATAAGTAATATTTATTGCTGCCCTAGGCATAGGTCTAGTTTGCATTCTGTAGATATGTTCTTGCATATATTATTGTATTTAAATATATACTGATATTTCTATTAGAATATAAGTTCAACTATTTCTATACATGAGACAACAATAAATATTACTTATAACAATTTATTTCTACATTAAAACACTTGCATTATATGCAAGTTTTATCATTTCAATAGAAAATAGCTCTCAAAAAGCACAATTTTCCTCTTTTACACCTAGTTGAGCTGGGGGTAATATTTCTCAATGTATCGACAGCCTCCGACAGTGTATTAACGGTTAGCGCTTTCAATGGAAACCTGGTATAATTTATCGATTAACGGCTTCTATTACTTTCTATGGGACGCGAAAATCTTTTCGGCAGCCGAAGTCCGGCAGCCGATATTGAGGTATAACGCGCCATTGGAAACAGTCGTTAAACGCTATTGCTTTCGACAGCATATTTATCGGTTTGCGAGTGCACGCAAACTGAATTACGACTCAATGGAAGCGAGGCCTAAGACAGCATAGATTGTTTGCCAAACTGGAAAAATGCGATTTCCATGTTAAACAGATTAAGTTCCTTGGTTATATTCTATCTCCTCAAAAAATCCAAATGGACCCTGAAAAGATAAACACGATCCAGGAATGGACCATACCACGCTACAGAGGTTTTTGGGTTTCTCGAATTTTTACAGAAAATTCATCAGAGATTTTTCTACTATTGTAAGACCATTAACCCAACTCACAAGGAAATCCCAAAGATTTCATTGGAATGAAGAAGCTCAAACTGCTTTTAACAAGCTAAAGCACTGTTTCTCCACTGCTCCAGTTCTGACACTGCCAGACTATCAATCTCAATTCATACTAGAGGTTGATGCCTCCAACACCGGCATAGGAGCAGTCCTATCACAAAAAATCAAGGAAAACCAAGAAATGCATCCCGTAGCTTTTTATTCCAGAACCTTGCTCCCAGCCGAAATAAATTATAGCATTGGTGACAAAGAGCTCTTAGCAATTAAAAGTTCCTTAGAGCACTGGAGGCATCTATTAGAAGGGTCAAAAGAACCTTTTCTCATTTTTACTGATCACAAAAACCTTGAGTATTTAAGGAAAAGTAAAACTCTCTCTGCACGCCAAGTCAGATGGTCTCTGTTTCTAGATCGCTTTAATTTTTTGATTACTTACAGACCAGGACATTCTAACACCAAAGCTGATGCCCTCTCAAGAATGTATGATCCTACGAACATCTCCGAGACCCTCAATCCTATCATACCAGAAGAGAAATTTATATACTCACTTTCTAACTTAGAAAAGGACATTCTTCTGGAAACTCAAAAAGAAAATGATTGCCCCCCAACTTGTGAGAGAGATTCCACATCAGGGTTGATGTACCACAAAAATAGATTATATGTACCTAAGGCTCTTAGGATGATGATATTAAAACATTATCATGACAATGTCTTGTCAGGCCACAAAGGTGTACAAAAGACCACCAACTTGATCAAAAGACACTTCTGGTGGCCACAGCTAAATCAAGATGTTATACATCATCTGAAGAAATGTGATATATGTGCAAGAAATAAAGTGGCACACAAAAAACCTATTGGTTTATTAACTACTTTACCAATACCAGATATGCCGTGGTCCACCATATCAATGGATTTTATTGTTGATCTTCCAGTCTCACGAAAGTACACCACTATTCTAGTGGTTGTAGATCACTTAACTAAATTTGGTCATTTTATTCCACTAACAAGTTTACCCACAGCCATTATTACTGCAAAGGTCTTTTTAGATAATATAGTCAAACTACACGGATTACCAACTACAGTGATCACAGATAGAGGTACTCAGTTCACCTCAGCCTTCTGGAGGTCTCTGTGCAAACTGTTACAAATTGATACACGTTATACCACAGCTTTTCATCCTCAGTCAAATGGGTTGACTGAACGTTTGAATCAGACACTAGAACAATTCCTACGATGTTATCTGAGCCATCTTCAGGATGATTGGGTTGATTACCTCCCGATGGCAGAGTTCTCATACAACAACTCAATCTCTACCTCAACCAAAGTATCACCATTCTTCGCCACGTACGGTTTCCATCCAACCACTATCACAATATCCCATACCACAGTGAATTGTCCAGGAGCAATGGATTTTAGTAATTCCTTACAAGATAGACTTCAGTTGCTTAAAACTCATTTGCAGGAAGCTCAAGAACATCAAAAGAAGTACTATGACCTACATCATTCCCCTAGTCCCACCTATGTCGTAGGAGACTTGGTTCTACTGTCCACAAAGTATCTGAAACTTCGTGTGCCATGTAAAAAATTGGCCAATCAATTTATTGGTCCGTTCCCGATTGCGGCAATAGTTAACTCGAACGCTGTTCGGTTGACTCTGCCTAAAGATCTCACTGTTCATCCTACATTTCATGTCTCTCTAATTAAGCCTTACGTAGGGGACCCTTTACTACAACTGGCAGATCCTCCTCCACCTATTTATCACCAGGATCAGTTGGAATATGAAGTGGAGTCCATCCTAGATTCCCAGATACGTCGCGGTCATGTATAGTACTTGATACAATGGAAAGGCTATGGTCCTGAAAGCAACTCATGGGAATCTCATGAGGATGTTCACGCTCCTGATCTGCTCTCCGGTTTTCATCGGCGGTATCCTGGGAAGCCATATCTCCGCACCCCTGTTGACTGCCCTTGAGGAGGGGGGTATGTGATATACCTTTAAGGTATCTCCCTTCATGCACCTTGCTCCTTTAAAAGGGAGCCTCCTACAATCAATCTTTGCCTGATTATTGAGAAGTTCAACAGCCTGGAGGCTGTTTCCTTTGCTACTATTCAGGTCACATCTTTACCTATCAAATTTATGATTGGAAATTATACCTAAAGTTTGTTAGCTTAGAACTGAGTCATCTACAGCTTCCTCTGAGTTGTAAACCAGTTTCTAAACATCTGTGATTACCGCTCTGCACTAAAATCCTTTACAGGTCTCCCTCTGCAGCTCCTGTCAGTTTATTTTACACATCGCGGAACCTCCGCAGCTTTCCGACGCTGGATCCCCAAACCGGAAGTGAGTCACACATTCACCGCAAGCCATTCACTCCTGCAACAGGCAAGCTCTCTCTGTCTCCTTACTCACAGGTAACTTCTGTTTGTTACAACTTCTGGATATTGATTGTACCGGTTGGCTCTCCTGTTGCCATATCTATTCAAGTTGACTTTGACTAAGTTATATTGCTACACGCATGGGATGTGAATCACTTTACCTCTGCATATTATTCCGCAATAAATACTGCTTGCAAGTTACATATTTGGACAAACCTAAGGTTGTATTAAGCAATCTGTGTGAGTGACTTTGTATATATTTTATTGGGTGAATGTGTGTGAAGTAAACTGGACTCTGAATCATAAGTTACAGATGATAAAAGATTCTTCCACTAATCCTAACTTCAACTAACTTCTGATTCTGGGCTATCAGAATTAGAGTTCTAAAACTTACTATACTGGCTATTAATTGCTCACTGTTACCATTTCTGTTCAAACTAAGTCTGTGTTTGCAGAAATAGATATACAAAAGAGCTACAAATACTCTATTTCTGGTTTGTGTGTGAGTGGATTCATTACAATGGCTCTGCTCCGGATGGATGAAGATTGAAGACGCCGCTTGGAAGATGACATCACCCGGATGGAAGAATTCTTCAGCGCCGCCTGGATGATGACTTCATCGGATGGAAGATTTCTTCAGCGCCCCTTGGATGATGACTTCTGCCCCTCCGGATCTCCTCTTCGGTTCCATCGATGGTCGGCTGGCTGAAGACAACTCAAGGTAGGATGATCTTCAGGGGGTAGTGTTAGGTTTTTTTAAGGGGGGTTTGGGTTAGATTAGGGGTATGTGGGTGGTGGGTTTTAATGTTGGGGGGTTGTATTTTTCTTTTACAGGCAAAAGAGCTGAATTCTTTGGGGCATGCCCCGCAAAAGGCCCTTTTAAGGGCTGGTAAGGTAAAAGAGCTTTGAACTTTTTAATTTAGAATAGGGTAGGGATTTTTTTTATTTTGGGGGGCTTTGTTATTTTATTAGAGGGCTTAGATTAGGTGTAAGTAGCTTAAAATTGTTGTAATATTTTTTAAATGTTTGTAACTTATTTTTTTTATTTTTTGTAACTTAGCTTTTTTTATTTTTTGTACTTTAGTTAGTTTATGTAATTGTATTTAATTGTAGTTATTTATAGGTAATTTATTTAATTAATTTAATGATAGTGTAGTGTTAGGTTTAATTGTAACTTAGGTTAGGATTTATTTTACAGGTAATTTTGTATTTCTTTTAGCTAGGTAGTTATTAAATAGTTAATAACTATTTAATAACTATTCTAACTAGCTAAAATAAATACCAAGTTACCTGTAAAATAAATTTAAATCCTAAAATAGCTACAATGTAATTATTAATTACATTGTAGCTATCTTAGGGTTTATTTTACAGGTAAGTATTTAGTTTTAAATAGGAATAATTTATTTAAGTATAGTGTAGTGTTAGGTGTAATTGTAACTTAGGTTAGTTTTTATTTTATAGGTAAATTTCTCTTTATTTTAGCTAGGTAGCTATTAAATAGTTAATAACTATTTAATAGCTATTGTACCTAGTTAAAAAAAATTGAAAGTTACCTGTAAAATAAATATAAATCCTAAAATAGCTACAATATAATTATTATTTATATTGTAGCTATATTAGGGTTTATTTTAAAGGTAAGTATTCAGTTTTAAATAGGATTCATTTATTTAATAAGAGAAATATTATTTAGATTTATTTAATTAATATTTAAGTTAGGGGGGTGTTAGGGTTAGGGTTAGACTTAGGTTTAGGGGTTAATAATTTTATTACAGTGGCGGCGGTGTAGTGGGGGGCAGGATAGGGGTTAATACATTTATTATAGGTGGCGACGGTATAGGGGGGGGCAGAATAGGGGTTAATAGGTATAATGTAGGTGGCGGCGGGGTCTGGGAGCGGCGGTTTAGGGGTTAATACATATATTATAGTTGCGGCGGGGACCGGGAGCTGCGGTTTAGGGGTTAACATATTTAGTATAGCTTGCGGTGGGCTCCGGGTGCGGCGGTTTAGGGGTTAATCAGTTTATTAGAGTGGCGGTGGGCTCCGGGAGCGGCGGTTTAGGGGGTAATAACTTTATTTAGTTGCGGCGGTGTAGGGGGGGCAGATTAGGGGTGTTTAGACTCGGGGTACATGTTAGGGTGTTAGGTGTAGGCAGCTCCCATAGGAATCAATGGGATGTCTGGCAGCAGCGAACATGAACTTTCGCTATGGTCAGACTCCCATTGATTTCTATGGGATCCGCCGCCTCCAGGGCGGGGGATTGAAAACCAGGTACGCTGGGCCGGAAAAGTGCCGAGCGTACCTGCTAGTTTTTTGATAACTAGCAAAAGTAGTCAGATTGTTCCGAACTTGTGTGCGGAACATCTGTAGTGACGTAAGCATCGATCTGTGTCGGACTGAGTCCGGCGGATCGAAGCTTACGTCACAAAATTCTACTTTTGCCGGTATCTAGGGCTTGATAACTAAGGCGAATCAGCCTCGCCACAAATACGCTGCGGAATTCCAGCGTATTTGAGGTTGAAGGCTTGATAACTAGGCCCCATTGGTTTAATCACAGGTTTTAACCTGGCTAAAGCTTAAACAAAGTTCTGAATGTAATGAACTTTAGCAATTTCTTATGATATAACACTGAAAGAGCTGAAATATGACTCTTTAAAGAACTAGCAGATAAACATTTATTTAAGCTAACTTGCAGAAATTGAAGAATTCTTGGAGTTCTAAAAAAATTGCCAGCTAAAACCGTGTTTCACACCAGGAAAGAAAAACTTTTCAAATCTTGTGATAGATTGTTTTGTAACATGCTTTCTGGCCTGAATTAAAGTATCCACAACAGCATCCAAAAAGCCTCTGTTTTAAAATTACAGTAGGTGTTTAATCTCCAAGCCTTCAAGTTGAGAGACTCGAAATCTTGATAATAAAAGGGACCTTGAGGCTGATTGTCGTGTCGTAGTGGAAAGGACCATGGAGGAAAGCTGGACATATGCACCAGATCTGCAAATCAAGTTCTGCATAGCCAAGTTGGAGCAATCTGAGTTACTGATGAGAGCTCTTGTTTGAGCTGAGCTACAACTTTTGGAAGCAGGACTGTTGGTGGAAAGATGCAGACAAAGCAAGATGAGCATGGAACTGCTAGAGCATCTACAAACTTTGCCTGTGGATCCCTGGATCTTGCAAAGTATCTGGGAAGCTTGTTGTTTAAAAGAGAAACTATCAGGTCTATTTCCCAATGCTCTACAATCTGATTGAAAACTCCCAGATGTGGAACAGAACGGACTGGCGATTGAGATAATCTGCTTCCCAGTTGTTTACACATGGGATATAAATTGCAGAAATCATACAGAGATTGTTCTCTGCCCAATTCAAAATTTGAGAGACTTCCTTCATTGCTAAAGAACTGCAAGTTCCTATTTGATGAGTGATATAAGCTGCTGCTGTGACATTGTCTGATTGGAAAGGCAAATAAATCTCTGCTTTCAGAAGAGGCCAGCTCTGAAGAGCCCTAAAGATTGCACAGAGTTCCAAGATATTTATTGGTAACCTCGCCTACTGAGGAGGCCAAACTCCCTGTGCTCTCCTGGACCCCATACTTCACTCCAAACTAAGAAACTTGCTTTTGTTGAAATAATTAAACAAGCCGGATGAACAAAACCTGGATAGAGATTGCCTTGCTCCAAAATCCAAGATGATTCTTTGAGAGAGCAGCATGTGGTCCTTGCACCATTGATGAAGCATGCAAAGTTTAAGAGGTTTAATGTTAAACCGAGCAAACAGAATGTCATCTGATGCGGCAGTCATCAGACCTAACACTGCCATGCTTAGAGCTACTGCAGGGTTGGAAATTGACTGAAATCTTGCACATGTTCTCTTTAACTTTGATCACATTTGATCTGTTTAAGTCTCATTGACATTGAGCCTATAATGACTCCTAGAAAAGAGACTCTGATCTGAGGAGAAAGAGAACACTTTAGAAGATTGGCTGGCCATGTTTGAGAAGAAACAATAAAAGTTTGTTGGTATGAGATACTTCTAAAGGTAAAGATGTAGTCTGAACCAAGATATTGTCCAGGTATGAATCAACTAAAATACATATATTACAGACAAAAGAGTTCCCAGAACGTTTGTAAACAATCTGGGAGCTGTAGCTAGACTAAACGGATGAGCAACAAACTCAAAGTGTTTGTCCTTAAAAAACGAATATTTGGAACTGGTGATGGTCTTTTTGGAAATGGATATGAAGGTTTATCATTTAAATCTATTGTGGGCATATATTGACCCTGTTGAACAAGGGATACAATAATGTAAATTGTTTCCATTTTGAAAGTAGGAACCCTGAGAAACTTGTTTAAAGTTTTTTAAATCCTGAATAGGCCTGAAGGTGCCCTGCTTCTTGGGAAAAATAGACAGGTTGATTCCTGCTTCTGTGAAGAGGAGGAGGATTTCTGGTTCCTAGATTGATGAAAGGAACGAAAATTACTATTTCCTCTCATGTTTCCTTTTGCTATCTTGTCCTGAGGGAGAAATGCTCCTTTTACTCCAGTCACAGGAGAAATGATGGCTTCCAGACCAGGCCCAAACAAAATATTTCCTTGAAAAGGAAGAGATTAAAGCCTACTGTTTGAAACCATGTCAGATGACCATGATTTCAGCCACAAAATCCTTAACACAATATTCTTAGAATATTAGAATTAGAATTAATCTTGATGGGGACGGCGCCAATTGTGAAGCTGCACAGTCGCACACTTCAGCAGCTCAGGGCATATCATATATAAAAAAACTTATTTGGTAACTGTTCAAGCTCAAATATTTGGCCATCATTGCAGACCAGTTATCACAGATAACCCACACAGCTATCTCTAAAGAGAGCGTCACCAAATTGACAGAGCCTCACGATCCTAGTGAGTATGCAGCTGACAATTGGTTTTGGGAGCAGCCATCATTGGGCCCAAGTGACAACGGCAGTAGAGAACGAGATTGCCCAAAGGTTATTGCATTACCCTCAAGCTCGGTGCCTACCACTCTACCTAACTATGGAAACTGTGGAGCACATCATGGAGGAGATGCACATATTTCTAGAAATGTGCCGCAATGTGTTTGAGCACTCAATCATATTGGCGCCCCAACAGGCAGAAGCAGCATCTGCTGAATGGGCTGCCCACACACCCTTCTCCGTGGCTGCTTCCAGGGGAGGTGACGCTTTGGGGCCCCGGTGTTCATCGTCTACTTGGTATCGACTACGGAACACTCTGGGAGTGGCACACATGACAGCAGCGACTCGCATGAACAAGATGGAAGACAAACCATCCAAAGAAGAACACTCAACACCCCCAAGCACTGTAAGCATTGCCTACATAACATCAGATACAGCAGATTGCAGTATTCTATCTAGCAAAATGCATAGCATCTCTTACTGAGGCTTGCAGTGGCTTGTTGGGCCAGCTGCATGCAGTTCAGATCGGCGGGACAGCGGCCCAGGACTGCTCTTACCTCATCTTATTAGAAATTTTCTTACCACCAGGCTGCTCTCTCCAGTACAGTTCATTTACCAAAGATCAGAGTCTCCATACAGCAGACCAGAGAATATGTGCAACCTTGCGATCTGGTGTGGGGTAAGGGATTCCCTATATTAACACACTGCGTCATGGCATTATTTCTCACCCAGATTGAAAATTGTCAGAGAGAGTGTGTGTAAAAATGGACATCCCATCTTAGTTGTACAAGACTCCCTTACGTATGTCTTGCTATAAACCAACAACCTTATATTTTCATTAGAATGTGTAACCCTGTTTTATTCGCATGGTTTAGTTATTTCCTTTTTCTTTTTCTCATGTTTTATTAGCTATCTCATACTGTCTCGAATATTTTATTTTAGCAGCCGGTTACTTATCATAACAATATCTATAATCAGCGAATTCAATGACTCTAGTTAGACCACTGATTGTACATAGATCTCCAGAAAGCTTCAATTAGATTAGATTAGCATTTAAGACTAGTAGGAGGACTCCACCCTTTGGCATATTATATGAGTCTGCTTACGGCCGGAGCAGATGTCTGAGCCCAGAAAGTGTGTTATTTTTTTTATATAGGTGTAACCCTCTCATCGAGCTACCTTGGTCACCTAGGAGCCACCTCTGGCAATAATATGACTGAACAGTGTACAGTCGAGTTACACAAAAATCTATAATATTTAAGCTGTTTCTTATTGCTATAAAATATATTGAAACTTTGTGGTCTATGGGGAATGTAACTGGTGGTCATTATATTAACACTACATGTTTCCCGATTATTCTTATGCTAATTCCCATTGATATTCTTTTTCCTTAGGGTGTGACATAGTGTGCAATCTTTATAATTTGATGACATAGCCATTGTTACATTGTGATGCTTAGCTTTACTGTGAAACATGAGCCATATTGCTAGAGCGGGCTGGACCCGTAATACTACTATACTTCAGGGTCTCCCTACACATAATACCCTGACCAAGCTATATAATCCATCCCTATACAAATGTCTTAGATCTTGAGGTTCCACTATGCCCAGCAGGACACTAGTCCAGCAGGTAATCAATCTATTTATGCTTCCCTTCTAGTAGTTTATATATTTGCGTGATGTTCTATAAAGATAAGTCGCTCTGCAATGTCATAGTTGGTCTATTTTTTTGAGCCATGATGTAACAATTCATAAAGTTTTGTGTATGAAAGCAAGATTTTTAGTGTAGGCTGTCTACCACAATTAATTAAACACCTCCCCCCACCTATATAATAGGCCTCCTAGATAAGGAGGACTATCTACGCGGTTTATCTTGCCTATACCGCATCCCCAACCATTCTCTTAACAGTAACTCTTTGACAGAAGGTTTACCACATGCTCTTCACTCAGTTTAACAAAATTTATCAGTACTATTTACCAGTTTAGTCTAAAACTTGGAACCTAATAATTTGTATTTATATGTTTTATCATATCACTCACACAGAGCGGCACTTGCCCAGGTGTGAAACATATTGCCCATGTTTGTTTAGCAGTGAGGATGAATATTTACTATGCAACCCTCAACTTCTCCTGTATTAGTATTTACTTTTTCCTCAATAATAAGAAATATGAGATTTCAGTATACTTCAATGCAAGCAAAAAATTGAAAATGTGATGTTTAAGCTGTTCTATACATATCTGTATTTTTCTGTGATACAACAATATGCCTGTCTTGCTATTTTATCTTCTGTAGTTATATGTCTCTTGGTGTATTGCATATACAGGGAGTGCAGAATTATTAGGCAAGTTGTATTTTTGAGGATTAATTTTATTATTGAACAACAACCATGTTCTCAATGAACCCAAAAAACTCATTAATATCAAAGCTGAATAGTTTTGGAAGTAGTTTTTAGTTTGTTTTTAGTTATAGCTATTTTAGGGAGATATCTGTGTGTGCAGGTGACTATTACTGTGCATAATTATTAGGCAACTTAACAAAAAACAAATATATACCCATTTCAATTATTTATTTTTACCAGTGAAACCAATATAACATCTCAACATTCACAAATATACATTTCTGACATTCAAAAACAAAACAAAAACAAATCAGTGACCAATATAGCCACCTTTCTTTGCTAGGACACTCAAAAGCCTGCCATCCATGGATTCTGTCAGTGTTTTGATCTGTTCACCATCAACATTGCGTGCAGCAGCAACCACAGCCTCCCAGACACTGTTCAGAGAGGTGTACTGTTTTCCCTCCTTGTAAATCTCACATTTGATGATGGACCACAGGTTCTCAATGGGGTTCAGATCAGGTGAACAAGGAGGCCATGTCATTAGATTTTCTTCTTTTATACCCTTTCTTGCCAGCCACGCTGTGGAGTACTTGGACACGTGTGATGGAGCATTGTCCTGCATGAAAATCATGTTTTTCTTGAAGGATGCAGACTTCTTCCTGTACCACTGCTTGAAGAAGGTGTCTTCCAGAAACTGGCAGTAGGACTGGGAGTTGAGCTTGACTCCATCCTCAACCCGAAAAGGCCCCACAAGCTCATCTTTGATGATACCAGCCCAAACCAGTACTCCACCTCCACCTTGCTGGCGTCTGAGTCGGACTGGAGCTCTCTGCCCTTTACCAATACAGCCACGGGCCCATCCATCTGGCCCATCAAGACTCACTCTCATTTCATCAGTCCATAAAACCTTAGAAAAATCAGTCTTGAGATATTTCTTGGCCCAGTCTTGATGTTTCAGCTTGTGTGTCTTGTTCAGTGGTGGTCGTCTTTCAGCCTTTCTTACCTTGGCCATGTCTCTGAGTATTGCACACCTTGTGCTTTTGGGCACTCCAGTGATGTTGCAGCTCTGAAATATGGCCAAACTGGTGGCAAGTGGCATCTTGGCAGCTGCACGCTTGACTTTTCTCAGTTCATGGGCAGTTATTTTGTGCCTTTGTTTTTCCACACACTTCTTGCGACCCTGTTGACTATTTTGAATGAAACGCTTGATTGTTCGATGATCACGCTTCAGAAGCTTTGCAATTTTAAGAGTGCTGCATCCCTCTGCAAGATATCTCACTATTTTTGACTTTTCTGAGCCTGTCAAGTCCTTCTTTTGACCCATTTTGCCAAAGGAAAGGAAGTTGCCTAATAATTATGCACACCTGATATAGGGTGTTGATGTCATTAGACCACACCCCTTCTCATTACAGAGATGCACATCACCTAATATGGTTAATTGGTAGTAAGCTTTCGAGCCTATACAGCTTGGAGTAAGACAACATGCATAAAGAGGATGATGTGGTCAAAATACTCATTTGCCTAATAATTCTGCACACAGTGTATGTTGTTTATTGTAATTAACCTCAAAAAACAAACAAAAAAAAAATAATTAATCTTGATTATGTCAACAATCACATCACAAATAAAGGCATAAGCTAACCTTAGAAGTTTGTTTGAAAACCTTCATCTAGAGAATCGGGTGATATTTGATCAGATTCATCTCACCAATGAGTAGTAGGCTACTAACACAAGCGATGCTGATAGCTTGCCTAAATAAGAAAGCCGGTTGCTGCAATTCTTTTCTGTGAAATGACTCAAATTTGCTATAAAAGCATTCTTATGAGCAACTTGCGGTTCCCTAATAAGAATTAAGTGAGATTGTCATCAAGATATGTCTCAGTGTATAATCTTTCTGTGGAGCAGACTGTACAACAGCCTGCACCTCTTCACAAAGGGCAGAACATGATGCAATTGAAACCTTTATACAAGGTAGGACCGTTGCAGACAGTTCCTTGATAACACAGTCTGTAAACTTTGCCATCTTGAAATGTAGTTGTGAAGTTAGTCGTTTCTTGACCTAGATAGCTTGAGAATTTAGTAAATATATCAATTCTTTGGCATCCAAGCCTAATGCAGTCGCTCCACTGACTGCATAATGTAATAAGGGCATAAGGAACCTCAGTTTCTCCATATTTGGATGATCTGCTCATTCAAGTTCCTTTCTGGAGTATAGAAAATTCTCACACAGCAGCCACAATTCAGTCATTAAAGATCATGGATAAAACATCAATCTTCCAAGGAGTTCCCTGATTCCACACACAAAAGTAATCTTTTTAGGAGTGTTCATAGAACTGGTGTCTATGTGTATCTGTTTCACAGAGACTCGTAGAGCAAAGTTGCAAAAGATCTGCTCAGATCTTCTAATAGCATCAAATTCTTCTGTAGCTCAGTGCATGGAACTGGTGGCTTTTATTGGTAGTAACCTAAAATGCCATCCCTTTTGCAAGATGTCACCTGCGCTCCCTTCAACTCTGA
The DNA here is from genome assembly GCF_027579735.1 of Bombina bombina. Classification (NCBI taxonomy): domain Eukaryota; kingdom Metazoa; phylum Chordata; class Amphibia; order Anura; family Bombinatoridae; genus Bombina; species Bombina bombina. The sequence goes on from NC_069501.1 coordinate 1,028,384,858, forward strand.
ATGCTCAAAGAGTGCAATGGAGATCATACAGACTTATCTCAGTTCATTTGTCTGGATTACAAGACCAAATAATCTCTTTCCTGGTGGATAACCCACAGGTTTTTGATTCAGGAAGTATTGTTTTTACATCCTTCTTGGATTGTCATTACAACAGACGCCAGTCTGACTCTATGGGGAATGGTCTGGAAGTCTTGGAAGGTGCACAGCGAGGTTATGAATCAATGTTTTAGAACACCGAGCGATCTTTGGGGCTCTCCAGAGTCAGCCTCTATTCAAGTGCAAATCCCACCTCCGATTTTAATCTGACAACATTACAGCTGTAGCATATTACCAGGGGGAACCAAGGGTTTTATAGCAATGAGGAAGGTTTCTCGCATTCATACCTGGGCAGAACGCAATTATTGTACGGAGTCACATTCCAGGAGTAGCCAACTGGGAAATAGATTTTCTCACTTGTCAGACTTTTCATTCAGGAGAATCAGGGGGTGTTCAATCAGATCACAGTGCCTTAGGGCACTTCAGATGTTGACATAATGGCTTCTTGTTTGAATCACAAACTTCCCAGTTACTGTACGAGGTCAAGGGTTCCTCATGCAGTTCTCATAGAGGCTCTGGTGGTTCCGTGACCTTGCAGGACTTGATAAGCAGACCTATTCCAGATTTCCAGTTCTCCGCCTTTGACCCTTCTTCTTCAAAGGGATCTCTTGTCTTAAGGACCATTTTTCCATCCAGATTCAAAGTCTGTAAATTTAACGGCGTAGAAGTTGAACGCTTACTTTTAGATCAAAGAGGTTTTTCTGAATTGGTGATTGACATCATTATTCAGGCTAGGATGTCAGTCACTAGAAATATATATAATAAGGTATGTAAAGCCTTGATTTCCTGCTGTGAGTCCAAGGGTTTCCATTAGGATTCTTTTCGATTTTCTAGGATTTTACCATTTTTTCAGGATGGTTTAGATAAGGGTCAGATTTCAGCTATTTTGGTATTGTTTTTATTTAAAATTAGGATTTATTATAATGAAAATATACATAGCATAACAAAACAAAACATCACTTGTTGTTCAATGTTCTACAGAAGTTATATGTTTGCTAGATTACCAGACATTCAAACCTTTGTTCAGGGGTTTGCTAGAATTAGACCAGTGGTTCATACAGCTTCTCACCCGTGTAGTCTTTATATGGGTTTGAAAGTATTGCAAGGTAAATCTTTTGAACCTATGGATAATATAGATGTCCAACTCTTGTCATGGAAGATCTTGCTCCTTTTTGGCTATTTATTCAGAGGCTTTCATTGTTAGGCTACTTCAGTTACTTTGGATTTGTGGCTTAAACAATCGATCCACAAAGCTTACTTGGTGGAGTGAAGATTAATCCCATATATTATGGCTCATGGGCTCTTACCACCAAGAAAGAAAGGAATTTATCAGGTAAGCATAAATTTAATTTTTTTGTAGAACACCCCATAAAAGTCAATGGGCAGAAGAAGTCCTGAAGTTAACGCGCCTGAGCCTTTTGCTTGTGGACTAACATTCTACTTTCAACATGTAATATGCGGACAAACCCGGCCACACAAATGTTTTACTTTGAGTGGAATTGTTAAGACCACCTTTCACATGTTTATATTTGTGATAGGTTACGTGTAAAAATATCCTATAGAGCAAGATGCCACTTTTTTTCCTGTGACATATACACACATACACACACACACATATGCTCAAACACATGACATATACAGTATATGTATACATGGATATACTGTATATATATGTATAAAACACAACCAGCTGCACAGCCTCCAGAGACCCAGGCAGTTAACCCCAGACAAGTCTGGGTGCAAAGTTCATAGGGAAATGTACAAAACAAATTAATCAACACCGCAGAGAAAGTCAGGCACTCACTTGCAGGTACGCAGCTAAGATTAAAAGCAAAAAATGGAAGTTAGTTACCACATCTGGCCAAAAGGGTCAAGCCCAGGAACCACACCAAGGTCGCTTTCAATCAAACTAGCTGGCAACCACTCAAGGGTGCATATGCCTTATGTAATCTCCCCAGACACATACAAAACATGGAAATGGACTAAAGTCTCAAACAGGACCGGGTATAATTATTGTAATTTGTTGTGCTTTATCCTTTCTTGCTTTGTATTTTAAGTTTTAGTGCTCTTTGCCAAGTCTTCGTCAAGGCTTTTTCCCTCTATGATAGTTTAGGTTTTTTAGCAATTTACACTAGGATAAATTGCAGCCACATGCATTTATTGTTTTACCAGTGCTGTACATAACCATGGGTTAATAACATTAACTGCACAGTTTAGAATCAATGATCAAGATTACAAGTTGTGAGGTATAGCCGTAGCCTACACACTGCGTGAAATGTTGCCGTACTGCTATTTCCTTACCGCCAACATTACAAGTCATCATAAAACTTTGTTGTGCAGGATGGTGCGGTACGATGCATACCGCACAAAATTCATGTTCTGACTTGGAGTGCTCGTGCACGTATTCCCTGCGATTGCAAAATCGCTACCGCATTTTCTCATTCCCCATTGAAGTCTACGGAGAAAAGAAAGTTTTTCAAAAACCTAACACCCTAACATAAGCCCCTAGTCTAATAACCCTTAAACCGCCGTCCCCCCACATTGCCAACATGAAATAAAGCTATTAACCTCTCAACCGCTGTCCCCCCCACATAGCAACTACTAAAATAAACCTATTAACCTTTAAACTGCCATCCTCCCACATTGCCAACATTAAATAAATTGATTAACCCCTAAATCGCCGTCCCACCACATCTCCAACACTAAATAAAGCTAATACCCTCTAAACCGCCGTCCCCCCACATCACAACTACTAAAATAAACCTATTAACCTCTAAACCGCCGTCCCTCACATCGCACCTACTAAAATAAACCTATTAACTTCTAAACCGCTGTCCCCCGACATTGCTACTACTTAAATAAAGCTATTAAACCTATGCCTAATACCCCCTAACTTTAACTCCTTAAGGACCGGGCATTTCAGACAAAAACTTCCCCAAAACACCAGAGTATTTTTAGCATTTTTGCCATCACTACATTTAAACAGAAATTGAACCTTTTTTTATATTTACCTATCAAAACTATATACAGTATCTCACAAAAGTTAGTACACCCCTCACATTTTTGTAAATATTTTATTTTATCTTTTAATTTGACAACACTGAAGAAATGACACTTTGCTACAATGTAAAATAGTGAGTGTACAGCCTGTATAACAGTGTAAAGTTGCTGTCCCCTCAAAATAACTCAACACACAGCCATTAATGTCTAAACCGTTGGCAAATAATAGTGAGTACACCCCTAAGTGGAAATGTCCAATTTGGGCCCATTTTCCTCCCCGGTGTCATGTGACTCATTAGTGTTACAATGTCTCAGGTGTGAATGGGGAGCAGGTGTGTTAAATTTGGTGTTATGCCTCTCACACTCTCTAATACTGGTCATTGGAAGTTCAACATGGCACCTCATGGCAAAGAACTCTCTGAGGATCTGAAAAAAAGAATTGTTGCTTTACATAAAGATGGCCTAGGCTATAAGAAGATTGCCAAGACCCTGAAACTGAGCTGCAGCACGTTGGGCAAGACCATACATGGTTTCACTATGGTCAACCAAAGAAGTTGAGTGCACGTGCTCAGCGTCATATCCAGAGATTGTCTTTGGGAAATAGACGTATGAGTGCTGCCAGCATTGCTGCAGAGGTTGAAGGGTTGGGGGATCAGCCTGTCAGTGCTCAGATCATATGCCGCACATTGCATCAAATTGGTCTGCATGGCTGTCGTCCCAGAAGGAAGCTTCTTCTAAAGATGATGCATAAGAAAGCCCACAAACAGTTTGCTGAAGACAAGCAGACTAAGGACATGGATTACTGGAACCATGTCCTGTTGTCTGATGAGACCAAGATAAACTTATTTGGTTCAGATGGTGTCAAACGTGTGTTGCGGCAGCCAGGTGAGGAGTACAAAGACAAGTGTGTCTTGCCTACAGTCAAGCATGGTGGTGGTAGTGTCATGGTCTGGGCCTGCATGAGTGCTGCCGGCATTGGGGAGCTACAGTTCATTGAGGGAACCATGAATGGCAACATGTACAGTGACATACTGAAGCAGAGCATGATCCCCTCCCTTCGGTGATTGGGCTGCAGGGTAGTATTCCTACATTATAACGACCCCAAACACACCTCCAAGACGACCACTGCCTTGCTAAATAAGCTGAGGGTAAAGGTGATGGACTGGCCAAGCATGTCTCCAGACCTAAACCCTATTGAGCATCTGTGGGCCATCCTCAAATGAAAGGTGAGGAAGCGCAAGGTCTCTAACATCCACCAGCTCTGTGATGTCGTCATGGAGGAGTGGAAGAGAACTCCAGTGTCAACCTGTGAATCATCTGGTGAACTCCATGCCCAAGAGGGTTAAAGGGATAGGAAAGTCAAAATTAAAATTGCATGATTCAGATAGAGCATGTCATTTTAAGACACTTTTAAATTCACTTCTATTTTAAAATGTGCTTCGTTCTCTTAGTATCCCTTGTTGAAAAATGAATACGCACATATCATACACTAGTGAAAGCTGCTGCTAATTGGTGCCTGCACACATTTGTCTCTTGAGATTGGCTAAATAGAATGTTTAGCTTCCTGTCAGTAGTGCAATGCTGTCCCTTCAGCAATGGATAACAAAAGAATGAAGAAAATTTGATAATATAATTAAATTGGAAAGTTGTTTAAAATTGTATGTTCTATCTGAATCATAAAAGACAATTTGGGGGTTTACTATACCTTTAAGGCAGTGCTGGAAAATAATGTTGGTCACACAAAATATTGACACTTTGGGCCCAGTTTGGACATTTCCACTTTCCACTTTCCACTTTAGTTTCCAACGGTTTAGACATTAATGGCTGTGTGTTGAGTTATTTTGAGGGGACAAAACAAATTACACTGTTATACAGGCTGTACACTCACTACTTTACATTGTAGCAAAGTGTAATTTCTTCAGTGTTGTCACATGAAAAGATATAATAAAATATTTACAAAAATGTGAGGGGTGTACTCACTTTTGTGAGATACTGTACATATTCTTAGTAGACAACTTAAAGTATTGATCTAGGCCCATTTTGGTATATTTCGTGCCACCATTTCACCGCTAAAGGTGATCAAATAAAAAAAATCGTTAACTTTTTCACAAACTTTAGGTTTCTCACTGAAATTATTTACGTTGATTGGAGTAGCCGTGTTAGTCCATAGAGTTAGATATCAAAATAACAAGAGTATTGCATTGAGCAATGATACTTTTTTTATTGGACTAACTATACATTTATAAGTTGACAAGCTTTCGGAAGAGTTCCTTCCTTTATCAAGTCTGAAGTATTGCTTCAGACTTGATAAAGGAAGGAACTCTTCCGAAAGCTTGTCAACTTATAAATGTATAGTTAGTCCAATAAAAAAGTATCATTGCTCAATGCAATACTCTTGTTATTTTGATATCTGAAATTATTTACAAACAACTTGTGCAATCATGGCACAAATGGTTGTAAATGCTTCTCTGGGATCCGCTTTGCTCAGAAATAGCAGACATATGTCTTTGGCATTGCTTTTTGGTAATTAGAAGGCCACTAATTGCAGCTGTGCTCCACACTTGTAATAAGTAGTGAAGGGGTTAATTATGTAGCTTGTAGGGGTAATTTTAGCTTTAGTGTATAGATTATCCTCCCACCTGACACATCCCACCCCATTATCCCTCTCAAACAGCTCTCTTCCCTCCCCCACCCCCCAATGGTCACCCCCATCTTAAGTACTGGCAGAAAAATAAAAGGCTTTTTATATATATATATATATATATATACATTTTTTTTTTCTTTTCTGCAGTGTGAGATCCCAACCTCCTGGATAACCCCCCAACAGCTCTCTAACCCTACCCCTCTACCTATTTGCCACCATTTTATCTGGTAGTGGGTTGGGTATTGGGGAGGGGCAGCTACACTACAGATTGTTTTTTTAATAAAAATTTGCCTAATTTACAGACAGCTGCCAGTACCCAGTTTGCTGTAAATTAGGCTAATTTTTTATAAAAAAAAAAACTGTAGTGTAGCTGCCCCTACTCAATACCCAACCCCCTACCAGATCGATTTCTCACCCTCTTATCCAATCGCTCAATATGATCCTCTTCCCCACTCCCTCCTTACCACTTTCTGCCACTCTGACTGTTTATTTTCCATAGCCGTAGCAGTCCCACCCACCTCCCTCCTAATCGTCCCACCCACCAACGAACTGCACCACCGCTGCCCGATGCAGAGAGGGCCACAGAGTGTTTTTTTTGGGGGTGTTTTTTAAGAATAGGGCCTTTTTTTATTTTTATGGGCAGAAAAAGAGCTAATTGCCCTTTTAAGGACATGCCCATACAAATGCCCATATAGGGGCAATGGGTAGATTAGTTTTTTTTTAGTTAGGTGTTTTTTATTTGGGTGGGGTTGTAATTTTAGGGGGTAATTGTATTTTTTTTTTTTTAAAGAGCTGATATGTTTGGGGCAAGGCCGTACAAAAGGCCCTTTTAAGGGCTATTGGTAGTTTATTGTTAGATTAGGGTTTTATTTTGGAGTGTTTTTTTTTTAAGCGGGTATTAGATTAAGAATATCTTTTTTTATTTTGAATAATTTTGTTTGTTATTTTCTGTAATATTAGTTTTTTTAGTTTTTGTAATTGTAGCGATTTTATTTTGGTAATGTTAGGTTTTTTATTTTCTGTAATTTTAGATTTTTATTTTTTTATATAATGTTAGTTTTTTTTGTAGTTTATGCTAAGGTTTTATTTTTTTCACAGGTATGTTTTTATTTATTTTAAGGTAGTTAGTATATTGTAACTTTGTCGTCATGGAGGAGTGGAAGAGGACTCCAGTGTCAACCTGTGAAGCATCTGGTGAACTCCATGCCCAAGAGGGTTAAAGGGATAGGAAAGTCAAAATTAAACTTGCATGATTTAGATAGAGCATGTCATTTTAAGACACTTTTAAATTCACTTCTATTTTAAAATGTGCTTCATTCTCTTAGTATCCCTTGTTAAAAAATGAATACGCACATATCATACACTAGTGAGAGCTGCTGCTAATTGGTGCCTGCACACATTTGTCTCTTGTGATTGGCTAAATAGAATGTTTAGCTTCCTGTCAGTAGTGCAATGCTGTCCCTTCAGCAATGGATAACAAGAGAATGAAGAACATTTGCTAAAAGAATTAAATTGGAAAGATGTTTAAAATTGTATGTTCTATCTGAATCATAAAATAACATTTTGGGGTTTACTATACCTTTAAGGCAGTGCTGGAAAATAATGTTGGTCACACAGAATATTGACACTTTGGGCCCAGTTTGGACATTTCCACTTAGGGGTGTACTGACTTTTGTTGCCAACAGTTTAGACATTAATGGCTGTGGCGCCTAGTTATCAAGCCGTCAACCTCAAATACGCTGGAATTCCGCAACGTATTTGTGTCGAGGCTGATTCGCCTTAGTTATCAAAGGCTAGAGACCGGCAAAAGTAGAATTTTGTGACGTAAGCTTCAATCCGCCGGACTCAGTCCGACACAGATCGATTCTTACGTCACTACAGATGTTCTGCACACAAGTGCGGCACAATCTGACTACTTTTGCTAGTTATCAAAAAACTAGCAGGTATGCTCTGCACTTTTCCGGCCCAGCGTACCTGGTTTTCAAACCGCCGCCCTGGAGGCGGCGGATCCCATAGGAATCAATGGGAGTCTGACCATAGCGAAAGTACAAGTTCGCTGCTGCCAGACATCCCATTGATTTCTATGGGAGATGTCTGCACCTAACACCCTAACATGTACCCCGAGTCTAAACACCCCTAATCTGTCCCCCCCTACACCGCCGCAACTAAATAAAGTTATTACCCCCTAAACCGCCGCTCCCGGAGCCCACCGCAAGCTACTCTATACATATTAACCCCTAAACCGCCGCTCCCTGACCCCGCCGCAACCTACATTATACCTAGTAACCCCATACTGCCCCCCCCAATACCGCCGCCCTCTATAATAAAGTTATTAACCCCTATCCTGCTGATCCCGCACCTCGCCGCAACTAAATAAATAGTTTAACCCCTAAACCGCCGCTCCCGGACCCTGCCGCAACCTATATTAAATTTATTAACCCCTAATCTGCCCCCCTACACCGTCGCCACCTATAATACATTTATTAACCCCTATCCTGCCCCCCACTACACCTCCGCCACTGTAATAAATTTATTAACCCCTAAACCTAAGTCTAACACTAACCCTAACACCCCCCTAACTTAAATATTAATTAAATAAATCTAAATAATATTTCTATTATGAACTAAATTAATCCTATTTAAAACTAAATACTTACCTTTAAAATAAACCCTAATATAGCTACAATATAAATAATAATTATATTGTAGCTATGTTAGGATTTATTTTTATTTTACAGGCAAATTTCAATTTATTTTAACTAGGTACAATAGCTATTAAATAGTTATTAACTATTTAATAGCTTACCTAGCTAAAATAAAGAGAAATTAAACTGTAAAATAAAAACTAACCTAAGTTACAATTACACCTAACACTACACTATACTTTAATAAATTATTCCTATTTAAAACTAAATACTTACCTGTAAAATAAACCCTAAGATAGCTACAATATAATTAATAATTACATTGTAGCTATCTTAGGATTTATATTTATTTTACAGGTAACTTTGTATTTATTTTAGCTAGTTAGAATAGTTATTAAATAGTTATTAACTATTTAATAACTACCTAGCTAAAAGAAATACAAAATTACCTGTAAAATAAATCCTAACCTAAGTTACAATTAAACCTAACACTACACTATCATTAAATTAATTAAATAAATTAACTACAAATAACTACAATTAAATACAATTAAACTAACTAAAGTACAAAAAATAAAAAAGCTAAGTTACAAAAAATAAAAAAAATAAGTTACAAACATTTTAAAAATATTACAACAATTTTAAGCTACTTACACCTAATCTAAGCCCCCTAATAAAATAACAAAGCCCCCCAAAATAAAAAAATGCCCTACCCTATTCTAAATTTAAAAAGTTCAAAGCTCTTTTACCTTACCAGCCCTTAAAAGGGCCTTTCGTGGGGCATGCCCCAAAGAATTCAGCTCTTTTGCCTGTAAAAGAAAAATACAACCCCCCCAACATTAAAACCCACCACCCACATACCCCTAATCTAACCCAAACCCCCCTTAAATAAACCTAACACTACCCCCTGAAGATCATTCTACCTTGAGTCGTCTTCACTCAGCCGAGCAGCGATGGAACCGAAGAGGAGATCCGGAGCGGCAGAAGTGATCCTCCAAGGGGCGCTGAAGAAATCTTCCATCCGATGAAGTGATCCTCCAGTCGGCGCTGAAGAAGTCTTCCATCCGGGCAATGTCATCTTCCAAGCGGCGCTGAAGAAGTCTTCTATCCGGGCGATGTCATCTTCCAAGCGGGGTCTTCAATCTTCAATCTACATCCCGCCGACGCGGAACATCCTTCTTTCCCGATGGACTACCGATGAATGAAGGCTCCTTTAAGGGACGTCATCCAAGATGGCGTCCCTTCAATTCCGATTGGCTGATAGGATTCTATCAGCCAATCGGAATTAAGGTAGGAAAAATCTGATTGGCTGATTGAATCAGCCAATCAGATTGAGCTCGCATTCTATTTGCTGATCGGATCAGCCAATAGAATGCAAGCTCAATCTGATTGGCTGATTGGATCAGCCAATCGGATTGAACTTCAATCTGATTGGCTGATTTAATCAGCCAATCAGATTTTTCCTACCTTAATTCCGATTGGCTGATAGAATCCTATCAGCCAATCGGAATTCGAGGGACGCCATCTTGGATGACGTCCCTTAAAGGAGCCTTCATTCATCGGTAGTCCGGCGGGAAAGAAGGATGTTCTGCGTCGGCGGGATAAAGATTGAAGACCCCGCTTGGAAGATGACATCTCCCAGATAGAAGACTTCTTCAGCGCCGCTTGGAAGATGACATCGCCCGGATGGAAGACTTCTTCAGCGTCGACTGGAGGATAGCTTCATCAGATGGAAGATTTCTTCAGTGCCCCTTGGAGGATCACTTCTGCCGCTCCGGATCTCCTCTTCGGTTCCATCGCTGCTCGGCTGAGTGAAGATGACTCAAGGTAGGATGATCTTCAGGGGATTAGTGTTAGGTTATTTTAAGGGGGGTTTGGGTTAGATTAGGGGTATGTGGGTGGTGGGTTTTAATGTTGGGGGGGTTTGTATTTTTCTTTTACAGGCAAAAGAGCTGAATTCTTTGGGGCATGCCCCACGAAAGACCCTTTTAAGGGCTGGTAAGGTAAAAGAGCTTTGAACTTTTTTAATTTAGAATAGGGTAGGGCATTTTTTTTATTTTGGGGGGCTTTGTTATTTTATTAGGGGGCTTAGATTAGGTGTAAGTATCTTAAAATTGTTGTAATATTTTTAAAATGTTTGTAACTTATTTTTTTTATTTTTTGTAACTTAGCTTTTTTTATTTTTTGTACTTTAGTTAGTTTATGTAATTGTATTTAATTGTAGTTATTTGTAGTTAATTTATTTAATGAATTTAATGATAGTGTAGTGTTAGGTTTAATTGTAACTTAGGTTAGGATTTATTTTACAGGTAATTTTGTATTTATTTTAGCTAGGTAGTTATTAAATAGTTAATAACTATTTAATAACTATTCTAACTAGCTAAAATAAATACAAAGTTACCTGTAAAATAAATATAAATCCTAAGATAGCTACAATGTAATTATTAATTATATTGTAGCTATCTTAGGGTTTATTTTACAGGTAAGTATTTAGTTTTAAATAGGAATAATTTATTAAAGTATAGTGTAGTGTTAGGTGTAATTGTAACTTAGGTTAGTTTTTATTTTACAAGTTAATTTCTCTTTATTTTAGCTAGGTAAGCTATTAAATAGTTAATAACTATTTAATAGCTATTGTACGTAGTTAAAATAAATTGAAAGTTGCCTGTAAAATAAAAATAAATCCTAACATAGCTACAATATAATTATTATTTATATTGTAGCTATATTAGGGTTTATTTTAAAGGTAAGTATTTAGTTTTAAATAGGATTAATTTAGTTCATAATAGAAATATTATTTAGATTTATTTAATTAATATTTAAGTTAGGGGGTGTTAGTGTTAGACTTAGGTTTAGGGGTTAATAATTTTATTACAGTGGCGGCGGTGTAGTGGGGGGCAGGATAGGGGTTAATAAATGTATTATAGGTGACGACGGTGTAGGGGGGGCAGGATAGGGGTTAATAAATTTAATATAGGTTGCGGCGGGGTCCAGGAGTGGCGGTTTAGGGGTTAATACATATATTATAGTTGCGGCGGGGTCAGAGAGCGGCGGTTTAGGGGTTAAACTATTTAGTTGCGGCGAGTTGCGGGATCAGCAGGATAGGGGTTAATAACTTTATTATAGAGGGCGACAGTATAGGGGGGGCAGGATAGGGGTTACTAGGTATAATTTAGGTTGCGGTGGTGTCCGGGAGCGGCGGTTTAGGGGTTAATACATTTATAAGAGTTGCGGCGGGGTCTAGGAGCGGCGGTTTAGGGGTTACTAACTTTATTTAGTTGCGGGGGGCTCCGGGGGCGCCGGTATGGGGTAGAACAGTGTAGTTTAGTGTGGGTGCTTAGTGACAGGCTAGCAAGAAAGCTGTAAAAAAGCCGAAGAGCAGCGAGATCGGATGAGTGATAACTCTCACAGTCCGCTGCTCATCGCCCCGTAGTTGGTGCGCGGCTTTTTGACAGCTTTTTTGATAACTTAGGCGAATTTTTGCAGGTCCGCGGCGGCGATGTGAGGCGAGCTTAGGCAGGCGTATTGGGCCGGCGAAGGCAGGAAAAGTAGACGCGTTGATAACTACCCCCCGTGTGTTGAGTTATTTTGAGAGGACAGCAAATTTACACTGTTATACAGGCTGTACACTCACTACTTTACATTGTAGCAAAATGTCATTTCTTCAGTGTTGTCACATAAAAAGATATAATAAAATAATTACAAAAATGTGAGGGGTGTACTCACTTTGTGAGATACTGTACATATTTTTAGTAGACAACTTAAAATATTGATCTAAGCCCATTTTGGTATGTTTCTTGCCACCATTTCACTGCCAAAGATGATCAAATAAAAAAAATCGTTAACTTTTTCACAAACTTTAGGTTTCTCATTGAAATTATTTACAAACAGCTTGTGCAGTCATGGGGTAAATACTTCTCTGGGATCCCCTTTGTTCAGAAATAGCAGACATATGGCTTTGGCATTGCTTTTTGGTAATTAGAAGGCCGCTAATTGCGCTGCGGAATCTGTTGGCGCTCTACAAATAACCGATTGTAATAATAAAGCTGTGCTCCACACTTTGTAATAAGCAGTGAAGGGGTTAATTATGTAGCTTGTAGGGTTAATTTTAGCTTTAGTGTATAGATTATCCTTCCACCTGACACATCCCACCCCATGATACCTCTCAAACAGCTGTCTTCCCTCCCCCACCCCCCAATGGTCACCCCCCATCTTAAAGGAACACTGAACCCAAATTTTTTCTTTCGTGATTCAGCTAGAGCATGCAATTTTAAGCAACTTTCTAATTTACTTCTATTATAAAAGTTTCTTCATTTTCTTGGTGTGTTCGGTTGAAAAGCAAGAATGTAAGTTTAGATGCCGGCCCATTTTTGGTGAACAACCTGGGTTGTCCTTGCTGATTGGACAGCACCAATAAACAAGTGCTGTCCATGGTCTGAACCAACAATTAGCTGACTCCTTAACTTAGATGCCTTCTTTTCAAATAAAGATAGCAAGAGAACGAAGAAAAATTGATAATAGAAGTAAATTAGAAAGTTGCTTAAAATGGCATGCTCTATCTGAATCATGAAAGAGAAAATTTGGGTTCAGTGTCTCTTTAAGTACTGGCAGAAAAATAAAAGGCTTTTATATATATACATTATCCAATCCCTCAATATGATCCTCTTCCCCACTCCCTCCTTACCACTTTCTGCCACTCTGACTGTTTATTTTCCGTAGCCGTAGTGGTCCCACCCCCCCTCCAGCGATGGGCCGCCCACCCACCTCCCTCCAAATCGTCCCACCCACCAACGATCTGCACCACCGCTGCCCGATCCACAGAGTGTTTCGTGGGGTGTCTTTTTTAGAATAGGGCCTTTTTTTATTTGTTATGGGCAGTAAAAGAGCTGATTACCCTTTTAGTTAGGTGTTTTTTTATTTGGGTGGGGTTGTAATTTTAGGGGGGATTTGTATTTTTTTTTCAGTGTCTCTTTAAGTACTGGCAGAAAAATAAAAGGCTTTTATATATATACATTATCCAATCCCTCAATATGATCCTCTTCCCCACTCCCTCCTTACCACTTTCTGCCACTCTGACTGTTTATTTTCTGTAGCCGTAGTGGTCCCACCCCCCTCCAGCGATGGGCCGCCCACCCACCTCCCTCCTAATCGTCCCACCCACCAACGATCTGCACCACCGCTGCCCGATCCACAGAGTGTTTCGTGGGGTGTTTTTTTAGAATAGGGCCTTTTTTTATTTTTTATGGGCAGTAAAAGAGCTGATTACCCTTTTAGTTAGGTGTTTTTTTATTTGGGTGGGGTTGTAATTTTAGGGGGGATTTGTATTTTTTTTTTTTTAAAGAGCTGATATGGTTGGGGCAAGGCCGTACAAAAGGCCCTTTTAAGGGCTATTGGTAGTTTATTGTTAGATTAGGGTTTTATTTTGGGGTGTTTTTTTAAGGGGGTATTAGATTAGGAATAACTTTTTTTATTTTTAATAATTTCCGGCTAGATTATGAGTTGTGTGTTAGGCTTAAAAAGCTGCGTTAAGAGGTCCTAACGCTGCTTTTTAACGCCCGCTGGTATTACGAGTCTTGAAGGTTCCCACCTTCACCGCTCACTTTTTTGGCCAGACATGGAAATACCGCAAATCCACTTACGTAAATTGCGTATCCTATTTTTTCTATGGGATTTGCATACCGCCGGTATTACGAGTCTGCCTAAAAGTGAGCGGTACACCCTCTCCTGTCAAGACTGGTACCGCATTTTAAAGTCAGTAGTTAAGAGTTTTACACTACAACGCCGTAGCATAAAACTCTTAACTAAAGTGCTAAAAAGTACAGTAACACCCATAAACTACCTATAAACCCCTAAACCGAGGCCCTCCCGCAAACACTTAATTTTTTTAACCCCTTATCTGCCGAACTGGACATCGCCACCACTATAATAAATGTATTAACCCCAAAACCGCCGCACTCCCGCCTTGCAAACATTAGTTAAATATTATTAACCCCTAATCTGCTGTCCCTAACATCGCCGACACCTACCTACATTTATTAACCCCTAATCTGCCGCCCCAATGTCGCTGCCACTATATTAAAGTTATTAACCCCTAAATCTAAGTCTAACCCTAACCCTAACACCCCCTAACTTAAATATAATTAAAAGAAATTGAAATAAATATTCCTATCATTAACTAAATTATTCCTATATAAAACTAAATATTTACCTATAAAATAAACCCTAAGCTAGCTACAATATAACTAATAGTTACATTGTAACTAGCTTAGGGTTTATTTTTATTTTACAGGCAACTTTGTATTTATTTTAACTAGGTAGAATAGTTACTAAATAGTTATTAACTATTTAATAACTATCTAGCTAAAATAAATACAAAAGTACCTGTAAAATAAAATCTAAAGTTACAATTACACCTAACACTACACTATAATTAAATTAATTCCCTAAATTAAATACAATTAAATACAATTAAATAAAATTAGCTAAAGTACCAAAAAAAACAAACACTAAATTACAGAAAATAATAAACAAATTACAAGATTTTTAAACTAATTACACCTAATCTAATCCCCCTAACAAAATAAAAAAGCCCCCAAAAATAAAAAAAAGCCCTACCCTACACTAAATTACAAATAGCCCTTAAAAGGGCCTTTTGCGGGGCATTGCCCCAAAGTAATCAGCTCTTTTACCTGAAAAAAAATTACAAATCCCCCTCCAACATTAAAACCTACCACCCACACAACCAGACTTTTATCTGCTATAAGGTGCTGCCGTTTGTGGATGAGGGTTTATTTTATAGGTAAGTATTTAGTTTTAAATAGGAATAATTTAGTTAATGATAGGAATATTTATTTCGATTTCTTTTGAAAATATTTTTTTTATTGAAGTTAGAATATATATTCACAAACAAGATTCGCCCTGAGGCCAATGTTACAACAGAATGAGTAAAACATTGTCTATAAACTGACATTATTAGAGAGCAAAAAGAAAAAAAAATAAGAATAAGTATAAAATACATATGTGACAAGATAAATACATATCCAATCTTAGCATGAATATAGACAAGAGTTTAGGCGAGATAGAATATAACTTCATTTTTTGTTATACTATTAACGAATGATCTCCACAGTGCTATAGATAACAGTCGATAGATTAGCTGAGTCAAATATATCAGGCTGTGGAGAATGAGCATACATGTCAGCCACTTTTGGGCTGAGATACATAGGGGGGGGGTGGGAGATTCAGCGGATAAGCACCGCTATGTATATAGGGAAGGCGGTGGAAGGGTGGGGGGCGGAGCCTAAAATAGGTGTAGGTAGTTTAAGGTAGGTGTTAGGAGCTTGGGAATGTTCAAGTGAAGGGATCCCATGACCATAAAAACAGGATTATATCTAGCAAAACATAGTGCGAATTAGGTTAGTCTCTGCCATTAAATTTCCCCTATAATAATATAGTTGTATCTATAAGGGTGATGGTATAAAAGTTAGTAAATGAGCGTCATCAAGGCTTAACATGGCTTAGTACTGACATTACAATAGGATTCGTAAACTATGGGACAGAAGATTAGGGGAGTATGCTGGTTTATAGCGATACTTAAGTTATGATAGAAGGGGGATATTAGGAAGTATGGGGCATAGGAGACTTCTGGGTGAGCTCCTCTCCTGGGGAAATGCTAGCTATAAGCGATGTGGGGCAACATGTACCGGCGGGAAAGGGAAGAGAGGAGCTCAGTATGGGCAGAAAATTTGCGTTATCAATAGATTCTACATAGGGGGTATGCCACTCTCAGCAGGGGACATGAGTGTACTAAGTAGAAAGAGCGGGGGATCAAAAATAACCCTTGGCATGCTTATAAGATAGATAACAAACATAAGACAAACATAAATACCAAAGCTCAGTGACATAGGCATAAGATAACTATGTGTATTTAAAATATTGGCAGTGACATATTTCTTTTGCAATCATTGTCATTTAGTAAATATGCTATATAGTAGAATAATTTAACAGCAAGTGGATAAGCATAACTATACCTTCCATTAAATCCATGAGCTTAAATAAAGATAGTAGGTCTCAAACTGCACGCAGCAATTCAGAAGCCAAAAAAATGCCTTTGCAGTAGTCTGACTAGACTAGGGGCGATCTAAATCTCAAACCAGCTCCCTTTTTTTAATAAGATGAGCTATAACGAGAAGAGGTGAGAACTAGAACATATAAACACAAACATACATATCCTCAAAACTAATATATAAATGCAATCATTACAACAGGTAGGCAATGTTTTAGGTATAATGTTGGAGCTTGTCAAAGGCCCCAGAATACAGCTGTTAGGCAGAAGGCTGCTATGACTGTGGAGCATGTGCTGGTGATATATCCTACTCATGCATCTAATGTGCCTAGCATTACTATGAATCCTGATATGAAGCAGGGGGCACAGGGGACTGAAAGAGATTAGCACATAAGCCTATGAGAATCAAATGTCATGAGGGATATATAAAACAAGCTAGGTAGCGCATTATGCTCTGTTCAAAAGGCCTTCTCTTTAGGCAACTTAGGCCCCAATAACAGACTAAGTATAGAACACAAGAATACTTGCGCAGTGTAACTCATATGCCGTAATATCGGAGTATCCAAAAGAGGTAATATGAAATCCAGACATACTGGTGTAGCTCAATATGCATGTGCCATAATAGGTGTATATCTAGAGGAGGTAATGTACCGCACAGATATACTAGCATAGCGCAATATACGTTTGCCATGATAGGTAAACACCTAAAGGGGGTAATGCAAAACACATACATACTAGCACAGCGTATTATTCATGTGCCGTAATAGTTGAGTAGCTGTAGGAGGTAATATAACATTCAGACATATTAGTGCAGTGCTATGTACATGCGCCACAATAGATGAATATCTAGAGGAGGGAATATAAAACACATACATATTCACGCAATACATCATACCTGCGCCATGAGCGCTAAATGTCTCAATATAGAGCAAACAAACTAATAATCTTGCATATGTGTTCACTTATATACAATGAACAAAAAGGCTCATAAGTTAACAGCGTGGAATGTAAATGCTTTCCCATCTCCATTTTAAAAGCATTATGAATTCTAAAAGATATTTATCCCTATGGCTAAGTCTAGTATAAGCACCCTGTAAGGCCAATAAGTCTCATTATTAACCAACTCCTATCTAGAGTATAGAGTCCCATAGGCTGCGAGCAATAGCTATACATGTCAAGAAACAACAAACATTATAAATGTAAGAACAAAAAGAAAAGAGCATGAGAGATATTATATTGCAATAAATTATATAACGCATGTCAGGGGGAATATATGGGGATGGACTTTTCTATCTCAAATCCTAGTGATAGAACCTTGTATGGGAAACAGATTGGGACATCAAAATGTTACATATATGAGAGGGGGAAAAAAAAAACAAAAAAAAACAAAAAAAAAAACATGTGTATAGAGCATTATATAATCCCATAAAGCATTTAAACAGGTGAATAAAAATAAAGCATTGAAACGTGGTAAAATAAAATCACCCTAGAGTTTAAATCTTAAGTATGGACCCAACAAACCAGGGTTAATATGTTACTCTAATCACTAACCTGGTTCATTAAACAGCTCTTAATAGATAATAGAATATAGAACAATATAGATACACATATACAAGCCTCATATACCAGAATTGTTGCTCATACCTAAGACCATTAACAAAAGGAAGGTTACTGGATAATATAGGAGGTGCAGCTTCTATTAATAAGAGGTTTAGACTTAACACTTGCCCTGTGACCATATGAAACAGTCTATGTATATATATATATATATGAGTTTGAATATATAGAAAATAAACTAAAGCAGGGCGAGATTAAATCTTATGAGTTATAACTTTCATAATAAGCATACTGAAGTATTCTACAACTGAACAGCTGACAAGTGTCAAATTGTCCCCAAATAGGAGAAACATATGTTAGGGATAAACAGAGCAGATCGTCTCAAAGCTGCCATTGGGGCTGATCAAAAGGTCGTCTGATTAAGCCCTTAGATCCGTCCTATAGCCTCAGAGACCTCTGCCGATGCCTTCTCTCATACACATACGTGGTCTTAATGTGCGGAGTCTCTGAAGGGGAGTAACCACAAGTTTAAGGTGTAGGGGCTCCTGATCTGGATAAGAGCAGCTAAGAGTGTGGCGTCCGTTGGCAGATCTACTAGGCAGAATAGGCCAGATCGGCGATTGTGTAGTACTAGAAAGTTCCGGGGTTTTTATGATTCTCTTTAAGTTATGGCTATAGCTACTGTGTAAGCGGTTCTGAACCGGCATATTAGCCCCTGCAGCAAAAAAGGTCTCCTTCATTATGGGGCATGTATGAAACACTGGATCCAGGTTTTCCCCATCACGCTCATCTGCTAGATGGCCAGCTCCATTTCCTTCGATTGAGCGCTCCCGAATGCCGCCCAGAACCGGTATCTCCCTGCAGATCTCGGGTGCCATAGTATTGATCTCGGGGGTGGTTGAGGAGAAAGAGAACCGTATTTCTTTAGTTAGCTCCTCTGCATGCCGATCTAGCTGATCTGCTAGGCCTCTGAGTAAGCCTCGTAGTACGTGCGTCATGGTGCGGCAGCTACCGGAATATAGCTCGATGCTAACTGTAGCATGTCCCGGACAATCTTGCTGGGGGTAGTCTGTTAATAGACCAGGTTAACTTTGACTCCTTCTGCGCTCCTCTGTTATCACTTCTCTGATCCATGGGCTGAAGATTTCCATATCGTATTGTACCCAAGTCAAATGTACACTATACTACTCGTGTGAGTCTGATAGGGAAAGCAAAATGAGCAAAGATGGCCGCTGCAGTGTGGTTCTAGTGTCAGGTCACTCTAATTGTTTCAGATATCAGTCTCTGCTTTCATCAAAGGTCAAGTTTCTTGAAGGCTAGGCTTTGGGGATCATAGCATTCCAATTAAACAGATTTATAGAGCCAAGGGGGTCACGTAAACTATAGAAAACAAAGCTCTCTTACAGGAGCTACAAAAAGGTGCGACCGCTCTGTGCATAAGTTGGCTCCGCCCCCTCGATTTCTTTTAATTATATTTAAGTTAGGGGGTGTTAGGGTTAGACTTAGGTTTAGGGGTAACTTTAATATAGTGGCGGCGATGTTGGGGGTGGCAGATTAGGGGTTAATAAATGTAGGTAGGTGGCGGCCAATTTCATAATTGCACTCCGCTGGAGACAATTTCTTAGAGAAGAAACCACACGGATGCAAGGAACCGTCAGGCATAGGACGTTGAGACAAGAGGGCACCTACTCCAGTCTCAGACGCATTGATCTCAAGAACGAAAGGCAGGACAGGGTTAGGATGAGCCAGAACTGGAGCGGCAGCAAAGGCAGTCTTAAGACTATCAAAGGCTTTAATGGCAGTAGGTGACCAATGGAGTGGATCATTCTCTTTACGGGTCATGTCTGTGATAGGTTTGACCAAGGAAGAAAA
This sequence comes from Bombina bombina, assembly GCF_027579735.1. Taxonomy (NCBI): domain Eukaryota; kingdom Metazoa; phylum Chordata; class Amphibia; order Anura; family Bombinatoridae; genus Bombina; species Bombina bombina. Next base: position 1,028,404,737 of record NC_069501.1, read on the forward strand.
GTTTTTAATAAACTTTCTATAATTGGCGAACCCCAAAAAACGTTGAATAGACCGAAGACCAACTGGGCGAGGCCACTGCAGAACTGCAGATAACTTGTCAGGTTCCATGGAGAACCCTGCAACGGAGATAACATAACCTAGGAAGGTTACTTGAGTCTGATGGAACTCACATTTCTCGAGTTTAAAAAACAGGCCATTCTCACGTAGTCTCTGAAGAACCCGTGTAACATCAGAACGATGAGCCTCAAATGTGGGTGAGTGTATGAGGATGTCGTCTAAGTACACCACAACATATGCAACATCTCGTAGGACATCATTAATAAATTCCTGAAAAACAGCAGGAGCATTACATAGTCCAAAGGGCATTACAAGATACTCATAATGCCTGCTCCTGGTGTTAAATGCTGTTTTTCATTCGTGACCCTCCGTAATCCTAACGAGATTGTACGCTCCTCTCAAATCAAGTTTAGTAAAGACCATAGCTCCCTTGAGGCGGTCAAAGAGTTCCATAATAAGCGGAAACGGGTAAGCATTCTTAATGGTAAGACGATTAAGACCCCTATAATCGATACATGGTCTTAACTCGCCACCCTTTTTTTTCACAAAGAAGAAGCCAGCCCCTGCAGGAGAGCAGGATTTGCGGATGATCCCCCGTGACAGAGCATCAGCAACATACTCCTCAATAGCACAATTCTCTGCAACAGACAGAGGGTACACCTGGCCCCGAAGGGGAATGGCTCCGGGTTGCAGGTCTATGTCACAATTGTAAGACCGGTGAGGAGGCAACGTACCGGCACGCACCTTGTCAAACACGTCTAGTAACTCTCGGTACTCCTCTGGCAATTGAGATACCGAAGAAGTGCACAAGACTTTAACTGGTTTCCGAAGACAAATGGAAATACATTGCGGGGACCATGACAAAAAAGTTCGGACCTGCGCCAGTCGAGACTGGGATTGTGCTTTTGGAGCCAGGGATAACCCAGAACAACCGGAAAATGCGGAGAGTTTATCACCTGGAACTGGAGGGTTTCAAAATGGAGAGCCCCAACAGCCATGGACAATGGAGCAGTTTCGTGAGTAACGAGTGCGGGCTGAAGGGGCCTGCCATCAATGGCCTCAATAGCAAGCGGAACGGACCGAGGCAAAACAGGAATGGAGTGCTTTGATACAAAAGCACTGTCAATGAAATAGCCTGCAGCACCGGAGTCAACAAGAGCCTGAGTGACTATGGAGGAGTCTACCCAGGAAAGGACAACCGTGACCAAAGGTTTCTCCTTAAGCAGTTCCGGGGACGAGGATAAACCACCCAAGGTCTGCCCCCGACAGGACCTTAGATGTGAGCGTTTCCCGGCCGTGTAGGACAAGACTTCAAAAGGTGGCCCTGTAACCCACAATAGATGCAGAGTCCCTCCCTCCTCCTAAAGGCCCTCTCCGGCATGGAGAGACGCGTGAATCCCAGCTGCATTGGCTCAGCAGTACCTGGTGACTCAGGACCAGGAGGCATGGGAGGAAAGGAAGGCATGGGTGGGAATGAACACGTAGGAGACAACGGAACAGGAGGCTTCAACAAGCGCTCCTTGAAAGAGGGCCTCTCTCTGAGTCTGATGTCAATTAGGATCAAAAAAGACACCAATGCCTCGAGATCCTCTGGTAAATCTCTGGCAGCAACTTCGTCTTTAATCGCATCAGAGAGCCCATGAAAGAAGGTGGCAACAAAGGCTTCATTGCTCCAACCTACCTCTGCGGCAAGCGTATGGAACTCAATAGCATACTGAGCAACAGATCTTGTACCTTGCTGAATGGACATGAGTCATTTAGCAGCAGAGGAAGAGCGAGCCGGAACATCAAATACCCTTCGAAAGGAGGCCACAAATTCAGGGTAATTTGAAATCACAGGTTTATTAGTCTCCCATAAGGGATTAGCCCAGACAAGAGCTGTGTCAGAGAGTAACGAGATGAGAAATCCCACCTTAGCTCTGTCAGAGGGAAACGCCTGAGATACCATCTCAAATAAATGCCCACCTGGTTCAAAAACCCTCTGCACTGAATAGGATCGCCTCCATATCGCTGAGGTAGAGGTGCAGAACCGGACATGCTCCTGGTAGGCATAGGTGCAGCAGCGGAAACAGGAGCAGCCATAACTTGTGGGTCACTTTGGTCCAAATTTGCAGTGCGAGTCAGCAGGGTTTGCAGGGCTAGTGCAAATTGATCCAAGCGGTGATCCTGTTCATCCATCCTGGATATGATGGCAGGTAAAGGTGGATTATTAGCACCATCAGGATTCTTGGCCTTTGCGTAATGTCAGGGTGCCAGAAATCAGACTGAGACGAGAAGTGCAAAAATAATCACACCTTTATTAATAGCAAAGGCCATACCAGAGCTGGTAGTCAGACGAGCCGAGTCAGGAGCCAAAGAATATAGTCAGACGAGCCGGAATCAGGAACAAGGAAAACAGCAGTGTCAGGAACAAGCCAGGGATCAGGAACCAGGAAGGACATCAGGCAGCCAGGTAATACACAGGAACACACAAACAGGTCTGAGACAACGCAAAGGCAAAGGATACTGAACAGAGGCCCTTTAAATAATAAGTGATGACATCACAATTCTGAGACTGCATCCTGTCTCACATGGATGATACACACCAGTCTGGCCATAAAAGGAAGTGCAGGAAATGAGCAGCATCCCCCACAATGCACCATAGTCAGGAAGAGAGGTGAGTAAAATGGCTGCCAGCAGCACATGGCAAACACAAAAGGGAAAAAACCCTGACAATTATTTAAGTAGTAGAGATTTTGGGGACGGTGGTTTAGGGGTTAACAGCTTTATTTATTAGTTGCGATGCTGGGGGACCAGGGGCGAAACTACAGAGGGTGCAGAGGTCACAATTGCGACTGGGCCCCCAAGGGTGGGGGCCCAGCTTAAAAAAAAAATGTTGACCTGCCACTGCCTGCACTGATATCATGTGAGTGTGACATGATGCTTCACTAGTGTCTCTGACTACAGGGGTTAGTGTTTCTGTTTTACCCATTGGTGTTTATGTGTGTGTGTGTGTATGTGTGTATGTATGTATGTGACTGTGTGTATTTATGCATGTATGTGTGTGTGTGTGTATGTTTGTGGAACTAGCAAATTACAGACCTTGTTATTACAGCATGGGGGGGGCGGGGGTAAACAGTGTCAGTACCATTATATACAGTACGGGGGGGCTGGACCATGTCACAGACTACTGTGGTCACTTTATAAAGTACTGGGGCGGGTAGGGTCAGGCCAGCCATTTCACCGGCAGATTACAGACTGTGTCACTGACTCACTATATACAGTTCTGGTGGGTTAAACAGTGTCACTATATACAGTAATAGGTGGTCAGACCATCTCACATACTGTGGGCACAGGGTACCTCCTTTTGCAGACGTAATTTGATTCACATTTTTTTTCTGTGTTAAATGTAAAAAAAAAAAAAAGGTATGTATCAAATTCACTTTTTTTTGGAGGGTGGGGGGGTGGGGGGGCCCTTCTTAGATTGTTGCACCTGGGCCCTGTGGTTTCTAGTTACGCCTCTGTGGGGGACAGTGGTTTAGGGGTCAATAGGTTTATTTTAGTAGTAGCGATGTGGGGGGATGGCGGTTTAGGGGTTAATAGGTTTATTTTAGTAGTAGCGAAGTGGGGGATGGCAGTTTAGGGTTTAATAGCTTTCATTTAGTAGTAGCGATGTGGGGGTGGTGGTTTAGGGGTTAATAGTGAAGTTTAGTAGTAGTGATGTGGAGGGATGGCAGTTTAGGGGTTAATAGGTTTATTTTAGTAGTAGCAATGTGGGGGATGGCGGTTTAGGGGTTAATAGCTTTATTTTAGTAGTAGCAATGTGGGGGATGGCGGTTTAGGGGTTAATAGCTTTATTTTAGTAGTAGCGATGTGGGGGGATGGAGATTTAGGGGTTAACAGCTTTATTTATTAGTTGCGATGCTGTGGGATGGCGGATTAGGGGTTAATAGTGTAGTTTATGGGTATTAGTGCACTTTGTAACATATTTTTTATGGGTTTTGTGAAACTTTTTTGTTTTGCAAATTCCATAACTACAGGTTTTTGCATACGGAATGGATTGTTGCGGTATAGGTAACCTCTTAAAAGGACAGTCTACACAGGATTATCACGCATCTTAATGTAATTGTTGTGCTGAGGACATATATATATATATATATATAATTTTTTTTAAAGTTTGTTATTCTGGCGTTACAACATGGGCGCAAAACTCCTCCTACAGATTGAGTGGGCATGGCTCTTTGTGTAGAAGCGTCAAATGAACAGGCTCTCAGTTGTAAAAGCTATGACAAGTCCGTAGTTTTGTGCATGTACAATGTGTCTGACCAAGTATCTTATGTAATCCAGACCCCAGGATAACGTGAAGCTGCCAGGAGTGAGTACAACGAGACCCACAAGAAGGAAGGAGGAGGAGTTTGGGGGCCATATTCAAATTGCAGAAAAAAGAAAGTTTACATAAAATACTGTATTCACTTTTGCTATGCATGATGCTCCAACATATGGTGGGATTACATTGGTAAAACAATTCATCAGAGATAGGAGAAATTGCATTTTTGCCTTGCCTGTCTTTAAACCTTGGGTCTTGCTGGTATTTTAAAAGAAAGTGGACTGTTCCAAAGAGTTTCATTGTACATTCAGAAGATTTCTCACATTGGGAAATCTCGCCACTGAAAAGCTGGAAAGAATGATATGGCTGGAAAGGTGTAGCTGTAGCCTATCATATCTGACAGACATCGCTGAATGCCGACAGAATACGCTGTTGGCATTTAACATTGCACAAGCAGTTCTGGTGAACTGCTTGTGCAATGTCGCCCCCTGCAGATTCATGGCCAATCGGCCGCTAGCAGGGGTGTCAATTAACCCAATCGTTTTGGGAATACCAAGCCCTATACAGGGAGTGCAGAATTATTAGGCAAATGAGTATTTTGACCACATCATCCTCTTTATGCATGTTGTCTTACTCCAAGCTGTATAGGCTCGAAAGCCTACTACCAATTAAGCATATTAGGTGATGTGCATCTCTGTAATGAGAAGGGGTGTGGTCTAATGACATCAACACCCTATATCAGGTGTGCATAATTATTAGGCAACTTCCTTTCCTTTGGCAAAATGGGTCAAAAGAAGGACTTGACAGGCTCAGAAAAGTCAAAAATAGTGAGATATCTTGCAGAGGGATGCAGCACTCTTAAAATTGCAAAGCTTCTGAAGCGTGATCATCGAACAATCAAGCGTTTCATTCAAAATAGTCAACAGGGTCGCAAGAAGCGTGTGGAAAAACCAAGGCGCAAAATAACTGCCCATGAACTGAGAAAAGTCAAGCGTGCAGCTGCCAAGATGCCACTTGCCACCAGTTTGGCCAGATTTCAGAGCTGCAACATCACTGGAGTGCCCAAAAGCACAAGGTGTGCAATACTCAGAGACATGGCCAAGGTAAGAAAGGCTGAAAGACGACCACCACTGAACAAGACACACAAGCTGAAACGTCAAGACTGGGCCAAGAAATATCTCAAGACTGATTTTTCTAAGGTTTTATGGACTGATGAAATGAGAGTGAGTCTTGATGGGCCAGATGGATGGGCCCGTGGCTGGATTGGTAAAGGGCAGAGAGCTCCAGTCCGAATCAGACGCCAGCAAGGTGGAGGTGGAGTACTGGTTTGGGCTGGTATCATCAAAGATGAGCTTGTGGGGCCTTTTCGGGTTGAGGATGGAGTCAAGCTCAACTCCCAGTCCTACTGCCAGTTTCTGGAAGACACCTTCTTCAAGCAGTGGTACAGGAAGAAGTCTGCATCCTTCAAGAAAAACATGATTTTCATGCAGGACAATGCTCCATCACACACGTCCAAGTACTCCACAGCGTGGCTGGCAAGAAAGGGTATAAAAGAAGAAAATCTAATGACATGGCCTCCTTGTTCACCTGATCTGAACCCCATTGAGAACCTGTGGTCCATCATCAAATGTGAGATTTACAAGGAGGGAAAACAGTACACCTCTCTGAACAGTGTCTGGGAGGCTGTGGTTGCTGCTGCACGCAATGTTGATGGTGAACAGATCAAAACACTGACAGAATCCATGGATGGCAGGCTTTTGAGTGTCCTTGCAAAGAAAGGTGGCTATATTGGTCACTGATTTGTTTTTGTTTTGTTTTTGAATGTCAGAAATGTATATTTGTGAATGTTGAGATGCTATATTGGTTTCACTGGTAAAAATAAATAATTGAAATGGGTATATATTTGTTTTTTGTTAAGTTGCCTAATAATTATGCACAGTAATAGTCACCTGCACACACAGATATCCCCCTAAAATAGCTAAAACTAAAAACAAACTAAAAACTACTTCCAAAAATATTCAGCTTTGATATTAATGTGTTTTTTGGGTTCATTGAGAACATGGTTGTTGTTCAATAATAAAATTAATCCTCAAAAATACAACTTGCCTAATAATTCTGCACTCCCTGTATAGACGTAATATAAAGGCTTTTGATTGGAGTACAAGGCGAACCAAGCTAATTTGGAACTAACATTCTCAATTATGTTTACGCATGCTATTATTTACTTCACGGGAAGTTTAACACTTATTAGTTATTGACCAGTTACTATCTTTATATGTGGTTGCTAGATTTTGATGGTTGTATTTTTAAGAAAAATAAACATTGTCTTTGATACTTAACCCCTTCACCACCAGGACTTTCAAAGAAGAACTTGCCCAAAATACCAGAGAATATTTAGAAATAGAGCCTTGTTTTTTTTATTTACCTGTCAAAACTATATATATAGATATATATATACAGGGAGTGCAGAATTATTAGGCAAATGAGTATTTTGACCACATCATCCTCTTTATGCATGTTGTCTTACTCCAAGCTGTATAGGCTCGAAAGCCTACTACCAATTAAGCATATTAGGTGATGTGCATCTCTGTAATGAGAAGGGGTGTGGTCTAATGACATCAACACCCTATATCAGGTGTGCATAATTATTAGGCAACTTCCTTTCCTTTGGCAAAATGGGTCAAAAGAAGGACTTGACAGGCTCAGAAAAGTCAAAAATAGTGAGATATCTTGCAGAGGGATGCAGCACTCTTAAAATGGCAAAGCTTCTGAAGCGTGATCATCGAACAATCAAGCGTTTCATTCAAAATAGTCAACAGGGTCGCAAGAAGCGTGTGGAAAAACCAAGGCGCAAAATAACTGCCCATGAACTGAGAAAAGTCAAGCGTGCAGCTGCCAAGATGCCACTTGCCACCAGTTTGGCCATATTTCAGAGCTGCAACATCACTGGAGTGCCCAAAAGCACAAGGTGTGCAATACTCAGAGACATGGCCAAGGTAAGAAAGGCTGAAAGACGACCACCACTGAACAAGACACACAAGCTGAAATGTCAAGACTGGGCCAAGAAATATCTCAAGACTGATTTTTCTAAGGTTTTATGGACTGATGAAATGAGAGTGAGTCTTGATGGGCCAGATGGATGGGCCCGTGGCTGGATTGGTAAAGGGCAGAGAGCTCCAGTCCGACTCAGACGCCAGCAAGGTGGAGGTGGAGTACTGGTTTGGGCTGGTATCATCAAAGATGAGCTTGTGGGGCCTTTTCGGGTTGAGGATGGAGTCAAGCTCAACTCCCAGTCCTACTGCCAGTTTCTGGAAGATACCTTCTTCAAGCAGTGGTACAGGAAGAAGTCTGCATCCTTCAAGAAAAACATGATTTTCATGCAGGACAATGCTCCATCACACGCGTCCAAGTACTCCACAGCGTGGCTGGCAAGAAAGGGTATAAAAGAAGAAAATCTAATGACATGGCCTCCTTGTTCACCTGATCTGAACCCCATTGAGAACCTGTGGTCCATCATCAAATGTGAGATTTACAAGGAGGGAAAACAGTACACCTCTCTGAACAGTGTCTGGGAGGCTGTGGTTGCTGCTGCACGCAATGTTGATGGTGAACAGATCAAAACACTGACAGAATCCATGGATGGCAGGCTTTTGAGTGTCCTTGCAAAGAAAGGTGGCTATATTGGTCACTGATTTGTTTTTGTTTTGTTTTTGAATGTCAGAAATGTATATTTGTGAATGTTGAGATGTTATATTGGTTTCACTGGTAAAAATAAATAATTGAAATGGGTATATATTTGTTTTTTGTTAAGTTGCCTAATAATTATGCACAGTAATAGTCACCTGCACACACAGATATCCCCCTAAAATAGCTAAAACTAAAAACAAACTAAAAACTACTTCCAAAAATATTCAGCTTTGATATTAATGAGTTTTTTGGGTTCATTGAGAACATGGTTGTTGTTCAATAATAAAATGAATCCTCAAAAATACAACTTGCCTAATAATTCTGCACTCCCTGTATATATATATATATATATATATATATATATATATATATATATATATATATATATATATATATATATATAAAAAGGGACACTAAATAAATGCTAGATAGAATGATACAGTCAAAGAAAATATTAGTCTGAGAATAAAATTTAGATGTATTTTTTGGATTTAATTAGTTCTTTAAATAGTGACCAAATAAGTGTAACGTTTTAGGGGCCTATTTATCATATGTCTGTCGGACCTGATCCGACACTACGGATCACGTCCGACAGACATCGCTGAATGCGGAGAGCAATACGCTCTCTGTATTCAGCATTGCACTAGCAGCTCTTGTGAGCTGCTGGTGCAACGCTGCCCCCTGCAGACTCGCGGCCAATTGGCCGCCAGCAGGGGGGTGTCAATCAACCCGATCGTACTCGATCGGGTTGATTTCCGGCGATTCCTGTCCGCCTCATCAGAGCAGGCGGACAGGGTTATGGAGCAGCGGTCATGCCACCATTTCCCCGCCAAATGTGATCACATAAAAAAAAAAATCTCTGAAATAATTTACATACCGCTTTTGCAATAATCGCACAAATTATTGTTAAAGCTTCTCTGTGATCACCTTTGTTCAGAATAGCATATATGGCTTTGCCATTGCTTTTTGGTCATTAGAAAGACGCTAAATGCAGCTGTGCACCACACTTCTATTATCCCTGGCAGTGAAGGGGTTAATCGGGTAGCTTGTAAGTTTAATTTTAGCTTAAGTGTAGAGATTACCCTCCCACCTGACACTTCCCACCCCCTGATCCCTAACTGATCCCTCCCAAACAGCTGTCTTCCCTCCCTCATCCCCTCTGGTCACCACCATCTTAGGTACTGGCAGACAGTCTGCCAGTATGTTGAGTTAAGTCAATATTTTTCCCATTAAATATTTTTTTAAAGTTTTAAAATTTTCTGCAGTGTAGGATCCCCCTTACCCTCCAACCTCCCTGATCCCTCCCAAATAGCTCTCTAACCATCCTCCCTCTAACAACTGTCTGCCTTCTTAGATACTGGCAGCTGTCTGCCAGTACATGTAAACCACTTTTTATTTTTTTTAACTTTTTTAATTTTTAAAACCTTTTTCGGTAGTGTAGCTGTCCCCCCACATCCCCCACTGTGGCGATAGTTAGGGAGCCCCCCATCCTCACCCTTTTTCTGTAGTGTAGCTCCCCATCCCTCCCTCCCTCTCTTTTTATTTTTTTTCTGTAGGGCTATCCCACTCCCTCCCCCCTCTGCTGCTGGACCGCTCACCTGCCTCATAGATTCCCTCCCACATCTTCCACCGGCACCAGCAGATAATCATTACAATCTGTAACAATCTGGCATTTGCTTTCATATGGAGCCGGAGCAATGATAGCACTCCGGTTCCATATGCAGGTAGATGCATTGAGCTCTTGAACTCTTGAGCGCTGTAACTTAACAGCTATACCGCTTAACGTACATACGTCAAATTGGGTTAAAGGGTTAATCTTTGACTGGTGCGACATATGACATATACTGGATTTCTAAATTTATTTTTTATAATCTGTGCTGGTTTGGGTAGGCTTGTAGTCCTCTATGGGACTACTTTCTTCTCTTTTTGTCATTCATATATAAAGACCAGTGAGTGCCTTCTTGCAAACGAGGAATATATATATATATATATATATATATATATATATATATATATATATATATATATATGTATATAATAAGATTGCTGTAAAAAAACCAACACATTTTTATCATTGTACATAAATAATGACATACGAATACAAATCTACATGTTCAAAGGCTTGTTTTTACATTCTAAACGATGTTTGTTATAACGTTAATTATTTTAATAGCATTGTTTCCCATTTCCTCTTAAACACTGCTGTATTAAGGAGCATGTGATATTTTGCAACTAATTATCTTTTTCTCTTGTTAAGTGTATCCAGTCCACGGATCATCCATTACTTGTGGGATATTCTCCTTCCCAACAGGAAGTTGCAAGAGGATCACCCACAGCAGAGCTGCTTTATAACTCCTCCCCTCACTGCCATATCCAGTCATTCTCTTGCAACTCTCAACTAAGATGGAGGTTGTAAGAGGACTGTGGTGTTTTATACTTAGTTTATTTCTTCAATCAAAAGTTTGTTATTTTTAAATGGTACCGGAGTGTACTGTTTATCTCAGGCAGTATTTAGAAGAAGAATCTGCCTGCGTTTTCTATGATCTTAGCAGAAGTAACTAAGATCCTTTGCTGTTCTCACATATTCTGAGGAGTGAGGTAACTTCAGAGGGGGAATAGCGTGCAGGTTTTCCTGTAATAAGGTATGTGCAGTTAAAATATTTTTCTAGGGAATGGAATTTGCTAGAAAATGCTGCTGATACCGAAGTAATGTAAGTAAAGCCTTAAATGCAGTGATAGCGACTGGTATCAGGCTTATTAATAGAGATACATACTCTTATAAAAGTGTATTTTAAAACGTTTGCTGGCATGTTTAATCGTTTTTTACATATGTTTGGTGATAAAACTTATTGGGGCCTAGTTTTTTCCACATGGCTGGCTTGAATTTTGCCTAGAAACAGTTCCCTGAGGCTTCCCACTGTTGTAATATGAGTGGGAGGGGCCTATTTTGGCGTTTTTTTTGCACAGCAAAAATTACAGACACAGACATCCAGCTTCTTCCTGCATGATCCAGGACTTCTCTGAAGGGCTCAAAAGGCTTCAAAAGTCGTATTGAGGGAGGTAAAAAGCCACAGTAGAGCTGTGGCAGTTGTTGTGACTGTTTAAAAAACGTTTTTGTCATTTGTTATTCCGTTTTTTGTATTAAGGGGTTAATCATCCATTTGCAAGTGGGTGCAATGCTCTGCTAACTTATTACATACACTGTAAAAATTTCGTTAGTGTAACTGCATTTTTTCACTGTTATTTCAAAATTTGGGAAAATTTGTGTTTCTTAAAGGCGCAGTAACGTTTTTTATATTGCTTGTAAACTTGTTTTAAAGTGTTTTCCAAGCTTGCTAGTCTCATTGCTAGTCTGTTTAAACATGTCTGACACAGAGGAACTTACTTGTTCATTATGTTTGAAAGCCATGGTGGAGCCCCATAGGAGAATGTGTACTAAATGTATTGATTTCACCTTAAACAGTAAAGATCAGTCTTTATCTATAAAAGAATTATCACCAGAGGGTTCTGTCGAGGGGGAAGTTATGCCGACTAACTCTCCCCACGTGTCAGACCCTTCGCCTCCCGCTCAGGGGACGCACGCTAATATGGCGCCAATTACATCAGGGACGCCCATAGCGATTACCTTGCAGGACATGGCTGCAATCATGAATAATACCCTGTCAGAGGTATTATCTAGATTGCCTGAATTAAGAGGCAAGCGCGATAGCTCTGGGGTTAGGAGAGATACAGAGCGCGCAAATGCTGTTAGAGCCATGTCATATACTGCGTCACAGTATGCAGAACATGAGGACGGAGAGCTTCAGTCTGTGGGTGACATCTCTGACTCGGGGAAACCTGATTCAGAGATTTCTAATTTTAAATTTAAGCTTGAGAACCTCCGTGTATTGCTTGGGGAGGTATTAGCTGCTCTGAATGACTGTAACACAGTTGCAATTCCAGAGAAATTGTGTAGGCTGGATAGATACTATGCGGTGCCGGTGTGTACTGACGTTTTTCCTATACCTAAAAGGCTTACAGAAATTATTAGCAAGGAGTGGGATAGACCCGGTGTGCCCTTTTCCCCACCTCCTATATTTAGAAAAATGTTTCCAATAGACGCCACTACACGGGACTTATGGCAGACGGTCCCTAAGGTGGAGGGAGCAGTTTCTACTTTAGCAAAGCGTACCACTATCCCGGTTGAGGACAGTTGTGCTTTTTCAGATCCAATGGATAAAAAATTGGAGGGTTACCTTAAGAAAATGTTTATTCAACAAGGTTTTATTTTACAGCCCCTTGCATGCATTGCGCCTGTCACTGCTGCGGCGGCATTCTGGTTTGAGGCCCTGGAAGAGGCCATCCAGACAGCTCCATTGAATGAAATTATTGACAAGCTTAGAACGCTTAAGCTAGCTAACTCATTTGTTTCTGATGCCATTGTTCATTTGACTAAACTAACGGCTAAGAATTCCGGATTCGCCATCCAGGCGCGTAGGGCGCTATGGCTTAAATCCTGGTCAGCTGACGTGACTTCAAAGTCTAAATTACTCAACATTCCTTTCAAGGGGCAGACCTTATTCGGGCCTGGCTTGAAGGAAATTATTGCTGACATTACTGGAGGCAAGGGTCATACCCTTCCTCAGGACAGGGCCAAATCAAAGGCCAAACAGTCTAATTTTCGTGCCTTTCGAAATTTCAAGGCAGGAGCAGCATCAACTTCCTCCGCTTCAAAACAAGAGGGAACTGTTGCTCATTCCAGACAGGCCTGGAAACCTAACCAGTCCTGGAACAAGGGCAAGCAGGCCAGAAAGCCTGCTGCTGCCCCCAAGACAGCATGAAGGAACGGCCCCCTATCCGGAAACGGATCTAGTGGGGGGCAGACTTTCTCTCTTCGCCCAGGCGTGGGCAAGAGATGTTCAGGATCCCTGGGCGTTGGAGATCATACCTCAGGGATATCTTCTGGACTTCAAAGCTTCTCCTCCACAAGGGAGATTTCATCTTTCAAGGTTATCAGCAAACCAGATAAAGAAAGAGGCATTCCTAAGCTGTGTGCAAGACCTCCTAGTAATGGGAGTGATCCATCCAGTTCCGCGGATGGAACAAGGACAGGGATTTTATTCAAATCTGTTTGTGGTTCCCAAGAAAGAGGGAACCTTCAGACCAATCTTGGATCTAAAGATCTTAAACAAATTCCTCAGAGTTCCATCATTCAAAATGGAAACTATTCGGACCATCCTACCCATGATCCAAGAGGGTCAGTACATGATCACAGTGGACTTAAAGGATGCCTACCTTCACATACCGATTCACAAAAATCATCATCGGTTCCTAAGGTTTGCCTTTTGTAATGTTCAGCTTCTGAAGTTTAGCTGAAACTGAAGTTTAAACATGCAAGTGCTAACAGACCCACTTTAGTATAATTTAGTGTTGTGCCACAGGATGTTTAGATAACAAATATGCTTTATATGCTATCTTACAATCCAGTGAATTTATATTAGTAATTATGATTCATTAGATGAGTAGTTTAATACTTCTTAAAATACTCTATCTTAGATAAATAGCTTCTATTAATTTAAGGTAGTAAGGTAATATGCAACCTAATTCATAGGCAACCATTAAATATTTGTAAGGAAGTGTAGGAACGGAAAGTGACGTAGCAAAAAGGACTGGAGCACTTGTATACACAGAATTTCCTTTAAGCGTTTATAAAATATGTACATTAGGCAAATCCTAAATAGATATTAATGGAGATAGACAATTGGTAGAGTACATAGGACCAGTTAGGTATTTGAGTAATCCTTTGTGTCTTACTTGGTAGCTGGGAGAATGGTCTGTAGCGTGGCTGCAGCTCCGGAGCGAAGCCGCCGAGTGATTCAGCAGACACAGCGTGTATGCGTCTAACAGCGTGTGACGTCAGAGACAGCTGCGGTTAATGCTGGAAATCAGCGATGCAATGCAGTGAAAATACTACAGCAAAAGTAAGTACATTGTTATTGAAAAGTTATTACCTCGGTCCACTTGAGAAGTGAATTTGGTAGTTGCTTCCTACTCCCAATGGTCTGTGTGAAGGCTGACAGAAATCCAGAGGTATAAATGAAGGAGAAGGATATTCAGTACGGCGGTACTTTAAAGATGAAAGTCCATTCACTGAAAGCACTACCCAGAGAAAATCTGTAAGCAAGAGAGGATATGGTTGAGGTTAATCCAATAAGCAAAGCTGATGGCTCAGGAACAGCTCCAGTAATGGAACAAAATACTAAGCAATGTGTGCTGATAGAAGGAATGGTTAAATAGGATCAACTGGTGTGTCATTGGTGGAAAAGTGATTAGGGGCAGGACCTACAGCTTAACCCTGACATGACTCCCCCCTCAAGCAAGCTGAACCTCAGCTTGAGGTCTGGGACGGTCAGGAAACTTTCGGTGAAACTGAGACACCAAACGAGGCGCCCTAAGGTTAGAAGCAGGTTCCCAGGTGTTCTCTTCTGAGAAATTCTTCCATCGGACAAGATACTGTAGTACTCCTTTCAAGAATCGAGAGTCAAGCAGTTCTTGTACTTCATAGAAATCCGAATCCTTTATAGATGGAGGTAGAGAGGAGGTGGTCCGTGTAGGCGTATATGGTTTCAAAAGAGAAACATGGAATGTGGGGTGCACTGACATGCTGGGAGGTAATTCCAGAGTAACAGCGTTCTCGTTAACAACTTTCTTAATGCGGAAAGGACCACAAAATCTCTGGGTCAGTTTCCTACTTGGTACTTGTAGTCTTAGTTTTTTAGTTGCTAACCAAACTTGATCTCCAATTTGATATTGTGGAGGTATTCTCCTACGTAGATCGTAGTAATGTTTTTGGGTAGTCTGTGCTTTCGTAATGTTTTCTTTTATGAACCTAAAATTATCCAGTAAGGTGTTGTTCAGTTCATCAATCAAGGGTGACTCAGATGCTTCAGGTGATATTGTGGACATGGTTAGGTGATAGCCATAGTTCGCAAAAAAAGGAGATAATTTTGTTGAGGAATTGGTCAGGTTATTATAGGAGAATTCTGCGAATGGAAGATAAGTGAACCATTGATTCTGTTGATAAGAACAGAAGCATCGCAGGTATTCGTCCAGCCATTGATTAATCCTCTCCACCTGTCCGTTAGCTTGTGGGTGAAATGAAGTAGTATATTGGTGAGAGATATTGAGAGATTTACATAAGTTTTTCCAAAAGTGTGAAGTAAACTGGGTTCCGCGGTCTGATATTATAACAGACGGAATACCATGCAGTCGAAGAATTTGTTGAATAAATAGGGTGGCAGTTTCAGCTGAAGTTGGGAGCTTATGGAATGGTATGAAATGTGCCATTTTTGTGAAACTATCTACCACGACCATTATAGTTGTTTGATTGTTGGATACAGGTAGATCGACGATAAAGTCAATTCCAATTTGTTTCCAAGGTCTGTTTGACACTGGAATGGAGGTAAGGAGGCCATAAGGTAGTTTCCTTTCGATCTTGCAGGTTTGGCAAATGACGCATCCCTTTATATAATCTGAGACAGAATCCTTGAGATGTGGCCACCAATATGTCCTTTTGAGTTCCATTGTACGATTTTGTCCGGGGTGACCTGCGAGTGGTGGATCGTGATGTTCGTTAATGATTTGCAGGACTTCAGGAACGTATATTTTACCGTCTTTGTAATAAATGCCATCCTTTTCTTTTAAAACCTTTTGTAGGTACTTGGGTATCGTAGTTGATTCGTTTTTAATTTCTTTGAGGTATTGTGAGGTGACCCCAATGAAACGTTCCTTTGGTATGATAATCGTGGGGTTTTCAGTGATTTGAGGTGGAGAATATTGGCGAGAGAGGGCATCTGCTTTTCCGTTTTTGTGTGCCGGACGGTACACAATTTGAAAGTCAAATCTAGCGAAATAGAGACTCCACCTAACCTGTCTGGCGGATAAAGTCTTATTATTTTGAAGATACTGCAGGTTCTTATGATCAGTAAATATGATAAAAGGTGTCTTTGTTCCCTCAAGGAGGTGTCTCCAGAACTCCAAAGATCTTCGGATAGCTAGCAACTCCTTATCCCCAATGGAGTAATTCCTTTCTGCAGATGACATAGTTTTTGAATAAAAAGATATGGGGTGCAAAGGCGACTTTGGTCCATCCTGTTGTGAAAGAACTGCTCCAATAGCATAATCTGATGAATCTACTTCTAAGACGAACTGTAATTCGATGTTAGGAAAACGTAATATTGGAGCTTCAGTAAAAGCTTGTTTGAGGTAATCAAAATTTTTTGAATGAGTTTCGTTCCAAACATAGGGTTGTGTGGAACCTGTCAATTGAGTTAGTGGTCTGACAATGGAGGAAATTTTTTTTATGAATTTTCGATAATAGTTTGAAAAACCTAAAAATCTTTGTAAAGATTTCCTGTCTTTTGGTTGTGGCCAATCTTTAACCGATTCCACTTTTTCAGCTTGCATTTGAATGCCATTTGGTGATATAGTGTAACCTAGAAAGGAGACAGTGGTGTTGTGAAATGAGCATTTTTCTAGTTTAGCGTATAGTTTGTGTATCTTTAGACGAGCCAATACCCAACGAACATGCTTTATATGTTCAGTTAAATTGTGAGAATATATTAGTATATCATCTAAGTATACTACAATACATATATCCAACAAATCTCGAAAGATATAATTTATAAAGTGCTGGAAAGCTGCGGGGGCATTACAAAGGCCGAATGGCATCACAAGGTATTCATATAGCCCATACCTAGTTCTAAATGCTGTGAGCCATTCGTCACCTTCCCTAATCCGGATGAGGTTGTAGGCCCCTCTTAAATCCAGCTTAGTAAAAATAACAGCATTAGATAATCTTTCGATCAGTTCGGGAATTAAAGGAAGGGGGTATCGGTTTTTAACTGTCCGTTTGTTAAGTTCACGGTAATCTATTATAGGCCTTAAGGAGGAATCTTTGTTAGTAACAAAAAACATTCCTGCTGCTGTGGGAGAAGAAGATGGCCGAATAAATCCTTTTTCCAAATTATCTTGTAGATACTCTTTTAAGTGATTTAACTCAGGTTGATTTAATGGATATAAATGCCCCACTGGTAAGGTAGAACCCGGTATTAGTTCAATAGGGCAATCATATATGCGGTGGGGAGGTAGTGAATCAGCTTCGGTTTTGCTGAAAACTTCTTTAAAATCTTTATAAGGGTCTGGAATATTTAGCTCCTCGGTTTGTGTTTGTAGCACAAGTGGGTGTGGAAAACAAGTAGTGGTACAATAGGAGGATTTAAAGGTTAGTGTGAAGTTTACCCAATCTATATCAGGATTATGTAATTGCAACCAAAAAAAACCTAAAACTATTGGGAAATGTGGAGATGTAATGACGTCGAAAGTTACATATTCAGTATGACCTTCCCTTGTAGAGACAAGGAGGGGAACTGTTTTATGAGTAATGGGTCCATTGGATATTATGGATCCATCAATAACTTTCAGTGAAACAGGTTTCTTTTTTAACACTAAAGGTATTTTAATTTGCTGTACAAGGGTTGTGTCTATAAAGTTGCCGAAAGCCCCGGAATCCACTATTGCATGTGTAGTTAATCTCTTAAGGTCCCACTGTAATAGAAGAGAGAGATTACAGTAACACATTGGTTTCTCAGTACAAGCAGAGTTATTAAGGATTGTGGACTTACTTTTCTTGTTTTTCTTTAGAATTGGACATTCAGTAACTGGATGGTTGGGGTTAGCACAGTACATGCAAAGTCGGTTATTCCTCCTTCTAATTCGTTCATCCGGCGTGAGTGGTCCACGAATAACCCCAATCTCCATCGGTATTGGTTGATCAGCTGATCCAGCTTTTACATAAGGATGAGTCGAAGTAGAACCTCTGGATGGACCCTCTGAGGCTGTTCGTTCAGCCTTCCTCTCTCTCAACCTACGATCTATCTGGGTAGCAACTTTCATGAGGGCTTCTAGTGTGCTTGGAAGTTCCATTCTTGCAAGCTCATCCTTTACAGCTTCTGCCAAGCCAAGTCTGAACTGGTTCCTAAGTGATACCAAACTCCAAGCGGAATCTGAGGCGTACAATTTGAAGTCGGTAATATATTCTTCGACGGATCTTTTCCCTTGTTTCAGACTCTTCATCTTTTGTTCAGCGGACAATTGAATATCTGAGTCACGGTAAAGTTCATCCATTGCTGCAAAGAAATCCGTCAGGGATTGTAGAAGTGGATCATTAGTTTCGCACAAATGATCAGCCCAGATTCTAGGTTCGGACCTTAGGAAGGAAATTGTGGAGAGAACCCTAACCCTATCTGTAGAGTAGGTTTTAGGTTTAAGGTTAAATAGCAAGCGACAGGCATTTTTGAATTGCCTAAACGAACGTCTATTGCCAGAAAAAAGTTCAGGTAGGCTTACCTGTGGTTCAGGAGCGGCTGTTAGTTGTTCTTTTAATTCTTTTATTACTTCTCTCAAAACTTGATTCTCTACTTGTAAACCAAGTATTGCCTGACCCATACGGTCTACCTTTTGGTTTAAGTTATAAACAACTTGAGGTAAATCTACTTGGGGTAGTTCTGTGGGATCCATGTTAGCAAACAATACTTTTAGGGCTTAGTATTATGTAATGTTCAGCTTCTGAAGTTTAGCTGAAACTGAAGTTTAAACATGCAAGTGCTAACAGACCCACTTTAGTATAATTTAATGTTGTGCCACAGGATGTTTAGATAACAAATATGCTTTATATGCTATCTTACAATCCAGTGAATTTATATTAGTAATTATGATTCATTAGATGAGTAGTTTAATACTTCTTAAAATACTCTATCTTAGATAAATAGCTTCTATTAATTTAAGGTAGTAAGGTAATATGCAACCTAATTCATAGGCAACCATTAAATATTTGTAAGGAAGTGTAGGAACGGAAAGTGACGTAGCAAAAAGGACTGGAGCACTTGTATACACAGAATTTCCTTTAAGCGTTTATAAAATATGTACATTAGGCAAATCCTAAATAGATATTAATGGAGATAGACAATTGGTAGAGTACATAGGACCAGTTAGGTATTTGAGTAATCCTTTGTGTCTTACTTGGTAGCTGGGAGAATGGTCTGTAGCGTGGCTGCAGCTCCGGAGCGAAGCCGGCGAGTGATTCAGCAGACACAGCGTGTATGCGTCTAACAGCGTGTGACGTCAGAGACAGCTGCGGTTAACGCTGGAAATCAGCGATGCAATGCAGGGAAAATACTACAGCAAAAGTAAGTACATTGTTATTGAAAAGTTATTACCTCGGTCCACTTGAGAAGTGAATTTGGTAGTTGCTTCCTACTCCCAATGGTCTGTGTGAAGGCTGACAGAAATCCAGAGGTATAAATGAAGGAGAAGGATATTCAGTACGGCGGTACTTTAAAGATGAAAGTCCATTCACTGAAAGCACTACCCAGAGAAAATCTGTAAGCAAGAGAGGATATGGTTGAGGTTAATCCAATAAGCAAAGCTGATGGCTCAGGAACAGCTCCAGTAATGGAACAAAATACTAAGCAATGTGTGCTGATAGAAGGAATGGTTAAATAGGATCAACTGGTGTGTCATTGGTGAAATAGTGATTAGGGGCAGGACCTACAGCTTAACCCTGACACCTTTCTAGACAGGCATTACCAATTTGTAGCTCTTCCCTTCGGGTTGGCCACTGCCCCGAGAATTTTTACAAAGGTTCTGGGCTCACTTCTGGCGGTTCTAAGACCGCGAGGCATAGCGGTGGCTCCATATCTAGACGACATCCTGATACAGACGTCAAGCTTTCAAATTGCCAAGTCTCATACAGAGATAGTTCTGGCATTTCTGAGGTCGCATGGGTGGAAAGTGAACGTGGAAAAGAGTTCTCTATCACCACTCACAAGAGTCTCCTTCCTAGGGACTCTTATAGATTCTGTAGAGATGAAAATTTACCTGACGGAGTCCAGGTTATCAAAACTTCTAAATGCTTGCCGTGTCCTTCATTCCATTCCACGCCCGTCAGTGGCTCAGTGCATGGAAGTAATCGGCTTAATGGTAGCGGCAATGGACACGGCAATGGACATAGTGCCATTTGCGCGCCTGCATCTCAGACCGCTGCAATTATGCATGCTAAGTCAGTGGAATGGGGATTACTCAGATTTGTCTCCTCTACTAAATCTGGATCAAGAGACCAGAGATTCTCTTCTCTGGTGGCTTTCTCGGGTCCATCTGTCCAAGGGTATGACCTTTCGCAGGCCAGATTGGACAATTGTAACAACAGATGCCAGCCTTCTAGGTTGGGGCGCAGTCTGGAACTCCCTGAAGGCTCAGGGATCGTGGACTCAGGAGGAGAAACTCCTCCCAATAAATATTCTGGAGTTAAGAGCAATATTCAAGGCTCTTCTAGCTTGGCCTCAGTTAGCAACACTGAGGTTCATCAGATTTCAGTCGGACAACATCACGACTGTGGCTTACATCAACCATCAAGGGGGAACCAGGAGTTCCCTAGCGATGTTAGAAGTCTCAAAGATAATTCGCTGGGCAGAGCCTCACTCTTGCCACCTGTCAGCGATCCACATCCCAGGCGTAGAGAACTGGGAGGCAGATTTTCTAAGTCGTCAGACTTTTCATCCGGGGGAGTGGGAACTCCATCCGGAGGTGTTTGCTCAACTGGTCCATCGTTGGGGCAAACCAGAACTGGATCTCATGGCGTCTCGCCAGAACGCCAAGCTTCCTTGTTACGGATCCAGGTCCAGGGACCCGGGAGCAACGCTGATAGATGCTCTAGCAGCTCCTTGGTTCTTCAACCTGGCCTATGTGTTTCCACCGTTTCCTCTGCTCCCTCGACTGATTGCCAAAATCAAACAGGAGAGAGCATCGGTGATTCTGATAGCACCTGCGTGGCCACGCAGGACCTGGTATGCAGACCTAGTGGACATGTCATCTCTTCCACCATGGACTCTGCCTCTGAAGCAGGACCTTCTAATGCAAGGTCCTTTCAATCATCCAAATCTAATTTCTCTGAGACTGACTGCATGGAGATTGAACGCTTGATTCTATCAAGGCGTGGCTTCTCCGAGTCAGTCATTGATACCTTAATACAGGCTTGGAAGCCTGTCACCAGGAAAATCTACCATAAGATATGGCGTAAATATCTTTATTGGTGTGAATCCAAGAGTTACTCATGGAGTAAGGTTAGGATTCCTAGGATATTGTCCTTTCTCCAAGAGGGTTTGGACAAAGGCTTATCAGCTAGTTCTTTAAAAGGACAGATCTCTGCTCTATCTATTCTTTTGCACAAGCGTCTGGCAGAAGTTCCAGATGTCCAGGCATGTTGTCAGGCTTTGGTTAGGATTAAGCCTGTGTTTAAAACTGTTGCTCCCCCGTGGAGCTTAAACTTGGTTCTTAAAGTTCTTCAGGGAGTTCCGTTTGAACCCCTTCATTCCATTGATATTAAACTTTTATCTTGGAAAGTTCTGTTTTTGATGGCTATTTCCTCGGCTCGAAGAGTCTCTGAGTTATCTGCCTTACATTGTGATTCTCCTTATCTGATTTTTCATTCAGACAAGGTAGTTCTGCGTACCAAACCTGGGTTTTTACCTAAGGTGGTTTCTAACAGGAATATCAATCAAGAGATTGTTGTTCCATCATTGTGTCCTAATCCTTCTTCAAAGAAGGAACGTCTTTTGCATAATCTGGACGTAGTCCGTGCCTTGAAGTTTTACTTACAGGCTACTAAAGATTTTCGTCAAACATCTGCCCTGTTTGTCGTTTACTCTGGACAGAGGAGAGGTCAAAAAGCTTCGGCAACCTCTCTCTCCTTTTGGCTTCGGAGCATAATACGCTTAGCCTATGAGACTGCTGGACAGCAGCCCCCTGAAAGGATTACAGCTCATTCTACTAGAGCTGTGGCTTCCACCTGGGCCTTTAAAAATGAGGCCTCTGTTGAACAGATTTGCAAGGCTGCGACTTGGTCTTCGCTTCACACCTTTTCAAAATTTTACAAATTTGACACTTTTGCTTCTTCGGAGGCTGTTTTTGGGAGAAAGGTTCTACAGGCAGTGGTTCCTTCCGTTTAAGTTCCTGCCTTGTCCCTCCCATCATCCGTGAACTTTAGCTTTGGTATTGGTATCCCACAAGTAATGGATGATCCGTGGACTGGATACACTTAACAAGAGAAAACATAATTTATGCTTACCTGATAAATTTATTTCTCTTGTAGTGTATCCAGTCCACGGCCCACCCTGTCCTTTTAAGGCAGGTCTAAATTTTAATTAAACTACAGTCACCACTGCACCCTATGGTTTCTCCTTTCTCGGCTTGTTTCGGTCGAATGACTAGATATGGCAGTGAGGGGAGGAGCTATATAGCAGCTCTGCTGTGGGTGATCCTCTTGTAACTTCCTGTTGGGAAGGAGAATATCCCACAAGTAATGGATGATCCGTGGACTGGATACACTACAAGAGAAATAAATTTATCAGGTAAGCATAAATTATGTTTTTTGTACCCTTTTTGCCATGATATCTCAAACTGAACCTGCCTCAGACGTTCTCATAGGAACTGAGCTTCTTTTAAAAACATATGGAAGACAGCACTTCTTTTCAAGACCCTTTAGATAGGAAGCTTGAATCATATCTTAGAAGGGCATATTTATGTACTGGCTATATTCTTAGACCAGTTATATCTATGGCTGATCTTGCTGCTGCTTCTACCTTTTGGTTGGACAGTTGAGCTCAGCAGTTGTCTTCAGACCCTGAATTAGATAACATTATCCTTTTACTTCAACACGCAAATCATTTTGAATGCGATCAAAATCTTTGATGTTATGAAAATCAATGTCAAATTTATGTCTTTAGCTATTCTAACTAGAAGAACTTTATGGCTTAAATCTTGGAATGCTAACATGGTGTCTAAAACAAGATTATTGTCTCTCTTTTCAAGGTAAAAACGTTTTTGGTTCTTAATTGGATTATATTATCTCCACTATATTATCTCCACTATTACTGGGGAAAGGGAGTTTTTCCTCCCCAAGACAAAAAACGAAGGGAAAATTTAAATCTACCAAATCCTTTTCTTTCTTTTCATCAGAATAGAGAACAGAAAACTTCTCCCTCCCCTAAAGCCTTTCGCTCTAATTGGAGACCATCTCCAAATTGGAATAAATCCAAACCACATAAGAAACCAAATCAGCCCCTAAACCAGCATGAAGGTGCGGCCCCCAATACAGTTCTTCTGGTGGTGGGCAGACTAAAACTGTTTCAAGAATTTTCGGCAGACTCTGTCCAAAATTAGTGGATTCAGAATATTATTTCTCAGGGGTATCGAACTGGATTTAGAATTAAGACCTCCCATGGGAAGATTCATTCTCACCTATGTTCCAAAACACCCAGTAAAGGCCCAAGCATTTCTTAAATGTGTTTCAGATTGAGAACACTTGGGGGTAATTGTCCCAGTTCCTCTACAGGAACAGGGGTTGGGGTTTTTATTCAAATCTTTTCATTGTCCCAAAGGAAAATTCTTTCAGACCAATTTTGGATCTGAAAACTTTAAATCGATTTGTAAGTGTCCCAACTTTCAAGATGGTGACTATATGGACTATTCTGCCCTTTGTTCATCAAGCTCACTGTATGTCCACATTAGACTTATGGGATGCTTACCTTCACATCCCATTCCACCAAGATCATTATCGATTTTTGAGATTCTCCTTTCTAGACAAACATTACTAATTTATGGCTCTTCCATTTGGCCTTGCAACAGCTTTGAGATATTCTCAAAGGTGCTCGGTGCCCTTCTATCTGTAATCAGAGAGCAGGGTATTATAGTATTTCTTTATTTGGACTTTATATTGGTACTAGCTCAATCTTTTCATTTACTAAAATCTCACACAAAACAACTATTGTAGTTTCTTCAAAGACATGGTTTGGAGGATCAATTTACCAAAGAGTTTCTTAAAACCTGACAAAGGTCGCCTTTTTAGGTTTCCAGATAGATTCAGTGTCCATGACTCTATCCCTAACAAAAAAGAGACGATTGAAATTGGTTTCAGCCTGTCTAAACCATCAGTCCCTATCATTCCCTTTAGTGGCCATGTGTATGGAAGTTTTAGATCTCATGATTGCAGCATTGGATGCGATCCCCTTTGCTCGTTTTCATATGAGATCTCTACAAACTTTGCATGTTGCGCCAATGATGTAAGGATTATACTCGGATATCACAACTGGAATTTCTTAAATACCAATGCACAATGGCAAGGTTACCAATAAATATCCTGGAACTCCGTGCTCTATTCAGAGATCTTCAGGCTTGGTCTCTATTGAAGAGAGAACCTTACATTTGTTTTATGACAGACAATATCACAACAGTGGCATATGTCAATCATCAAGGGGAGACTCGCAGTCCCCTAGCTATGAAAGAAGTATCTTTAATACTTTCTTGGGCGGAATCAAATTCTTGTCTAATCAATGCAATTCATTTCCCAGGTGTAGAAAACTTAGAAGCGTATTATCTCAGCCGTCAATCTCTACATCCGGGGGAGTGGTCTCTCCATCCAGATGTGTTCTATCAAATTGTACAGATGTGGGGCCCTCCAGAAATAGATCTGGTGGCCACTCGTCTGAACAAGAAACTTTTCAGGTACCTCTCAAGGTCCAGGGATCCTCAGGCGGAAAAATGTTAGTTACTCTAGTAGCACCCTGGTCTTACCAACCTGCTTACATTTTTCCTCCTCTGGTTCTATTACCAAGGGTGATCTCAAAGATCATAATAGAACAATCTTCTGTGTTTCTTAAAGCCCCAGCATGGCTTCACAGGATTTGGTATGCAGACTTTGTCTAAATGTCCAGTTGTCCATCTTGGTCTCTTCCTCTAAGGCCAGACCTTCTATCTCACGGTCTGTTCTTCTATCCAGATCTCAATTCTCTAAACTTAATGGCATGTAAATTGAACGGTTAGTCCTCAGTCATAGAGGTTTCTCTGATTCTGTGATTAACACTATGATTCAGGCTCGCAAGCCTGTTTCAAGAAAGGTTTACAATAAGGTTTGGAAAACATACATTTCATGGTACTCTTCTCATGAATTCCTAGGATTCTTTAGTTTCTTCAGGATGGTTTGGATAAAGGTTTGTCTGCCAATACTTTGAAAGGACAAATCTCTGCTCTTTCTGTTTTATTTCACAGAAAGATTGCTACTATTTCTGATATTTACTGTTTTGTTCAGGCTTTAATTCGTATATAAAACCTGTCATTACATCTATTTCTCCTCCGTGGAGTCTAAATCTGGTATTAAAGATATTACAGGCTCCTCCTTTTGAGCCTATGCATTATTTGGACATCAAACTACATTCTTGGAAAGTGTTGTTTCTCTTGGCTATTTCTTCTGCTAGAATAGTTTCTGAATTGTCTGCTCTCTCATGTGAGTCTCCTTAGCTGATTTTCCATCAATATAAAGCAGTTTTGCAGACCTAATTCACAACTTTAGGTAAAAATTTGAAAGAATAGGGAAATTATTGTTCCTTCTTTGTGTCCTAATCTTAAGACTACTATCGAAAGATCTTTACAATCTTTGAATGTCGTTAGAGCTTTGAAATATATGTAGATGCTATGTAGATGCATCTAAGGATTTCAGACATACTTCTAGTCTATTAGTTATTTTTCTGGTTCCAGAAAAGGTCAGAAAGCCTCTGCCATTTATTTAGCATCTTGGTTGAAACTTTTAATTTACAAAGCTTATTTGGAGGCGGGTCAGTCTCCCCCTCAGAGAATTACTGCCCATTCTACAAGATCAGTTGCCACATCTTGAGCTTTCAAGCAAGAAGCTTCAGTTGATCAAATTTGCAAAACGGCCACTTGGTCTTCTTTGCATACCTTTACTAAATTCTAACATTTTTACGGTTTTGCCTCTTTGGAAACAGCTTTTAGTGGAAAGGTTCTTCAGGCAGCTGTCTCAGTTTGATTCTAGTGCCTATGATTTAAGTTTTTTTTTATTTTAAAAAATACTTTTTTTTTTTTTTTTTTATTTCTCAGCAAAAATAGCTTCTTTTTTTTCCCCTCCCTTTGTTACTCGTGGACTTCCACATTTTAGGCATTATATCCCATACGTTACAGCTCATGGACTTTCGCCACCTACATGAAAGAAAACACAATTTATGTATGAACCTGATAAATTCATTTATTTCATGGTGGCGAGAGTCCATGAGGTCCACCCATATTTTTTGGGCTATTATTATTTTTTATATATATTAGACATGTGCACAGAGAAAAAAAAATTTTGTTTCGTTTTCATTAGTTAACTAAAACATTTAGTTTCGGCAAATTATTTATGTTAAGTTAAATCGTTATTTTGGATCCATTCGTTATTTCTGATCCATTTTTTATTCATATTCATTATTCTATTCTAAAGTTTAGAATAGAATAATGAATATGAATATAGAAAGGATCCGAAAAACTATTTAACTTAACATAAGGAATATGCTGAAACGAAATTATCTAAACCACCCCCCCCACATCGCCAACACTAACTAAACTTATTAACCTCTAATCCGCTGTCCCCCCACATCGCCAACACTAAATAAACCTATTAACCTCTAAACAAACGTCCCCCCACATCGCCAACACAAACTAAACCTATTAACGTCTAAACCCCCGTCCCCCCAGATCACCAACACAAACTAAACCTATTAACCTCTAAACCACTGTCCACCCACATTGCAAACACTAAATAAAATTATTAACTGACTGCCGTGCCTATATATTTAACACTAGCTTGGGCTGCGCATTGCACTGGGGGTGCATTGCCTGTGCAGTATGCATTGTTACAATAGCATATGTTAACATTTCTAAAGTGAACATTTTATAAGTGAGGTACTAAGATAAGAATTATACAAGAGTTGAACAAGGGTTGGACAAGGGGCAAGACATAAGGCAAGTACTCTTGTTATATTGTGTCTTATGTATCTCGTTGCTTCTTTATGCAAGTGCTGCTGTAATACTGTGTCTTATGTGTTTAATTGGTTCCCACTTTTGTAAAAATGCTCAATATCTTTATATTCCTTTTTTGCTACCTATAACAAACTACTTTATTCAATCACTATTTCCCCCTCACCACCTGCACTGTTCATTAGCCCATCTCTCTTAAAATCACCTTACTTTTGTACTCATTAACTTTATCTATTCCTAAACATCGTCTCAAAAACAGTTTCATTACTGCAAATCTGTATCTCATCTCATGCCACTCTCCCTCTTGCTTATACAAGCTGATGGTGACATCTCCCCTAATCCTGTTCCCCAACAACTTCCTAGCCGTGCATATCCATGTCTACTGTTCCATAGATTCAAAAAACAAAACTCTGGTAACCTTACTCAAATTCCTCTTGCAGCTAAAGCCACTACCCCTTTCACTTGTGCACTCTGGAACTCTCGCTCTGTTTGCTACAAGCTCACTTCTATACATGACCTCTTTATCTCCTGCTCTCTCAACCTTCTGGCTCTAACAGAAACCTGGCTCTCTCCCCTAGACACAGCATCCACTACTGCTCTGTCACATGGGGGTCTCCACTTCAGCCACACTCCTAGGTCTGGTAATAGACAAGGAGGTGGTGTAGGTATTTTACTTTCCTCTCATTGCACCTTCCAACAAATACATCCCATCTCTTCCCTCACATTTTCCTCATTCGAAACCCACATGATTTGCTTATTCTTCTCCCCTCTCTATACGTGTTTTGCCTCCTCTTCAAAACAACTTCTGCAACTCACTTCCTCTATCAGTTTGTCACAATGGACTGACTCTGCCACTCATAAAGATGGTCACTCCCTTGACCTGATCTTTAGCTATTGTAAGAGTTTAAATAAGATAAAATGTAAGTTGAAAACTAGATGTTTTGTAGCAATATTTGATACCCAGAGGTTAAAATGAATCAATGGGTTAATTAAATAGTGCAGTTAATTCAAAGGATTCCTTAGAATTCAGGTAACACCAGAGAATAAGTAAGGAATGAGTAGCTCCAGATTAACCCTTAAACCTAGAGACTTTGAGTTGCTTAGAATATGAGGATAAGGTAAATATAAGTTCTTATGGGAGTAATCTTACTGAGAGGTAAGGCAGTCCAAAGATTACTGTGAACGATAATGATATATACAAGAAGCAGAGTATAAATCCAAGTTGTGCAATAAATATTCAATCAGAATTATATATAGCTACTTTAGCTAACAAATAAGCTGTCCCAAGTTGAGCAGTAAATGTACAAGTAACCTATCTTCAGTTTGTTTAGCTAAACTATAAACCAATCCAAGATGTGCAGTATATGTACAAAACAATTTATGGACAGTTTGATTAGCAAACTAGTATACTTGCGGTCAGCTGAAATAATTGCTGAGATCCATGGATAAGCAGGAATGAACAGCTGATTTGATGAGGATGGCTGTGAGTGGACCAGAGCCTCTTAAGCGTGTGAAAGCTACAATGCAGCAGGAGATGATTCAGAGTTGATCCGCTGTGTAAAGAGGAATGATCCGGTCACGTGAGTGACAAAGTGGAGACAGTGCTGAGTCAGCTAGTGAGCTGTTTCTGAAATGGCAGAGGCTTGATTCGATCTGGAAGTAGTCTCACAGGAAGCAGGTGTAGTAATGACTTACACACTAAAGAGAACAAAATAATCAAGCAATGGATAGCTCAAGGATGTGACGTTTTATAGGCTGGAAAATAGGAGGTGCAGTGATGGAAGTATGACAGGTAGAATAGGAGGCTATGATAGGAGCATCGCAGATCACCCATCTCAAGGAATCCTCTCTGAGGATTCAGAATAGGGCAAATATAAAGAATATTACAGCCTCCAATTTCTTTAAAAGACCTTTATTTCACATAGGGTCCTGAGTATAAAATTACAATGTTTCAAGCCTCAACAGGCTCTTAATCATGTATAATTGGATACACACAGGTACATGTCTTTATATACCCTCACCTGTTATTCAACATCCTGTGTTAAACTGATTACACAACAGTGCCATCTTATGGATACAAAATTCAATGTAGCACAAAGTTATCACAGGAAGTGCATAAACATTCAACAAAACATTTAATTAAAAACATATACATTTATGTACAAAAAATAAAAAGAGGTACAAAACACAACTTTCTCCTACATTGGTGTATCCGGTCCACGGCTTCATCCTTACTTGTGGGATATTCTCAATCCCTACAGGAAGTGGCAAAGAGAGCACACAGCAGAGCTGTCCATATAGCTCCCCTCAGGCTCCGCCCCCCCAGTCATTCTCTTTGCCGCTCTAACTAGTAGTATCTCCACGGGGGTGGTAAAGAGTATGTGGTGTTAGTTGTAGTTTTTTATTTCTTCTATCAAGCATTACCAGTTTGTGGCGCTTCCCTTCGGATTGGCAACTGCTCCCAGAATTTTCACAAAGGTGCTAGGGTCCCTTCTAGCGGTGCTCGTCGTCCTTTCACAAAGCAAAGGCTCATACGGACATTGTTCTAGCCTTTCTAAGGTCTCACGAGTGGAAGGTGAACATAGAAAAAAGTTCTCTGTCCCCGTTCACAAGGGTTCCCTTCCTGGGAACAATAATAGACTCGGTAGAAATGAAGATCTTTCTGACAGAGGTCAGGAAGTTAAAACTTTTGAACACTTGTCGAGTTCTTCAATCCATTCCACATCCCTCCATAGCTCAGTGCATGGAGGTAATAGGACTAATGGTTGCGGCAATGGACGTGGTTCCCTTTGCTCGGATTCATTTAAGACCATTGCAACTGTGCATGCTCAGACAGTGGAATGGGGATTATGCAGATTTGTCTCCCCAGATTCAAATGGACCAGAAACCAGAGACTCACTCCTCTGGTGGTTGTCTCAGGATCACCTGTCTCAGGGAATGAGTTTCCGCAGACCGGAGTGGATCATTGTCACGACCGACGCCAGCCTCTTAGGCTGGGGCGCGGTCTGGGAGTCCCTGAAGGCTCAGGGCCTATGGTCTCAGGAAGAATCTCTTCTCCCGATAAACATTTTGGAATTGAGAGCGATATTCAATGCACTCCAGGCATGGCCTCAACTAGCGGAGGCCAAATTCATCAGATTTCAGTCAGACAACATGACGACTGTAGCGTACATCAATCATCAGGGGGGAACAAAGAGTTCCCTGGCGATGAGGGAGGTATCCAAGATCATCAAATGGGCAGAGGATCACTCCTGCCATCTATCAGCAATTCACATCCCAGGAGTGGACAACTGGGAAGCGGATTATCTAAGTTGTCAGACTTTCCATCCGGGGGAGTGGGAACTTCATCCAGAGGTTTTTGCCCAGTTAACTCAACTATGGGGCATTCCAGATCTGGATCTGATGGTGTCACGTCAGAACTCCAAAGTTCCGCGTTACAGGTCCAGGTCCAGGGATCCCAAGGTGACATTGGTAGATGCCTTAGTAGCGCCTTGGTCGTTCAATCTAGCTTATGTCTTTCCACCGTTTCCCCTTCTCCCCCGGCTAGTAGCCAGGATCAAACAGGAGAAGGCTTCAGTAATTCTGATAGCTCCTGCGTGGCCACGCAGGACTTGGTTTGCAGACCTGGTGAATATGTCATCGGTTCCACCATGGAAGCTACCTTTGAGGCAGGACCTTCTAATTCAAGGTCCATTCGAACATCCAAACCTAGTTGCTCTGCAACTGACTGCTTGGAGATTGAACGCTCGATTCTAGCTAAGCGTGGGTTTTTGGAATCAGTTATAGATACTCTGATCCAGGCTAGAAAGCCTGTCACCAGGAAAATTTACCATAAGATATGGCGGAAATATCTTTGCTGGTGCGAATCCAAGGGTTACTCATGGAGTAAGTTTAGGATTCCAAGGATACTATCTTTTCTCCAAGAAGGATTGGAGAAAGGTCTGTCAGCTAGTTCCTTAAAAGGACAGATATCTGCTCTGTCTGTTTTGTTACACAAGCGTCTGGCAGTCATGCCAGATATTCAGGCATTTGTACAGGCTTTAGTCAGAATCAAGACTGTCTACAGACCTGTGGCTCCTCCATGGAGTCTAAATTTAGTTCTTTCAGTTCTTCAAGGGGTTCCGTTTGAACCTCTACATTCCATAGATATTAAGTTACTATCTTGGAAAGTTTTGTTTTTAGTAGCTATTTCTTCTGCTAGAAGAGTTTCTGAATTGTCTGCTTTGCAGTGTAATTCACCCTATCTGGTGTTTCATACAGATTCGTTCAGGAGGCTGCCTTCCAGCAGTCTCATAAGCCAACCGGATGATGCTTTTCAGCCAGAAAAGTGGTTTCCAATAAGAATATTAACCAGGAAATAGTTGTTCCTTCTCTGTGTCCTAATCCAGTTTCTAACAAGGAACGACTGTTACACAATCTTGATGTGGTTCGTGCTTTAAAGTTTTATCTAAAAGCAACTAAAGACTTCAGACAAACATCGTCCTTGTTTGTCGTCTATTCTGGCAAGAGGAGAGGTCAAAAGGCGACTGCGACCTCTCTGTCTTTCTGGCTGAAAAGCATCATCCGGTTGGCTTATGAGACTGCTGGAAGGCAGCCTCCTGAACGAATTACAGCTCACTCTACTAGAGCTGTGGCTTCCACATGGGCTTTCAAGAATGAGGCTTCTGTTGAACAGATCTGTAAGGCAGCGACTTGATCTTCACTGCATACATTTGCCAAATTTTACAAATTCGATACTTTTGCTTCTTCGGAGGCTATTTTTGGGAGAAAGGTTTTACAAGCAGTGGTGCCTTCCGTTTAGGTTACCTGACTTGTTCCCTCCCTTCATCCGTGTCCTAAAGCTTTGGTATTGGTTCCCACAAGTAAGGATGAAGCCGTGGACCGGATACACCAATGTAGGAGAAAACAGAATTTATGTTTACCTGATAAATTTCTTTCTCCTACGGTGTATCCGGTCCACGGCCCACCCTGGCATTTTAGTCAGGTTTAAATTTATTTTTGTAAACTACAGTCACCACTGCACCCTATGGTTCTCCTTTTTCTCCTAACCGTCGGTCGAATGACTAGGGGGGCGGAGCCTGAGGGGAGCTATATGGACAGCTCTGCTGTGTGCTCTCTTTGCCACTTCCTGTAGGGATTGAGAATATCCCACAAGTAAGGATGAAGCCGTGGACCGGATACACCGTAGGAGAAAGAAATTTATCAGGTAAACATAAATTCTGTTTTTAAGAAAAGATATTTGAATCAACTCATGTTCTTTTTCATATTATTCAAGATGTATGTACAATTCTTTTCTCAATAATTCTTCAGAAAAAAAGACTCCAATCAAAATCTTTGTTCATGCCCTTTGGTCTCATTGATTCCAATTTATATACCCAAAACATTTCCCTCATCTTCAACAAATGTTCTCTATCTCCACCCCTTCTAGGTCTATCTACCTGTTCTAAAATTTAGATAAATAACGACTAGAATCGTTGTATAGTGGTTTGATGGTGGTAATTCGACAATGAAGTCCATTGAGACTATTGTCCATGGCATAACGGGAATAGGCAGTGGAGTTAAATAACCAAAAGGTTTCTTACGTTCCAGCTTGTTCCTGGCACAGGTCTCACATGTGACTACATAGATTTGGATTGTGTCATCCATAAATAGCCACCAGAAGCTTCTTCAAAATTAATTCAATCGTTTTCTTCACGTCCGGATGTCCCGAAAGTGGATTGTCATGAAATTGAGATAGAATTGAATCTCTGAGTGTACTGGGAATATACAACTTATTTTTGCGGTAGTACAAACCAGAAGGGGCTTTTTCCAAGATCCATTTTCTGGTAGGGAATCTGTAGTTATGGCCTTTATTATCTCTTCCTCAAATGGTGTTGTAAATCCAATTATTTTATTTGGTGCTATTATATAGGTTGTCTATAAGATAGGGGGCGCCCTAAAAAGTTAGCACTCAATTGGCTATATGGTGTATATGATAGTAAATATGGTACACAAAGGAAGACAATATGTATATGATAGTAAATATGGTACACAAAGGAAGACAATATGAAAAATACTATTAATCAATTCAACAAAATATAATAAAAAAGTCTTTAAATTTGTGAAATGAGATAATGTTGAGGCAGCAATCTGTAGCGGACCCGGCCTGGATCCAAGAGGATAATCTATAAACAGAAGAAAAGACAGATGCGCCACATGGCCCAGTATTGTTTGATCCACAGAGTTAAACTATCAGATTGTATTACATTAGACTCACAATCTTGGAAGCACTCCAATTAGTGCAATGGGAACAGTCTGGGATCTATAACAGTCACCCAGCAGACCGACCTCTTAGGGTGAAGAAGGATAATCTGTAGTAAAACACAAGAGGACACAAGGGTGCCTATATGGCCTAGTACAGTCTTATACCAGGGGCAGTAGTATGTATGGTAAGATATATACTCACAAAAAGTAAAGCATCTCCATTGATGCTAATCAGACAGGAAGGGATCAATGTAGTCACCCAACAGACTGTAGCAAGGCTTCCACAGGAGGCAGGCAGCAAAAGCAAAGGTCCAGTGGGCCAATGAAAATCCGAATAAAACACAGTAGCAAGTGTTTGAGATAAAAAAGTATTAAACTTTACTGAAATAAGTTAAAATAAAGCGACGCGTTTCTCAGTCACAGACTGTTTCCTCAGGCATAATAAAATGGTTTACATTATCTATTATATAGGTTGTCTTTTTTTGGTTTGGATGTGTATCATGTATATGGGAGAGGGCATCTGCTTTGATGTTTTGAGTTCCAGGCCTGTATGTAATTGAAAAGTCAAACCTGTCTAGGAATTGGGCCCATCTGACTTGACTTGAAGTCAAAGTCTTATTCTTTTTAAGAAATTCTACATTTCTGTGATCTGTGTAGATCTTAAAAGGAATTGTAGCACCCTCTAGGCGATTCCACCAGTTTTCAATAGCAGCTTTAATTGCCAACAACTCCTTGTCACCAACAGTATAATTAGTTTCTGCTGGTAATAATCTTCAGGAAAAGAAGGCTATTGGATGTAGTCTAGATGTTTCATCACAATGTTGGGAAAGAACTGCTCCAATACCTGAGTCTGATGCATCGACTTCAACGATAAATTCCTTGTTGTGAATTGGTAGTCTTAAAATAGGTGCTGTAATGAATCTTTGTTTAAGTAAATGAAAAGATTCTTCTGCAGCCGGAGTCCATTTAAATTTCTGATTTTTCTTAGTTAAACTGGTTAAAGGTTTTGTTATAGTAGAGAAGTTAAAGATACATTTTCTGTAGAAATTTGAAAATCCAATAAATCTCTGAGATTTAATTGATGTGGGAGTTGGCCAGTTAACTATCACTGAGACCTTATCTGGATCCATTTGGACTATGTCAGGGGAGATTATGTACCCCAAGAACTTGATTTTACTTACATGAAATTGGCATTTCTCTAATTTAGCGAATAATCTGTGATCTCTTAAACGTGTGAGTACCTATTGTACATGTTTAATATGATCTTCTATATTTCTTGAGTAAATCAAATGTCATCGTGGTACCTATTGTACATGTTTAATATGATCTTCTATATTTCTTGAGTAAATCAAATGTCATCGTGGTAGTTGACTACACATATGTCTAAAAAGTCTCTGAATTTATAGTTTATAAAATGTTGAAAAGTAGCAGGGGCATTACAAAGCCCGAAAGGCATCACCCTATATTCGAACAGGCCATATCTTGTTCTGAATGCCGTCTTCCACTCATCCCCTTCCTTCATTCTTATTAAATTATAAGCATCTTTCAAATCAAGTTTAGTGTAAATTGTAGCACCGTTCAGGCATTCTAGGAGTTCGGGAATGAGTGGAAGCGGATAGCGGTTTTTAATGGTTATTGAGTTTAATGCTCGGTAGTCTATTATGGGCCTGAGTGTTTTATCTTTGTTCCTAACAAAGAATATGCCAGATGCAGCTGGTGAAGTTGAGGGAACAATAAATCCTTTTTTTAAGATTTTCATCTAGATAGTCACGCAAATATTGGAGTTCATTTTGGGACAATGGAAAAATCTTACCAAAAGGAATTTGTGCACCTGGTTCAAGATCTATCGGACAGTCATATATCCTATGTGGGGGAGTGATTCAGCTTCTTTTAAACTGAAAATATCCGATAAATCCTGATACTCAGGTGGTAAAAATGCTTGGAGAGTGGATATAAAATGTTGTGGAAAACAAGTAATTTTACAATACTCTGATGGATAAGTGATTTTATTATTGGACCAGTTGATGTTTGGATTATGTTTGCATAACCAGGAATATCCTAAGATTACAGTGTGAAGTGATTTTGGAACTATGTCAAATGTGATAAATTCAGTAAGACCATTATCAATTCTGAGAAGGAGTGGTATGGTATGATGTGTAATTGGACCTTTATGTATGAGAGAACCATCAATGACTTTCACATACAAGGGATTATGCTTTAACACCTTGGGTATTTTATTTAGCTCTACATAATCCGAATCAATGAATAAACCATATGCACCAGAGTCTATAATGGCTTCAGTCCTGGCTTATTGCTAATCCCACTGTAATGTTAGAGAAATAGTTAAGTGACTGGGATTGTTTGTTGGAGATATGGTATTAATTACTGTTATCTTACCCTTCTTTTGTCAGGTTAATATAGGACAACAGGACACAGTATGTTCCTTGCTGGCACAATAGAGACACAGGTTAGCTGTGCGTCTTCTGATTTTTTCTTCTTGGCTGAGTGGACCTTTTATAGCACCAATCTCCATGGGTGTAGGTCCAGGGACTATTTGATCAGAATTATAAATTGCAGGCCTTTTTTGAAAAGATTCAGTAGATAGTCTCTCCGCTCTCCTCTCTCTCAGACGGCGGTCAATTGTTGTTGATAATTTCACTAATTCATCTAAGGTGTCAGGCATGTCTAATCTTGATAGCTCATCCTTCAAGTTTTCTGACAGCCCCAACCGAAATTGGTTCCTACGGCTTATCTGGTTCCATTGAGAGTCAGAGGACCACATTTGAAACTCAGTAATATAGTCCTCTATGTTACATTTACCTTGTTTTAACTACCGTAGTTTGGTTTCAGCATTTAATTGCTTGTTAGTGTCTTCGTATAAACTCGCCATAGTGGCATAAAAATCATCCAATGAATTAAGTATAGGATCATTCCTTTCAAAAAACCTGTTTGCTCAAGCACGAGGCTCTCCTGACAGATAGGAAATGGTAGTGCATACTCTGATCCTATCTGTGTGGTAAGTCTTAGGTTTCATGGAAAATAGTAACAAACAGGAATTCTTAAAATCTCTAAATTCAGACCTCTTTCCAGAAAATAATTGAGGTGGATTTATATGTGGTTCTGGTACTTCAGGTGTTTTAGGTGTTATGATATCCTTAAATTCCTAAGGCCTAGATTTGGAGTTCGGCGGTAGCCGTCAAAACCAGCGTTAGAGGCTCCTAACGCTGGTTTTGGCCGCCCGCTGGTATTTGGAGTCAGTGATTAAAGGGTCTAACGCTCACTTTTCAGCCGCGACTTTTCCATACCGCAGATCCCCCTACGCCATTTGCGTAGCCTATCTTTTCAATGGGATCTTTCTAACGCTGGTATTTAGAGTCGTTTCTGAAGTGAGCGTTAGAGCTCTAACGACAAAATTCCAGCCGCCTGAAAATAGCAGGAGTTAAGAGCTTTCTGGCTAACGCCGGTTTATAAAGCTCTTAACTACTGTACCCTAAAGTACACTAACACCCATAAACTACCTATGTACCCCTAAACCGAGGTCCCCCCACATCGCCGCCACTCTATTTAAATTTTTAACCCCTAATCTGCCGACCGCCACCTACGTTATACTTATGTACCCTTAATCTGCTGCCCCTAACCCCGCCGACCCCTATATTTCTTAACCCCTAACTTGCCCCCCACAACGTCGCCGCAAGCTACTTAAAATAATTAACCCCTAATCTTCCGACCGCAAATCGCCGCCACCTACGTTATCCCTATGTACCCCTAATCTGCTACCCCTAACATCGCCGACCCCTATATTATATTTATTAACCCCTAATCTGCCCCCCTCAACGTCGCCGACACCTGCCTACACTTATTAACCCCTAATCTGCCGAGCGGACCTGAGCGCTACTATAATAAAGTTATTAACCCCTAACCCGCCTCACTAACCCTATCATAAATAGTATTAACCCCTAATCTGCCCTCCCTAACATCGCCGACACCTAACTTCAATTATTAACCCCTAATCTGACGACCGGAGCTCACCGCTATTCTAATAAATGTATTAACCCCTAAAGCTAAGTCTAACCCTAACACTAACACCCCCCCTAAGTTAAATATAATTTAAATCTAACGAAATAAATTAACTCTTATTAAATAAATTATTCCTATTTAAAGCTAAATACTTACCTGTAAAATAAATCCTAATATAGCTACAATATAAATTATAATTATATTATAGCTATTTTAGGATTAATATTTATTTTACAGGCAACTTTGTAATTATTTTAACCAGGTACAATAGCTATTAAATAGTTAAGAACTATTTAATAGTTACCTAGTTAAAATAATAACAAATTTACCTGTAAAATAAATCCTAACCTAAGTTATAATTAAACCTAACACTACCCTATCAATAAAATAATTAAATAAACTACCTACAATTACCTACAATTAACCTAACACTACACTATCAATAAATTAATTAAACACAATTCCTACAAATAAATACAATTAAATAAACTAGCTAAAGTACAAAAAATAAAAAAGAACTAAGTTATAGAAAATAAAAAAATATTTACAAACATAAGAAAAATATTACAACAATTTTAAACTAATTACATCTACTCTAAGCCCCCTAATAAAATAACAAAGCCCCCCAAAATAAAAAATTCCCTACCCTATTCTAAATTAAAAAAGTTACAAGCTCTTTTACCTTACCAGCCCTGAACAGGGCCCTTTGCGGGGCATGCCCCAAGAATTTCAGCTCTTTTGCCTGTAAAAAAAAACATACAATACCCCCCCCCAACATTACAACCCACCACCCACATACCCCTAATCTAACCCAAACCCCCTTAAAGAAACCTAACACTAAGCCCCTGAAGATCTTCCTACCTTGTCTTCACCATACCAGGTTCACCGATCCGTCCTGGCTCCAACATCTTCATCCAACCCAAGCGGGGGTTGGCGATCCATAATCCGGTCCAGAAGAGGCTCCAAAGTCTTCCTCCTATCCGGCAAGAAGAGGACATCCGGACCGGCAAACATCTTCTCCAAGCGGCATCTTCGATCTTCTTCCATCCGGAGCGAAGCGGCAGGATCCTGAAGACATCCAGCGCGGAACATCCATCCGGACCGACGACTGAACGACGAATGACTGTTCCTTTAAGGGACGTCATCCAAGATGGCGTCCCTCGAATTCCGATTGGCTGATAGGATTCTATCAGCCAATCGGAATTAAGGTAGGAATTTTCTGATTGGCTGATGGAATCAGCCAATCAGAATCAAGTTCAAACCGATTGGCTGATCCAATCAGCCAATCAGATTGAGCTCGCATTCTATTGGCTGTTCCGATCAGCCAATAGAATGCGAGCTCAATCTGATTGGCTGATTGGATCGGCCAATCGGATTGAACTAGATTCTGATTGGCTGATTCCATCAGCCAATCAGAAAATTCCTACCTTAATTCCGATTGGCTGATAGAATCCTATCAGCCAATCGGAATTCGAGGGACGCCATCTTGGATGACGTCCCTTAAAGGAACAGTCATTCGTCGTTCAGTCGTCGGTCCGGATGGATGTTCCGCGCTGGATGTCTTCAGGATCCTGCCGCTTCGCTCCGGATGGAAGAAGATCGAAGATGCCGCTTGGAGAAGATGTTTGCCGGTCCGGATGTCCTCTTCTTGCCGGATA
Organism: Bombina bombina; assembly: GCF_027579735.1. Taxonomy (NCBI): domain Eukaryota; kingdom Metazoa; phylum Chordata; class Amphibia; order Anura; family Bombinatoridae; genus Bombina; species Bombina bombina. The sequence goes on from NC_069501.1 coordinate 1,028,443,602, forward strand.
GGAGGAAGACTTTGGAGCCTCTTCTGGACCGGATTATGGATCGCCAACCCCCGCTTGGGTTGGATGAAGATGTTGGAGCCAGGACGGATCGGTGAACCTGGTATGGTGAAGACAAGGTAGGAAGATCTTCATGGGCTTAGTGTTAGGTTTCTTTAAGGGGGTTTGGGTTAGATTAGGGGTATGTGGGTGGTGGGTTGTAATGTTGGGGGGGTATTGTATGTTTTTTTTTTACAGGCAAAAGAGCTGAAATTCTTGGGGCATGCCCCGCAAAGGGCCCTGTTCAGGGCTGGTAAGGTAAAAGAGCTTGTAACTTTTTAAATTTAGAATAGGGTAGGGAATTTTTTATTTTGGGGGGCTTTGTTATTTTATTAGGGGGCTTAGAGTAGGTGTAATTAGTTTAAAATTGTTGTAATATTTTTCTTATGTTTGTAAATATTTTTTTATTTTCTGTAACTTAGTTCTTTTTTATTTTTTGTACTTTAGCTAGTTTATTTAATTGTATTTATTTGTAGGAATTGTGTTTAATTAATTTATTGATAGTGTAGTGTTAGGTTAATTGTAGGTAATTGTAGGTAGTTTATTTAATTATTTTATTGATAGGGTAGTGTTAGGTTTAATTATAACTTAGGTTAGGATTTATTTTACAGGTAAATTTGTTATTATTTTAACTAGGTAACTATTAAATAGTTCTTAACTATTTAATAGCTATTGTACCTGGTTAAAATAATTACAAAGTTGCCTGTAAAATAAATATTAATCCTAAAATAGCTATAATATAATTATAATTTATATTGTAGCTATATTAGGATTTATTTTACGGGTAAGTATTTAGCTTTAAATAGGAATAATTTATTTAATAAGAGTTAATTTATTTCGTTAGATTTAAATTATATTTAACTTAGGGGGGTGTTAGTGTTAGGGTTAGACTTAGCTTTAGGGGTTAATACATTTATTAGAATAGCGGTGAGCTCCGGTCGTCAGATTAGGGGTTAATAATTGAAGTTAGGTGTCGGCGATGTTAGGGAGGGCAGATTAGGGGTTAATACTATTTATGATAGGGTTAGTGAGGCGGATTAGGGGTTAATACATTTATTATAGTAGCGCTCAGGTCCGCTCGGCAGATTAGGGGTTAATAAGTGTAGGCAGGTGTCGGCGACGTTGTGGGGGGCAGGTTAGGGGTTAATAAATATAATATAGGGGTCGGCGGTGTTAGGGGTAGCAGATTAGGGGTACATAGGGATAACGTAGGTGGCGGCGGTTTACGGAGCGGCAGATTAGGGGTTTAAAAAAATATGCAGGGGTCAGCGATAGCGGGGGGCGGCAGATTAGGGGTTAATAAGTGAAAGGTTAGGGGTGTTTAGACTCGGGGTACATGTTAGAGTGTTAGGTGCAGACGTAGGAAGTGTTTCCCCATAGGAAACAATGGGGCTGCGTTAGGAGCTGAACGCTGCTTTTTTGCAGGTGTTAGGTTTTTTTTCAGCTCAAACAGCCCCATTGTTTCCTATGGGGGAATCGTGCACGAGCACGTTTTTGAGGCCGGCCGCGTCCGTAAGCAACTCTGGTATCGAGAGTTGCATTTGCTGTAAAAATGCTCTACGCTCCTTTTTTGGAGCCTAACGCAGCATTTGATTAAACTCTCGATACCAGAGTTAAATTTATGGTGCGGCCAGAAAAAAGCCCGCGGAGCGTTAGCAGCCCTTTTACCGCCGAACTCCAAATCTAGGCCTAAGTGCTGTGTTTTCAACCTGAACCTCTGTCAAACCTCTTGGTAAATAGTCTATTTTCTAATTGAAATTGGCAAATTGACTATTTATCTCATTTGGATCCATTTAAATCAGTGTTGGGCTTGATTATTATGTAAGAGTTTAAATAAGATAAAATATAAGTTGAAAACTAGATGTTTTGTAGCAATATTTGATACCCAGAGGTTAAAATGAATCAATGGGTTAATTAAATAGTGCAGTTAATTCAAATGATTCCTTAGAATTCAGGTAACACCAGAGAATAAGTAAGCAATGAGTAGCTCCAGATTAACCCTTAAACATAGAGACTTTGAGTTGCTTAGGATATGAGGATAAGGTAAATATAAGTTCTTATGGGAGTAATCGTACAGAGAGGTAAGGCAGTCCAAAGATTACTGTGAACGATAATGATATATACAAGAAGCAGAGTATAAATCCAAGTTGTGCAATAAATGTTCAATCAGAATTATATATAGTTCCTAACAAATAAGCTGTCCCAAGTTGAACAGTAAATGTACAAGTAACCTATCTTCAGTTTGTTTAGTTAAACTATAAACCAATCCAAGATGTGCAGTATATGTATGAAACAATTTATGGACAGTTCAATTAGCAAAACTAGTATACTTGCGGTCAGCTGTAATAATTGCTGAGATCCACGGATCAGCAGGAACGAACAGCTGATTTGATGAGGACGGCTGTGAGCGGACCCGGAGCGTCTTTAGCGTGTGAAAGCTACAATGCAGCAGGAGATGATTCAGAGTTGATCCGCTGTGTAAAGAGGAATGATCCAGTCACGTGAGTGACAAAGTGGAGACAGTGCTGAGTCAGCTAGTGAGCTGTTTCTGAAACGACAGAGGCTTGATTCGATCTGGAACAAGATTATTCTCAGGAAGTAGTCTCACAGGAAGCAGGTGTATTAACAACTTACACACTAAAGAGAACAAAATAATCAAGCAATGGATAGCTCAAGGATGTGATGTTTTATAGTCTGGAAAATAGGAGGTGCAGTTATAGAAGTATGACAGGTAGAATAGGAGGCAGTTATAGGAGCATTACAGCTATCGATGCACTATTTCAAACTTCACAAACTCTCCTTTTCCTCTTTCTGACCATCATCTCCTCACTTGCAACATCTCATCCCTCCCTACAACTCTCCCTCCTTCTACTCCTCTCCTCACATCAAACTTCACAGAAGCATTATGTCATTAGATCAGCAACAGCTTGCTAATTCCCTTGAACCTCTCCTCTCATCCATTTCCTCCTTCTTCTGCCCTGACCAATCTATCTACCACTATAATTTTACCCTTACATTGGTCCTTGACAATCTGGCCCCTCTTACCATTGATCGGAAATCACACACTCATCCTCAGCCCTAGCATACTCCTCTGACACAGTACCTACGCAGATGTTCCCGTATTGCTGAGCGGCACTGGAGAAAATCTCGGAGTTCAGCTGATTGCCTTCATTACAAGTTCATTTTGAACTCCTACTATTCTGCCCTTAATCTCTATAAGCAACATTACTTTTCTACTCTTAACTCTACTCTTTCTTCAAACCCAAAACGTCTGTTCTCCACTTTCAATACTCTTCTACGCCAACCCCCACCCCCTAATACAACTTCTCTGTCAGCTCAAGACTTTGCCAGCCACTTCAATAACAAAATCGACTCCATTAGAAACTAAATAAGCTCTCAACTTGCTTCCATTCTCTCACCCCCTCAAACGCTCGCAATCAACCACAACCCACATAGCCATAAATTTAGCTCTTTCTCCCCTGTTACAGAGGAAGAAGTTTTGACACTTATACTGCGCTCTCACCTCACTACCTGTCCCCTTGACCCTATCCCCTCACAGCTGCTCCCCTCCCTCTCTTCTTCCCTTACCCCTATACTCACACACATTTTCAACCTCTACCACAGCACCGGTATATTTCCCTCATCTCTGAAACATACACTGGTCACACCTATCCTCAAAAAACCTACTCTTGATCCAACCTCCCCATCCAACTACCGCTCTATTTCCCTACTCCCTATTGCCTCAAAGCTTCTCAAAAATCTAGTATATGCATGCCTTTCCCATTTCCTTACATTAATCTCCCTCCTCAACCCACTGCAATCTGAATTTCGTCCCCATCACTCCACAGAGACAGAAATTGTTAAGGTTACCAATGACCTACTTACAGCAAAATCAAAAGGGCACTTCTCTCTCCTTATCCTCCTTGATCTGTCCGCAGCCATTGATACTGTTGACCACCCTCTTTTGCTCCAAACAATCCAATCTTTCGGCATTTGTGACACAGCCCTCTCGTGGTTCTCTTCCTACCTGTCAAACCGTACCTTAAGTGTAGCCTTCTCTGCGGCCTCCTCTGCCCCTTCACTACTTTCTGTTGGGGTACCGCAAGGCTCTGTCCTCGGACCCTTTCTCTTCTCAATCTACACGTCATCATTAGGTTCCCTAATAAAGTCCCACAGGTTCCAATATCATTTGTATGCCAACGACACCCAAATCTACTTCTCTGCACCAGACCTATCTTCTTCCTTGCTAACCCGTGTCATTAACTGTCTTTCTCACATCTCTTCCTGGATGTCCTCTCACTACCTCAAGCTAAATCTCTCCAAAACTGAGCTCCTTATTTTCCCCCTTCTTCCAAAATCTCCACCTCAATCTCTCTATAACTGTCGACAAAGCCATCATTACCCGTACCCTGCATGCCCGATGTCTTGGGGTCTCACTTGACTCAGATCTTTCTTTCACTCCTCAGATTCAGTCCTTGGCTAAATCCTGCTGCTTCCACCTTAAAAACATCTAAAAATTTAGACATTTCCTTACACAAGACACAACTAAAATTTTTTCATTTTTTTTATATATTTTTTTATTGAGGTAAAAGAGTGTATACAAAGCTGGTGAATATACATGTAAATACCTAACATCCAAGATACCGAAGTACATAACATATATAAATCGAAGTAACAAAATTTGGCAAAGATATAAAATATATGACTATCCATATATATATATATATATATATATATATATATATTTATGTAGATAGAGAGCACTCTCACTTTCAAAATCCTAATGCCAGGGTGCCATCAGGTAAATATACACGACGAAGGAAGGCACTCACTGGTCTTTTCATCAAAAACTTTATTTAGCGTGACGTTTCGGGGACACACTCCCCTTCCTCAGACAAATATAAACCAAAAGTGACTGAACATATAAAGTCAAACAAGCCCCTCCCAGTGAAAATTGCGCCAAAACTAGTTGCTATAGTGATCCTCAACAACATTGTAATCATGTGACCAGCATCAATCATGCAAGTTGAAAAAACACATGTGAAAAAACATATTTGAAAAAAGCATATTGAAAAAACATATAAAGTGAAAAAGACATGTCAGGTATAGTAATAAATATATCCTACTGGTGTAATGAAAGTGTAAGGAGAGAGTAAATAGAGCACAAATTCTCCTACTCTCAAAATATCTGTGTAATAAATACCAGCGTGTCCCCTAGCACATGTGTTAAATCCATGTAATAGTGTAATAGTGACTTTAAAATATTGTGCACAGTAAGTGTATATGCACACTGACAGCCCCCTGGACAACATAAATATAGATACTAATTTGAAAAACTAGTCTCAAAGCATCTTTATCAAATAATATAAGCAGAGTTGCAAGACCATTCATAGTTACCACTCATAGCAGGATAGGACGATGCTGCTAATGGTACAGTCTGTGGCCCATACACAGACCGAGGGGATACTGGACTTAACATAGCGTATTGTTAACTAACTACCTCTATGTGTCGAATTGCAGCAGATCTCAAACAACATACCTCTTAACAATTATGATCATATCACATAAACTATGTACCTGCGCAAACATCGTGGCCGCCAGTAGAACATCTAAGACGCACACACCCGACTCTGTGTGATGACGTCATCCGCCGACAAGCTAGGCTAAATACTAGGTTGCCATAGTGACACTGTACACTATTAGAATAATAATAAATCGGAAACAAAGCTACCGATACAGCTGTAGATCTCACCCCTGTGTAGGCCAATACTGTTCACCTTAATCCATGAGTTCATTGTATATGGAATTAATAATAACCGGCTAGAATGTATACTGTGTTAAGTCAGAGCGGCTCAAAAACGGCATATGCTGTCAATACAGCTGCTATGAGTGGTAACTATGAATGGTCTTGCAACTCTGCTTATATTATTTGATAAAGATGCTTTGAGACTAGTTTTTCAAATTAGTATCTATATTTATGTTGTCCAGGGGGCTGTCAGTGTGCATATACACTTACTGTGCACAATATTTTAAAGTCACTATTACACTATTACATAGATTTAACACATGTGCTAGGGGACATACTGGTATTTATTACACAGATATTTTGAGAGTAGGAGAATTTGTGCTCTATTTACACTCTCCTTACACTTTCATTACACCAGTAGGATATATTTATTACTATACCTGACATGTCTTTTTCACTTTATATGTTTTTTCAATATGCTTTTTTCAAATATGTTTTTTCACATGTGTTTTTTCAAATGTTTTTCAAATGTGTTTTTTTAAATGTGGTTAATATATACTATCTGTAAGATGAGTAGTTGTTACCACTTGCATGATTGATGCTGGTCACATGATTACAATGTTGTTGAGGATCACTATAGCAACTAGTTTTGGCGCAATTTTCACTGGGAGGGGCTTGTTTGGCTTCATATGTTCAGTCACTTTTGGTTTATATTTGCCTGAGGAAGGGGAGTGTCCCCCCGAAACGTCACGCTAAATAAAGTTTTTGATGAAAAGACCAGTGAGTGCCTTCCTTCATCGTGTATATATATATATATATATATATATATATATATATATATATATATATATATATATATATATATGTCATGTCTCTAATACAAAACCTTTTTGCCAGATGTATTTTTTCTTTAGGAGATAAGTATCCCTCAGTAAACTTTTAGGACCTCTCTTAGGACTAACCTATTGTACAAACATTTTAGAGAGAAATTCAATATTTAAGTAAACAACAAATATTAGTTAGTAAATATAAATGAGCATTTGTACTACTCCGGTGAGTACACATATAAACACATTACATCCATTATACTGAAGTGCATAACATACTGTATATAAATTCGATATGACTATCCATGTATATATATATATATATATATAAGACATGTCTCTAATACAAAACATTTTTACCAGATGTACTCTAAAAATTAAACCTCTATTTTTTCTTTATGAGATTGATATCCCTCAACAAACTTTTAAGAACTCTCTTAGGTCTAACCTATTATATAAACAACAACATTGTAATCATGTGACCAACATCAATCATGCAAGTTGAAAAAACACATGTGAAAAAACATATTTGAAAAAAGCATATTGAAAAAACATATAAAGTGAAAAAGACATGTCAGGTATAGTAATAAATATATCCTACTGGTGTAATGAAAGTGTAAGGAGAGAGTAAATAGAGCACAAATTCTCCTACTCTCAAAATATCTGTGTAATAAATACCAGCGTGTCCCCTAGCACATGTGTTAAATCTATGTAATAGTGTAATAGTGACTTTAAAATATTGTGCACAGTAAGTGTATATGCACACTGACAGCCCCCTGGACAACATAAATATAGATACTAATTTGAAAAACTAGTCTCAAAGCATCTTTATCAAATAATATAAGCAGAGTTGCAAGACCATTCATAGTTACCACTCATAGCAGGATAGGACGATGCTGCTAATGGTACAGTCTGTGGCCCATACACAGACCGAGGGGATACTGGACTTAACATAGCGTATTGTTAACTAACTACCTCTATGTGTCGAATTCCAGCAGATCTCAAACAACATACCTCTTAACAATTATGATCATATCACATAAACTATGTACCTGCGCAAACATCGTGGCCGCCAGTAGAACATCTAAGACGCACACACCCGACTCTGTGTGATGACGTCATCCGCCGACAAGCTAGGCTAAATACTAGGTTGCCATAGTGACACTGTACACTATTAGAATAATAATAAATCGGAAACAAAGCTACCGATACAGCTGTAGATCTCACCCCTGTGTAGCCCAATACTGTTCACCTTAATCCATGAGTTCATTGTATATGGAATTAATAATAACCGGCTAGAATGTATACTGTGTTAAGTCAGAGCGGCTCAAAAACGGCATATGCTGTCAATATAGCTGCTATGAGTGGTAACTATGAATGGTCTTGCAACTCTGCTTATATTATTTGATAAAGATGCTTTGAGACTAGTTTTTCAAATTAGTATCTATATTTATGTTGTCCAGGGGGCTGTCAGTGTGCATATACACTTACTGTGCACAATATTTTAAAGTCACTATTACACTATTACATAGATTTAACACATGTGCTAGGGAACATACTGGTATTTATTACACAGATATTTTGAGAGTAGGAGAATTTGTGCTCTATTTACACTCTCCTTACACTTTCATTACACCAGTAGGATATATTTATTACTATACCTGACATGTCTTTTTCACTTTATATGTTTTTTCAATATGCTTTTTTCAAATATGTTTTTTCACATGTGTTTTTTCAAATGTTTTTCAAATGTGTTTTTTTTAAATGTGGTTAATATATACTATCTGTAAGATGAGTAGTTGTTACCACTTGCATGATTGATGCTGGTCACATGATTACAATGTTGTTGAGGATCACTATAGCAACTAGTTTTGGCGCAATTTTCACTGGGAGGGGCTTGTTTGGCTTTATATGTTCAGTCACTTTTGGTTTATATTTGCCTGAGGAAGGGGAGTGTCCCCCCGAAACGTCACGCTAAATAAAGTTTTTGATGAAAAGACCAGTGAGTGCCTTCCTTCTTCGTGTATATATATATATATATATATATATATATATATATATATATATATATATATGTCATGTCTCTAATACAAAACCTTTTTGCCAGATGTATTTTTTCTTTAGGAGATAAGTATCCCTCAGTAAACTTTTAGGACCTCTCTTAGGACTAACCTGTCGTACAAACATTTTAGAGAGAAATTCAATATTTAAGTAAACAACAAATATTAGTTAGTAAATATAAATGAGCATTTGTACAACTCCGGTGAGTACACATATAAACACATTACATCCATTATTCTGAAGTGCATAACATATATAAATTCGATATGACTATCCATGTATATATATATATAAGACATGTCTCTAATACAAAACATTTTTACCAGATGTACTCTAAAAATGAAACCTCTATTTTTTCTTTATGAGATTGATATCCCTCAATAAACTTTTAAGAACTCTCTTAGGTCTAACCTATTATATAAACCTTTTAGAGGGAAATACAATATTTAAGCAAGAAATAATTACAGTTGCAGTATTTTGTGAGAGAACTGCAAAATAATACTTTGAGCACAAATGTAGTGCTAGAGTATATTAATATGTGGGGGTAGGAACATAAATAGTAAAACTAAGCAGTATGACCCAAATGGGTTATTATATAGGTAACATGTATGGTTGTCAGTATATGGCCGGGTTATAATACAATATATTTAATAATTATTCTTTAAAACAAACCCCCAATAAAATGCATATATGAAACAATTATTATTAATATAAATTCCTAAATTCTTTATATTAGTTAAATTTATAAACACGTTGAATTATATTTGTAGAAAACCAGATATGAATCAAATGATATACACTTATGTTGTTGCAATATTCTTTACAAAAAAAAAAAACAAATGTACCTTTAAAATTAAAGGGACAGTCTAGTCAAAATTAAACTTTCATGATTCAGATAGGGTATGTAATTTTAAACAACTTTCCAATTTACTTCTATTATCTAATTTGCTAAATTCTTTAGATATCCTTTGTTGAAGAAATAGCAATGCACATGTGTGAGCCAATCACACAAGGCCTCTATGTGCAGCAACCAGTCAGCAGCTACTGATCATATCTAGATATGCTTTTCAGCAAGTGATATCAAGAGAATGAAGCAAATTAGATAATAGAAGTAAATTAGAAAGTTGTTTAAAATGACATGCTCTTTCTAAATCACGAAAGAAAAAAAATTGGGTTTCATGTCCCTTTAACATTATTCACAATTAAATTGCATTACATAACCACAATGAAATACCACAGTATGGGCCACTAACTTTCAGACCAGCACAATTAATTACTACTTAGCCTACAATTTATCCTATATAACTCTAAGTTAAAAACATCAGAAATTATATATATTATTTGTGCAAACAACCAACTCCTATGCCAATTTCTCTGTGCTGAAATAAACTCTTTAGCAGCAATAAGGCAAATTCTAAAATTTATGTATATAAATATAGCAAACAACTTACTACACACCAGAGAGATTTACTTACAATAATAGGCCTGACTTAGAAATATGTAACACAAAGGACCTTTACCTAGCAGACAATTACTTAGCGCTAAATATGACTAGTCTAACTACACAGGATTATGAAACACAAGCTTAAAATACTAATTGTGCTCTTTAAATTTATCAGCTTCAATTAGACTGCAGCAATAATGAATGTATTTCTTTATACTTTACCCAAATAAGCAAATCAATGTTTCATTATCCAGAGTTTCTTGTGGGTCATCTATGGAGGGTTTACTTACAATGTGCACAGGTATAGACTTCAAGAATTGTTAATCTTTCTTTGTTCAAGAAAGTGTCCCCAAAAATGGCAGAGAATATACTTGGCACCAAAGCCTAGATATTTTCTCTCCAAAAGTTAATGCTTCTTTGAGTCTGTCTCCTTTAGCAGTGAACTCTCTGGACCTTTATTCCAAGAATAAAGAATTCCTCCCCCGTTTCTTTAATCACTCCCACAGAATTTGAATTGGCCCTTTGGAGCTTGTCCCTGGTCCGCCCTTAATGGATTTGAGCATTGATTGGTTATTTGGGAAACGCCTCCCTGATTGGCTCATTTGGCTCTGCATGTATTCCAATAGTTAATTTATTTGGCTGTCATACCAGTTTTAATCCCCTAGGGGCCATCAGACAACCGCAAATGCAGATCTCATCATCAATATTGCTAACAATTTAATACATCCTTATAAAATGATTATTTAACATACTATGGCCTAGATTTAGAGTTTGGCGGTAGCCGTCAAAACCAGCGGAAGAGGCTCCTAACGCTGGTTTTTACCGCCCGCTGGTATTTAGAGTCAGTCATTAAAGGGTCTAACGCTCACTTTCCAGCCGCGACTTTTCAATACCGCAGATCCCCTTACGTCAATTGCGTATCCTATCTTTTCAATGGGATCTTTCTAACGCCGGTATTTAGAGTCGTGGCTGAAGTGAGTGTTAGAAATCTAACGACAAATCTCCAGCCGCAGAAAAAACCCAGGGGTTAAGAGCTTTCTGGGCTAACGCCGGTTCATAAAGCTCTTAACTACTGTGCTCTAAAGTACACTAACACCCATAAACTACCTATGTACCCCTAAACCGAGGTCCCCCACACATCGCCGCCACTCTATTAAACTTTTTTAACCCCTAATCTGCCGACCGCACACCGCCGCCACCTACGTTATCCCTATGTACCCCTAATCTGCTGCCCCTAACACCGCCGACCCCTATATTATATTTATTAACCCCTAATCTGCCGCCCCCAACGTCGCCTCCACATACCTACAATTATTAACCCCTAATCTGCTGACCGTACCTTACCGCTACTATAATAAAGTTATTAACCCCTAATCCGCCTCACTCCCGCCTCAATAACCCTATAATAAATAGTATTAACCCCTAATCTGCCCTCCCTAACATTGCCGACACCTAACTTCAAGTATTAACCCCTAATCTGCCGACCGGACCTCACCGCTACTCTAATAAATTTATTAACCCCTAAATCTAAGTCTAACCCTAACCCTAACACTCCCCTAAGTTAAATATAATTTAAATCTAACGAAATAAATTAACTCTTATTAAATAAATTATTCCTATTAAAGCTAAATACTTACCTGTAAAATAAACCCTAATATAGCTACAATATAAATTATAATTATATTGTAGCTATTTTAGGAATAATATTTATTTTACAGGCAACTTTGTATTTATTTTAACTAGGTACAATAGCTATTAAATAGTTAATAACTATTTAATAGCTACCTAGTTAAAATAATTACAAAATTACCTGTAAAATAAATCCTAACCTAAGTTACAATTAAACCTAACACTACACTATCAATAAATTAATTAAATAAAATACCTACAATTATCTACAATTAAACCTAACACTACACTATCAATAAATAAATTAAATAAAATACCTACAAATAAATACAATTAAATAAACTAACTAAAGTACAAAAAATAAAAAAAGCTAAGTTACAAAAAATAAAAAAATTAATTACAAACATAATAAAAATATTACAACAATTTTAAGCTAATTACACCTACTCTAAGCCCCCTAATAAAATAACAAAGACCCCCAAAATAAAAAAATGCCCTACCCTATTCTAAAATTAAAATAGAAAAGCTCTTTTACCTTACCAGCCCTTAAAAGGGCCTTTTGCGGGGCATACCCCAAAGAATTCAGCTCTTTTGCCTGTAAAAAAAAAACATACAATACCCCCCAACATTACAACCCACCACCCACATACCCCTAATCTAACCCAAACCCCCCTTAAATAAACCTAACACTAAGCCCCTGAAGATCTTCCTACCTTGTCTTCACCATGCCAGGTATCACCGATCGCTCCATGCTCCAAAATCTTCATCCAAGCCCAAGCGGGGGCTGGAGATCCATCATCCGGCTGAAGTCTTCTATCAAGCGACGGCTGAAGAGGTCCAGAAGAGGCTCCAAAGTCTTCATGCTATCCGGGCAGAAGAGTAGATCCGGACCAGCAACCATCTTCTTCCAAGCGGCTCCATGTTGAAGACCTCCGGCGCGGATCCATCCTCTTCTTGCGACGTCCTAAGTCCGAATGAAGGTTCCTTTAAATGACGTCATCCAAGATGGCGTCCCTCGAATTCCGATTGGCTGATAGGATTCTATCAGCCAATCGGAATTAAGGTAGGGAAAATCTGATTGGCTAATTGAATCAGCCAATCAGATTGAGCTCGCATCCTATTGGCTGTTCCGATCAGCCAATAGAATGTGAGCTCAATCTGATTGGCTGATCGGATCAGCCAATCAGATTGAACTTGAATCTGATTGGCTGATTCCATCAGCCAATCAGAATTTTCCTACCTTAATTCCGATTGGCTGATAGAATCCTATCAGCCAATTGGAATTCGAGGGACGCCATCTTGGATAACGTCCCTTAAAGGAACCGTCATTCATCGGGAAGTCGTCGGTGAAGATGGATGTTCCGCGTCGGCGGGATGACCAGGGATCCGGAAGAAAGAAGATTGAAGATGCCGCTTGATAGAAGACTTCAGCCCGATCATGGACCTCTTCAGCTCCCGCTTGGATGAAGACTTCAGCCCGATCATGGACCTCTTCAGCTCCGGCTTGGATGAAGACTTCAGTCAGATCATGGACATCTTCAGCCCCCCGCTTGGGCTTGGATCAAGACATCGGAGGCTCTTCTGGATCGATCGGTGAACCCGGCGTGGTGAAGACAAGGTAGGGAGATCTTCAGGGGCTTAGTGTTAGGTTTATTTAAGGGGGGTTTGGGTTAGATTAGGGGTATGTGGGTGGTGGGTTGTAATGTTGGGGGGGTATTGTATGTTTTTTTTTTACAGGCAAAAGAGCTGAATTCTTTGGGGCATGCCCCGCAAAGGGCCCTTTTCAGGGCTGGTAAGGTAAAAGAGCTTTTCTATTTTAATTTTAGAATAGGGTAGGGCATTTTTTTATTTTGGGGGTCTTTGTTATTTTATTAGGGGGCTTAGAGTAGGTGTAATTAGTTTAAAATTGTTGTAATATTTTTCTAATATTTGTAAATATTTTTTTATTTTTTGTAACTTAGTTCTTTTTTATTTTTGTACTTTAGTTAGTTTATTTAATTGTATTTATTTGTAGGTATTGTATTTAATTAATTTATTGATAGTGTAGTGTTAGGTTTAATTGTAGATAATTGTAGGTATTTTATTTAATTAATTTATTGATAGTGTAGTGTTAGGTTTAATTGTAACTTAGGTTAGGATTTATTTTACAGGTAATTTTGTAATTATTTTAACTAGGTAGCTATTAAATAGTTATTAACTATTTAATAGCTATTGTACCTGGTTAAAATAAATACAAAGTTGCCTGTAAAATAAATATTAATCCTAAAATAGCTACAATATAATTATAATTTATATTGTAGCTATATTAGGGTTTATTTTACAGGTAAGTATTTAGCTTTAAATAGGAATAATTTATTTAATAAGAGTTAATTTATTTCGTTAGATAAAAATTATATTTAACTTAGGGGGGTGTTAGGGTTAGAATTAGCTTTAGGGGTTAAAAACTTTATTAGAGTAGCGGTGAGGTCCGGTCGGCAGATTAGGGGTTAATGCTTGAAGTTAGGTGGCGGCGATGTTAGGGAGGGAAGATTAGGGGTTAATACTATTTATTATAGGGTTATTGAGGCGGGAGTGAGGCGGATTAGGCGTTAATACATTTATTACAGTAGCGGTGAGGTCCGGTCGGCAGATTAGGGGTTAATAAGTGTAGGTAGGTGGAGGCGACGTTGGGGGCGGCAGATTAGGGGTTAATAAATATTATGTAGGTGTCGGCGGTATTAGGGGCACCATATTAGGGGTACATAGGGATAACGTAGGTGGCGGCGGTGTGCGGTCGGCAGATTAGGGGTTAAAAAATTTTAATAGAGTGGCGGCGATGTGGGGGGGCCTCGGTTTAGGGGTACATAGGTAGTTTATGGGTGTTAGTGTACTTTAGAGCACAGTAGTTAAGAGCTTTATGAACCGGCGTTAGCCCAGAAAGCTCTTAACTCCTGACTTTTTTCTGCGGCTGGAGTTTTGTCGTTAGATTTCTAACGCTCACTTCAGCCACGACTCTAAATACCGGCGTTAGAAAGATCCCATTGAAAAGATAGGATACGCAAATGACGTAAGGGGATCTGCGGTATGGAAAAGTCGCGGCTGCAAAGTGAGCGTTAGACCCTTTAATGACTGACTCTAAATACCAGCGGGCGGTAAAAACCAGCGTTAGGAGCCTCTAACGCTGGTTTTGACGGCTACCGACAAACTCTAAATCTAGGCGACTGTTTCCAGATTTGGGCCATGTTGGATTATGGTACTTGTAGTTTCAGGGAGATTGCATTTCATTTGCGGGCGTCAGGGAGCCGCTATTACAATGAGGGAGACTCTCTGAACTTTAGGGATGTCTGTGTGTGTGTAAATATGTGTGTGTAATTAAATGTGTATGTATGTTTGTATGTGTAATTAAATGTGTATGTATGTGTGGGTAAATATTTATGTGTGTGTAAATATGTTTGTGTCCTCTAATAGGATACGCTGTATAGCAGCTGTGTGTGTGTGTGAGGGGGGGGGGGCAGTGGAGCTATGTTAACGGGTAAAAAGTGTCCCTCTTAGGCCATTTCAAATGTTGGGAGGTAAATCTCATAGGCCTAGATTTGGAGTTCGGCGGTAAAAGGGCTGTTAACGCTCCGCAGGCTTTTTTCTGGCCGCACCATAAATTTAACTCTGGTATCGAGAGTTCAAACAAATGCTGCGTTAGGCTCCAAAAAAGGAGCGTAGAGCATTTTTACCGCAAATGCAACTCTCGATACCAGAGTTGCTTACGGACGCGGCCGGCCTCAAAAACGTGCTCGTGCACGATTCTCCCATAGGAAACAATGGGACTGTTTGAGCTGAAAAAAAACCTAACACCTGCAAAAAAGCAGCGTTCAGCTCCTAACGCAGCCCCATTGTTTCCTATGGGGAAACACTTCCTACGTCTGCACCTAACACTCTAACATGTACCCCGAGTCTAAACACCCCTAACCTTACACTTATTAACCCCTAATGTGACGCCCCCGCTATCGCTGACCCCTGCATATTATTATTAACCCCTAATCTGCCGCTCCGTACACCGCCGCAACCAACGTTATCCCTATGTACCCCTAATCTGCTGCCCCTAACACCGCAGACCCCTATATTATATTTATTAACCCCTAACCTGCCCCCCACAACGTCGCAGACACCTACCTACACTTATTAACCCCTAATCTGCCGAGCGGACCTGAGCGCTACTATAATAAAGTTATTAACCCCTAATCCGCCTCACTAACCCTATCATAAATAGTATTAACCCCTAATCTGCCCTCCCTAACATCGCCGACACCTACCTTCAATTATTAACCCCTAATCTGACGACCGGAGCTCACCGCTATTCTAATAAATGTATTAACCCCTAAAGCTAAGTCTAACCCTAACACTAACACCCCCCTAACTTAAATATAATTTACATCTAACGAAATAAATTAACTCTTATTAAATAAATTATTCCTATTTAAAGCTAAATACTTACCTGTAAAATAAACCCTAATATAGCTACAATATAAATTATAATTATATTATAGCTATTTTAGGATTAATATTTATTTTACAGGCAACTTTGTAATTATTTTAACCAGGTACAATAGCTATTAAATAGTTAAGAACTATTTAATAGTTACCTAGTTAAAATAATAACAAATTTACCTGTAAAATAAATCCTAACCTAAGATATAATTAAACCTAACACTACCCTATCAATAAAATAATTAAATAAACTACCTACAATTACCTACAATTAACCTAACACTACACTATCAATAAATTAATTAAACACAATTGCTACAAATAAATACAATTAAATAAACTATCTAAAGTACAAAAAATAAAAAAGAACTAAGTTACAGAAAATAAAAAAATATTTACAAACATAAGAAAAATATTACAACAATTTTAAACTAATTACACCTACTCTAAGCCCCCTAATAAAATAACAAAGCCCCCCAAAATAAAAAATTCCCTACCCTATTCTAAATTAAAAAAGTTACAAGCTCTTTTACCTTACCAGCCCTGAACAGGGCCCTTTGCGGGGCATGCCCCAAGAAGTTCAGCTCTTTTGCCTGTAAAAAAAAACATACAATACCCCCCCCCCAACATTACAACCCACCACCCACATACCCCTAATCTAACCCAAACCCCCCTTAAATAAACCTAACACTAAGCCCCTGAAGATCTTCCTACCTTGTCTTCACCATCCAGGTATCACCGATCCGTCCTGGCTCCAAGATCTTCATCCAACCCAAGGGGGGGTTGGCGATCCATAATCCGGTGCTGAAGAGGTCCAGAAGAGGCTCCAAAGTCTTCCTCCTATCCGGCAAGAAGAGGACATCCGGACCGGCAAACATCTTCTCCAAGCGGCATCTTCGATCTTCTTCCATCCGGTGCGGAGCGGGTCCATCTTGAAGCAGGCGACGCGGATCCATCCTCTTCTTCCGATGTCTCCCGACTAATGACGGTTCCTTTAAGGGACGTCATCCAAGATGGCGTCCCTCGAATTCCGATTGGCTGATAGGATTCTATCAGCCAATCGGAATTAAGGTAGGAATTTTCTGATTGGCTGATGGAATCAGCCAATCAGAATCTAGTTCAATCCGATTGGCTGATCCAATCAGCCAATCAGATTGAGCTCGCATTCTATTGGCTGTTCCGATCAGCCAATAGAATGCGAGCTCAATCTGATTGGCTGATTGGATCGGCCAATCGGATTGAACTAGATTCTGATTGGCTGATTCCATCAGCCAATCAGAAAATTCCTACCTTAATTCCGATTGGCTGATAGAATCCTATCAGCCAATCGGAATTCGAGGGACGCCATCTTGGATGACGTCCCTTAAAGGAACCGTCATTAGTCGGGAGACATCGGAAGAAGAGGATGGATCCGCGTCGCCTGCTTCAAGATGGACCCGCTCCGCACCGGATGGAAGAAGATCGAAGATGCCGCTTGGAGAAGATGTTTGCCGGTCCGGATGTCCTCTTCTTGCCGGATAGGAGGAAGACTTTGGAGCCTCTTCTGGACCTCTTCAGCACCGGATTATGGATCGCCAACCCCCCCTTGGGTTGGATGAAGATCTTGGAGCCAGGACGGATCGGTGATACCTGGATGGTGAAGACAAGGTAGGAAGATCTTCAGGGGCTTAGTGTTAGGTTTATTTAAGGGGGGTTTGGGTTAGATTAGGGGTATGTGGGTGGTGGGTTGTAATGTTGGGGGGGGGGGTATTGTATGTTTTTTTTTACAGGCAAAAGAGCTGAACTTCTTGGGGCATGCCCCGCAAAGGGCCCTGTTCAGGGCTGGTAAGGTAAAAGAGCTTGTAACTTTTTTAATTTAGAATAGGGTAGGGAATTTTTTATTTTGGGGGGCTTTGTTATTTTATTAGGGGGCTTAGAGTAGGTGTAATTAGTTTAAAATTGTTGTAATATTTTTCTTATGTTTGTAAATATTTTTTTATTTTCTGTAACTTAGTTCTTTTTTATTTTTTGTACTTTAGATAGTTTATTTAATTGTATTTATTTGTAGCAATTGTGTTTAATTAATTTATTGATAGTGTAGTGTTAGGTTAATTGTAGGTAATTGTAGGTAGTTTATTTAATTATTTTATTGATAGGGTAGTGTTAGGTTTAATTATATCTTAGGTTAGGATTTATTTTACAGGTAAATTTGTTATTATTTTAACTAGGTAACTATTAAATAGTTCTTAACTATTTAATAGCTATTGTACCTGGTTAAAATAAATACAAAGTTGCCTGTAAAATAAATATTAATCCTAAAATAGCTATAATATAATTATAATTTATATTGTAGCTATATTAGGGTTTATTTTACAGGTAAGTATTTAGCTTTAAATAGGATTAATTTATTTAATAAGAGTTAATTTATTTCGTAAGATGTAAATTATATTTAAGTTAGGGGGGTGTTAGTGTTAGGGTTAGACTTAGCTTTAGGGGTTAATACATTTATTAGAATAGCGGTGAGCTCCGATCGGAAGATTAGGGGTTAATAATTGAAGGTAGGTGTCGGCGATGTTAGGGAGGGCAGATTAGGGGTTAATACTATTTATGATAGGGTTAGTGAGGCGGATTAGGGGCTAATAACTTTATTATAGTAGCGCTCAGGTCCGCTCGGCAGATTAGGAGTTAATAAGTGTAGGCAGGTGTCGGCGACGTTGAGGGGGGCAGATTAGGGGTTAATAAATATAATATAGGGGTCGGCGGTGTTAGGGGTAGCAGATTAGGGGTACATAGGGATAACGTAGGTGGCGGCGATTTGCGGTCGGAAGATTAGGGGTTAATTATTTTAAGTAGCTTGCGGCGACGTTGTGGGGGGCAAGTTAGGGGTTAAGAAATATAATATAGGGGTCGGCGGGGTTAGGGGCAGCAGATTAGGGGTACATAAGTATAACGTAGGTGGCGGTCGGCAGATTAGGGGTAAAAATTTTAATCGAGTGGCGGCGATGTGGGGGGAGCTCGGTTTAGGGGTACATAGGTAGTTTATGGGTGTTAGTGTACTTTAGGGTACAGTAGTTAAGAGCTTTATAAACCGGCGTTAGCCAGAAAGCTCTTAACTCCTGCTATTTTCAGGCGGCTGGAATCTTGTCGTTAGAGCTCTAACGCTCACTGCAGAAACGACTCTAAATACCAGCGTTAGAAAGATCCCATTGAAAAGATAGGCTACGCAAATGGCGTAGGGGGATCTGCGGTATGGAAAAGTCGCGGCTGAAAAGTGAGCGTTAGACCCTTTAATCACTGACTCCAAATACCAGCGGGCGCCCAAAACCAGCGTTAGGAGCCTCTAACGCTGGTTTTGACGGCTACCGCCGAACTCCAAATCTAGGCCATAGTGTTCATTAATCTGTCACAGAAAAAAACATCACAAATGAAGAAATCCATTACAATATACAAATTAGCTTCTATTTTTTATTTTTTACTTTCCTGCCAGATACATTTGAGATCAAATAATTCAAAAGCATTTTAAATCTGGAAAGGGAATTCAATGGTTGTGCTAATAATATTATCCTGATACAAAATTATTACACTTAAAAAAGGACTATTGTGAGAATTTAAATACATAAAAAAATTAAGTTCCATTAAACATTGATATTTTTTATAAACAGAAGGGTAGGGTAATTTCACAGACCTGCAGTGTGACCTGAAGGAAAGACTTCAAATACTGTAGTGTGTCACACTGTCTTACAGTGAGTATGTAACTCCACAAATTTGCAGTCTAGTGATGCAAAAGTATTCGAATAACATAGGGATAGTTTGCATTCCAGTTGTAAACTATGTGAACTGGAGTTCTTTTCAACAGTTCATAAGGTTTACAACTACTGTGTACTGTGTGTGCAAAAGCCCATACTATTCATAAACGAATAAACTACAGGGATAGGCGTGATCTGTTGAAAAACAGGACGCATTAGGTTAGGCAAGGCCACTAGAGTTGGAAAAAAAAATAGAAACACGAAGAATGTGGGCTAAAAAAAGGAAACTGAAAGTACCGCCAGGGGGCGCCCATCACCCAAATGAGATTGTTTCTTATTTTGATCTCTGTGGTTGGCAGCTACGTGTAAAGTGGTGAAAAAAACCTTACAATAAGGAAGTAGAGAGAAGCGGAAGTGGAATCATCACTCACAACAACAGAGAAAAACACTGAGACAGCAACATCATCGAGATCTAGTGCCATGAATAACAAAGGCAAGTTGGGGGCCTGGGTGGGTACACCAGTAGTGTGTACCATACTGTACGGTTATTTCCTTAAAGTCACATGGCAGGTTGGTTACTGAACATCCAGCCCAATGGATTCCGTATAGCCAATGGATTTTATACTGTGTGTCTTTTATGTAACACCCTATATATCGTTTGCTAGGAACTTTTTTTTTTGCCATGCAAGTTTTGGGTTATTCTGCCTCTGTAGCATTTTTAATACGGTAACCAAAAGCCGCAAACCATGAAAAGCAAGTGAAATAAAACCGTAAGACGACCTTTCACATTTTGATTCTCAAAACGCCGAACGAGACATCATGTGACCTACAGCACGGACACGGCATATTCTAGGTTTTTGTTAGGTACACTACTAAGTCAGGTGTATCCCCTGTATAAAGACGACTTCACGAATAGCATTAATTATATAATTTTGTCGACAAATATACAGTCGGTGCTACGAACACACGCATATAATTTTGCGTTGTACTTTAGCCTATTAGCAGCTGTGACCATTGCTGGGGATGCCATATATCTCTGGCGCAGCAGCCAACAGCATATACGTCAGACCTGTGCCGTATACAGGTGCCCTCTACCATATTGTGTTCTATCAGTCTCCCATACCACTAGGTTCCCTCGCAAGTTTGTGGCGCAGTTGAGAAGAGTAATTTGCAGCCTAGATTACACAAAGGGCCTCAAGCCAATCGCTGCCAAGTATTTAGATTCGCTGCCAATCGGATTTATTATGGGGTGGGCATACTGGTCTTATTATAGTGATGCGGAATTCTGTTTAACTATAGTGCTCTTTGCAATACAATAATCATCCCATTGTTATTTATTTAGGAATTGCTTCAAATGTTCAAAATAGGACCCAGCGATAAAAAAAATGTATAAATAATAGTTGTAATAATGTCTGCGTTATAATTGTGTTTTAATATACCGTGTAATTGGAGACGATGCTATTTTGTGAAGTAGTTCCCTTTCTTAAAAACAAAACATGGCTATGAAGAAGAGGAAGACTGCTTCTAATGTTTTACTGTAAAACAAATAAGACTTCTACTCTAAACTTAAAAAAACATCCTCTTAAGTGCCTGTGGTACTTTTATAAATTTTAAAGGGACGTTCATTTTTTGTTATAAAAACATTTAGCCTGGATTCATAAGAAATATAAATTACTTTACAGTCTAATCAAGTATTATAGTGGTAGCCCAGGGATAAGTGCCAGCAAATTTGTTTTGAGTTAAATTGGGCACTAGTGCTGTGGTTTTGCACCCCTAGCATACAATATGGCATACCAAAAAAAAAAAAATAATCTAGCAGGGGTCTTACATTTGACATATTTTAACTTCCGCTATATTATTTCAATGTTTCAAAATATTTTGAAGCATCTTTCGTTTAACCCTTTTTATTGCAACAAAATATTTTAATGTGAAGGTAAACTTTGATGAATGAAAGCCCGGTTTTTAAAAATACTATTAAAAAAAAAAAGGGGGCACTTTCATTCATCAAAGTTTGCAAAGCAGCCGTTTTGTTTATAAATCAGAGCAGCTTCCCCCACCCGGAGATCCTCTCTTCACACGTCAGCAATGGCTAATCTGGCTTCCTCCATTCACGGCTTTTCCCCCAGGGAAATCATTGCCTGAGGACATGCCGTGATTGGAGGAAGCCTGATTAGTCATTGCTGACGTGTGAAGAGAGGATCTCCGTGCGGAGGAAGCTGCTCCGATGTTCTAAAATAATTCTCGACTTATAAGAATGCAGGACCCGCGTCCCTTCTGGTGACGTGACATTAGCTGTTGGAGGTGTGTGGCCTTCACTGTGCATGCGCAAGTGGGCCAACCTTTAAAAATAGGCTGTTTCAGTAGCAGTAAAGGGTCAAGGTGTTATATGGAGATTAGCCTTTATTGCGCATGCTCTCCTGACACACTCCGTGCATGCGCACGGCATCAGAGGGTCCAGGATTTATACACGTGCGTTGCCTTCAGTACGCATGCACTGTGACGTACAATGGGGGGTAAAAAAAAACCAAACATACAATTTTAAAATATTAAAAAATATGTGAATCCAAAATTATCAACGCTTAACTCTTTGAGTGCTAAGCACTTTCCCACCTGGGTGCTAAGCTGATTTGAGTATTTTTTTTTTTTTTTTAAATTTAAATATATATTTGTTTAAATTATTATTTTTTTTTTTTCTTTCAAGATCCCCAAGAAGACTTATACAGTTGGAAAGGTTAGGCGATTACCTTTCCAACGGTAGTTCTTGGGGGTCTGTTGCTGCTTAGATGCCTGAAATCCCTATACTTGTCATTGTATTTTGTTAATAAAGTTGCACGGTGACGTCATCATGCAAAACGTGAAGCCCCGGCGATGCCTGTCACTATACAGGCCCGATCGCCGGGGTAGGAGCAGGTGGGAGCCCCCAGATCTCACTCAAGGTGGAAGAGTGCAAGCGACGGCTCTGAGCAGTCGTTGGCACTTGAGTTGGAAACTCTGTGACGGCTCAGAGCCATCTTTAGCACTCAAGAGGTTAAAGTATAGGGCGGATACTATTAAAAAAAACTTAATGTACAGTGTCACGTGGCCCTACAAAATCTAACAATTGTGTCTGCATAGAGTGATGGACCTAAGCTATATGGAATGAACCATTTACAGATTTAAATAAATTGATGTATTTGCAAAATTATGTCTTGGAAGAACAGTTTTTCTCCTGCCAACTCCAACACTCCCATTTAATATATATATGTTTTCTCAATCGTTGTACAGAGCTCCCCTAGGTTTCTGTTTAAATTTATGTGTTTGCAAATCCTAGGGAGCTCTGTACAACGATTGAGAAAACACACACATATATATATATATATATATATATATATGTGTATATATATATATATATATATATATATATATATATATATATATATGTGTATATACATGTGTGTGTGTGTGTGTTTTCTCAATCGTTGTACAGAGCTCCCTAGGATTCTGTTTAGTTAAATAAATTTGCAAACACATAAATTTAAACAGAAACCTAGGGGAGCTCTGTACAACGATTGAGAAAACATATATATATTAAATGGGAGTGTTGGAGTTGGCAGGAGAAAAACTGTGTTCTTCCAAGACATAATTTTGCAAATACATCAATGTATTTAAATCTGTAAATGGTTCATTCCATAAAGTTTAGGTCCGATCACTCTGTAGACACTAGACAACCGTTAGATTTTGTGGGGCCACGTGACACAACATAGTTATTTTTTTTTTGTTTTTGTATGGAATCCGCCCTATACTTTAAGTGTTGATGATTTTGGATTTACATATTTTTTAATATTATTTCAAATTGTATGTGTAATCTCCATATAACTCCTCGACCCTTTGCTACTGAAACAGCTGATTTTGAGAGGTTTGGTCACTTGAGCATGCCACACCTCCAACAGTTGATGTCACGTCACCGGAACTGATGCGGGTCCCGCATTCTTATAAGTCGAGACTTATTTTAGAACGCCGGCTGTGAAGAGGAGAGGTACGTTTTTAAACAAAACTGCTGCTTTCTAAACTTTGAATGAAAGTGCCCCTGTTTTTAATAGTATTTTTAAACCAGGCTTTCATTAATCAAAGTTTACCTTCACTTTAAGATGTTTAAGTGATGGTGTTTACTATACATAATATATCACTATATATTCTAACTTTCAATCAGATCTTCCTTTTAATTTTAGAAGTGTTTTAATATGAAACTGTTAATATGCAATGCCATTAATTTTTTTTCCCCATAGGCTAATTTTATGTTTGAATACATTATTATTATTATTATTATTATTATTCTTTATTTATAAAGCGCCAACAGATTCCGCAGCGCTTCCCATGGGTACAAGGATAACAGTACAGTGGAGAAACAATACGATAAGACACAAAATTTTACAGACAAATACAGGGGGAATTGAGGGCCCTGTTCCCGTGGGAGCTTACAATACATCATTATATCTAGTATTTATTTGGTGTTAAATACCCCCGTAGGACAGTACTTGACATATTTCTGGCTTTGTAGCTTGATATATACTATATACATTCCCTGGCTCCAGAAGAATCTGACTGTTCACTTGATGAATCCTAAGTTTGTTTTTTTTTTTTTTTTTTTTTTTAACTATTGTTTAGTAAACTGGGATTTATTTAAGGGGTTTTAAAGCAGAGCCTGACAAACACAGGCCATCATAGCAGCATGAGACTTTGAAAACTTACCTAACTCCCCCTGTCTATAAAAAGATTTATTTTGCACTAACTGCTTCTATGTAGAACCCACACACATGGGTTTTTTTTGGGGGGGTATTTTTTTTTCTTCAACAAATCAAGTGCTTTTATGACATACCATTCATTATGTTGCAGATTTGCGCAAATACAGGAAAAAATACAATGCAAAATGCCAAAAAGTTATTTTGTTTATTTTTATAGTGTGAAAATGGTATGGTTCCACATTTCGCATCAATATACCTTTTTCAAAAACACTACAATTTAGGATTCCATTCCTGTTTTCCAATTTTTTGGAAATTACAATATACTTTGTTTTGTTTTTTGGTCAGTTTGCACCATCTTGCAGTTAACCTATAAAATAATGTTATATAATTATGCTCATAGTCAGGAATTATATAACATTAGCTTGGTGCCAAATTTATACAACAAAGTATTGCAGAGCTATTTTATTAAGAAGTTCAATTTTTCAGAACGCCACTCCTGGCTCTACTGAGTGGGTCTGTTTTTTCCTAAGCGCATAGCGGGCACACTATCTAGTCATAGCGCGCCATTAAACTCAATGTAGTTGGTCACTATTTGTTTATACAGTGCATCAGCTAGATGATTGCTATTTTTATGGCAAACGCCTACTAGTAGATATTAGGGATAGGCATTTGGGTCTTTCGTGAGGATCGTAATGCGGTAGTAAGAGACGGATAATGCCCTTTGGATATTTTTGTAGCTGGATTGATTCCTGTAAAAGATTTCCACACTAGTGGGGATCTTTTACAAGAATCAATCAGACTACGAAAATATTTATGTTCTTCCGCATTTGGATCCTCAAAGATCTGAATGCGCATCCCTAGAAGATATGTACCCCTAAAGCGGAATTAGGCGGTGTTCTCTTAAAAAGAGCTATCTTGTCAAGATTTTCTACCTCGACATGCACATGCTCATAATTACTTAATCGCACTCCACATATGTTTGAAAGAAATGTGTGGAATGCGATTATGTAATCACCAGCATGCGCATATTTCATGTAGCAAATCTTGACATATATACACTGCACTGTAATTCCCCCATTATCGCTATCTTTATTGCCCCCTTCTTGGGGGCTCATGGGGGATGCCCCGCCAATTCTCTGGCATTCACCCTAAGTGGACCTCGGAGAAGGAGGCTTACGAGGGGGGCTTCACCCCCCCCTTTGAACCTCCCAGGTGAAGGCAAAAAAGATGGTGGACGTGGGGGAATTACTGTGCAGCGTATATATGTCTGATTAACAATGCCTGCACTGGGCTTAGTAACTTCCCTACCAGTAGTTAAAGGCAATCGGCGCTCGTCGACATTTGCTACCTGTAATCTGAGCATGATGGCGATTTACGTAATCAAACTCCATACATTCCTTTCATACGTGGAGTGCAATTATGTAATTGTGAGCATGAGCAAGTCGAGGTAGCAAATCTCGACAAGGTCGCTATTTTTGATAGGTCATCGGTCACTTGTGCAGTTTGGCTCTTTTCGGAGCCGGATATATTCTTGGTAAAGATCACCACAATAAGATCTGGATTTGCACATATTAGTGTGGTGATCCTTTCACAAGAATAAATCCGGCTCCAAAAAAAGGTGAATGGCACATGTGGCTGCCTACTTCCGCATTTGGATCCTGACAGACTGAAAGCACACACTCTGTTTTCAAAATGGAGACTCAAACCCCTTTATGTCTGTTATAGGGAAACCTTATCAAACACTTCCTTGGGGCCTAGTTGGAGCAAATGGTCGCTATTACTATGGCACACACCTACATTCTCCTCTAGCAAAAGATGAGAATCCACATTTTCAAATATTAGCCCCATTCCCCTCTGTAGAAAAACTCCCAGATGGCTAGTATAGCAGGTAATTTTTGTTTCTCATGGTGATCACTTGCATCATAGAGGGACAGGTGACCTCTTGTTTTGAAGAGGGGTGTCTCATTTAAATGAAGTTTTCATCTATGTAGAATAAGGGAAACATAGTGTCCCTTCAACCAAAACTTGTCTGCTGATTTTAAAGAGGAAGTTTTTGATTTGAAAGGACAAAGAGCATACTTTCCTCTTTCAAACAAGAATGCTGTTTCACTGCTCTATAGTACTTTTGCTTTGCATGTAATGTCATCATTAGTCACAGCGATTCCATTCCATCTACTTCTATGAGCACCCAATCAACACCCAGTTGACTTTAACCCCTTCATGCCCCGGAGCAGGTGTTTAAAGTGATGGTATCACCTAAATAGCTTTTCCTTCTTTTTTTTTTTTTTAAAATTAAAACTCAGTTTAAAAAAAATAAAATAAGATTTAACTTACTAAGCTTTATCGCTGCTTGCTCCCCCCCTGGATTACTTCCTGATCTGTGTATGAGCCGTAGTAGAGAGAGGAACCACCCGCTCTCGACGTCGTCATATGGGCCTATCGTTAAAATGATTACATCAATAGTTTTAAATGCCGCCCGTAACTTATAAATTTCAGTAGTTGATGATACATCAATATTGAAAGGAAAGCAGCACACTTGCGTTAGAATGCTCCAGTGTTCTTTACACTGTTGCCTGTACAATGAATTGCGCATACGCACACCTACATGTTTTCAGATCAGTCTGAGATCCAACTGTAGCACATGCCCGTAGCTAACGATGGGCGTGTTAAGGCAGTGACACACTGCAAGCGGAGCGGTGCGCAGTGTGTAGATGCAGCTGTGCACGCTGAGTGTGTCCTGCCTTTTCAAATCTGAGCACTCTGCTGCGTCGGGTTGCGTAGCTGAGCGCTCAGTTGAAATATTTGATCTTCAGAAGCGATGCAATGCTTTAGTTGCCGACTGTCCGGGATTCTGATTAAAAGTTGAAAACGTCTTATTTGAAAAATCTATGGCAGCGACTGTACGGGCGGAGGAACGAACCTGAAATTGAAGCATCTAAAAAGTAAATATTTGCAAATACTGACAGATTTCGGAGTTTTGATGAATGAAAGTTAATTTTATTTTTTGGTTATGTATACGATTGCATGTTGGAGTTTGCGATAGTTTATTATCACTTTAACATAGGAACAAACACGTTATTTTAAGGCCGGAATTGGATCATGGGGGACTGCTTATGATGCTAGGCACTCCCCCTGTATGGTTTCCCATTAAACAAAAGGAGGAGGGTGCAGGGCTCCAAAAAAGAAAGGATGTTCCATGCCGTCCTAACGACGTTAAAGACTAGGGTTGCACCAATACTTGTATCGTTGCTGATACCAGGTATTTGCATGAGTACTCTTGCAAATGCACTGATACTTAAACGGTTACCTCCAATTCCTACCCATACGCCATCTTGTGGCATTTTTCAAACTGCATGTTCCCGTTTCATTTTAAGCTGGAGTGGAGCCTTAACTAAAAATTGTTCACTTCTGTTCTGCCAATACAAATTGCTGTTATTTGTATTATTGTACGTCAGAGCAGTGCTCCAAAAGCTGCTACTTTACAGCTGGAAGCCTACCTGGGAGAGATCACTGTACCTCATTTAGACAAACCCCTTAAGTACTGAACAGTTAATAAACTGAGATTTAATGGCCCAAAAATATCTTTCTGACCCATGCAGAAGTGAGACTGTTCAGCTTAGCGTCAAACGCCCTTAATGATTGCAGAAACAGACTTATAGCTGAACATGCAGAGATGCTTCAAATGTTCCTTAATAGGAATAACTTTTGACAAATTATTCTAATTGCTAGGTTGCCTGTTTTACTGCTAGTTCTCATCTTGCACAATTATGCTCAAAACATACTGTACTCTGAGGAACATCCTTAGCCAGGGCTGGACTGGGAATAAAAAGCAGTCCTGAAAAAAATATGAAGACCAGCCCTATTTTCTGTTGAGTCAGTAGAATGCAAATTCCCCATTTTTCTCAAAGGTGATAACTGGGATACTCCTTCCCCAATACTATTTTCAGAATTAAATTATATTACTTTGTATTAAGTACAAATGTCAGATTGATTTATATAGGCACCTTATAACCCAACTGCATCCAGTAATCACCCCTTTAAATTGTAGCATTCCAGCCCCAGCTGCTGCAGTTATTTATTGTTTTTATGAATGTTATTGTAATATTTTTATTTATTAACATGTTCTGTGAACAGTTTTATTTCAAAATGATATACAGTTCCTAATTATAGAGAGGCGATCTTAAATCATTAGTCTGTATTGTGCTTGGTAAACTGTCATGATATAAAAAAGTATCGGTAATTGATATAGGTGAGTATTTGGAGGAAAAAATAAAGTATCTGTACTTGTACTAGGTCTTAAAAAAAAAAAAAAAAAAAAAAAAAAAAAAATGGTATCGGTGCAATCCATTAAGGACCATGGACCGTCCTAACTGTGTTAACCCCTTAAGGACCAGGGACGTGCCTGACACGTCGTCTGGGGTTTCAAGCACTGGAAGCGATGGTGATCGCTTCCAGATGCTTTCAGGGTATTGCAGTGATTCCTCGATATTGAGGCATCACTGCAATACCCTTTTATACCCACCGATGTGGCCCTCTCGGCATCGGCCATTGATGGTGCCGATTGTTGGTGGGAGCAGCAGCAGGGAGGCGGGCGGCCCATCGATGTTTAGTTATGTATCTGGTCACATATAAGTGCGCAATGCGGCGGGGGTGTCGTGCGCGCCACATATACATTATAAATGTATGGGAAGGAGGGGGGAATAGATTTTGGGCAAGGGATCTGGGAGGAGGGGGGCAGCTACACAAAAGAAGTTTTATTGTGCATATAAAAATAAAAACTTTTTTTTTCCTCCTAATGTGAGAGTCCACAGCCGCATTCATTACTTGTGGGAAATAAGAACCTGGCCACCAGGAGGAGGCAAAGAAACATCAGCCAAAGGCTAAAATACTCCTCCCACTCCCCCTATCCCCCAGTCATTCTTTGCCTTTCGTCGGAGGTTGGCAGAGAAGTGTCAGAAATTTTGTTTTTAAAGAAAATGTTTTTATTATTTTTTACGTAAATTGTGTGTCTCATGGAGGGTAGTACTCCGCAATGGGACAGAAGTTTTAAGTAGTCCTGTTAGTTTCTCAGTGAGGGCCTGGGCGAATGTTAGTCAGGAGATGTAGTGGGAGTTCTCTCTGCGACACCACCCCGATTTGTATTAACAGCTCATCTAACACTTGGCGTTGCCGACCCTTCGCTTAGCTACCTGCTGTCTAATCTCAAGTCCATGACGGAGGCAACGCTACTATCCGTGGCCCTTTTTAGGGCCGTGTTCCTGTTCCACGGCGTAGATTCCGTTAAGATTGTTTGTTTCATTTTATCAATATGAATGTTATGTTATGTGACAGATAGGTATGGGTCTCAATGAGGCTCCTCTATTTGGATCTGGGAATCATGGGAATATTCCTTCCTTAGGGGGGGATTTGTGAACAGGGTGGTGTTCTTTAATCATGTTTCTTATGTGATTTTCCTGCTTTTGGTATTGGCTCTGGGGCTGAGACGGGAGAATTGCTTGTAGGATTTAGTGGGGCCTAGTTGCCGCCTTTTTCTGGCACGCTTTTGTTTGGACATTACGTTTCACCTTATGGTTGCTTTGCTGGGTTGGTTTCGCTTCCGCATTCCTGACCGATTTTCTGCTTTGTTTGGATCTGGTCATAGGAGGTGGTGAGTGCTCCAGCCATTGTGGGTGTCAGGTGCCATTCATGTTTTTTTTTTTTTTTCTTTTCTATATATTGTCCTAATTTTCTTTTTTTTTTTTTTTTTTTTTTTTTAACCATGGAGGATTCTGAAGCTGAGACTGTCGTTGTTTCTGATTCCGATTCTTCCTCTTGTGAGGAAGGTGCTTCGGCCCCACTGACACAGGTTTATCAGTCCTGTCTCTTGTGCCTTCTTAGAGTGTCTGGTTCCTCGGGCTCGGGGAGCCAGGGGTCTATTGAGCCATCAGCCTCTGGGGGCTCTGTTCCTCAAACGGCAGATTCCCAACAGCACCCTTCCTCTACATTTGCGGTTAACCCTAATGTTAATTCTCCCTCCGCACAGGGTGGTTTGTTTCCCCTGGAGATGGCGGGTAATTTCCGCTTCAGTATCTTGATAGCGCTGGTTCGCCTGCAGGATCCGGAGGTTTCTGCGAGGTTGTGTTCTTGCCCGGGTGTCCAGACTTTGGGTGAGTCTATTCAGTTACCTCCGGGTGTGAATATTCCTCCATGTTGCACCTTTCGTTATCGGATCGTGCGGCTGTGCGTTCTACTCTTTCGTCTTTACGCTTATTGGGGTATCCTCTATCAGTCGGGAACTGTCATCGAATGGTGCTTCGAGCTAAACTATTTGGGATGTTGATCGCCTCCTGTCGGTCGCTTGTGTCTTTTCCCAGAGTTTTTGTTGGCGGATGCCTTCGGGCTGCCTTCTTTTCTTTCATCCGGTTAGGATACTTTTTTTTTTTTTTTTATTTTTTTTTTTATTTGATTGTTCCCTCGGGAATTTCTGGGATGGACTTGCTTTCTGTTACTTCCTTGGAAGTTGTTTGCGGACCGTTGGGTCCGGAATTTGTGTGCACTTTGTTGTGTTGTCAGTGACGCCTGGCGGGTCCGGCGGGACCTTGTGTGTTTTTTGTTTTGTTCGTATTCACAAACTACTCTATACATCTACATCCGGGCCTTCGGGTCCGCATATCGGGAGAGATTGGGCATGCCACTCTCTCCCGGGGCTGGGTCGGTGGCTTGCGTCGCTTTGGTTCTCCTTCAGGGGGGCCTTCTCCGCTAGGGCGTTTTTTTGTGCCTTGGTCTTCTTGCTACCCTTTGGGTGGTTTTAGACTCCTAGGTTGTCTGGGCCTTGTTTCGTTCCACTTTTAATGGATCCTCTTTGTGGATCAGCGGTGGAGCGCTTGTCGGTATGCGAGTCATAGCGGGAACATGCCTGCATTCGCTGTGATCCGGCAGCGGTGCTGTGGGGTGGCTAGTCTGTGACTTGCCATGTGGGGGCCTGGTTTGCCTTTTTTGCTGCTGGAGGCTTCTTCTAGCTGGAACTTGGTTTTATTGGGGTCGCCTTGTTCGCTCCAGTTCTGGGTTTTGGTCGGGGTCCTTTTCTTCAGGTCTCTTTGTGGATCTGGGATTGGGTTGGCGTTCCGCGTGGTGTTGGTATAGTTCTGTCTATGCTTGTTCCGTGTTTTTTTTTGTTTTGTTTTTTTTTCCCCGCTGGCATTCGGGTTGTGTCTGTCCCCTCCTTATGGCGGCTCGGGCCTTTGTTTTTCTGTGCGGTAATGTGTTCTAGACTTCCTTTGGGGGTCCGTTGTTCTGGTGCTCTAACCTTGCATCAGCATCCTGTGTAGTGCCTTGGTAGGGTCACTTTGTCTTCAGATCTTCCCCACCGGTATCTGCTGTGGGGCCACAAGATTGCTACCCCGGGTAGTGTCTGCTCCTTTGGGGTCTGGCTCGTTTTGGGTTAGTTTTGATCCCTGTGTCCGGGGGGGACAAGGTTTCCCTTGTCCTCCGTCTTCCCTTGGGAGACTTTTTTTTTTTTTCTCTGGGGGTGTGTTTCTTTTGTCCCTGCTTCAGGGATGGAGATGCCCTTGGGAATGGACTTCTGGGTTCAGTGTTCCTCTGAGGGTGGGACTCTGCCTGTGTTCTGGTCGCACTCTTTCGATGTGGCTGGTGTTGTTTCCTCCCTCTCGTTCAAGGGGGGGGGGGTGGGACTCTGTCCCTGAATTTTTCACTGTCGTTTACAGGTGGGTCTTTCCGTGTGTGTGGATGGTCCTCGTTGCGGCGGTTTTGCGGTTGTTGAGGACATCCCTATTTATCTTGGGATCCTAAGCTGTGTTTCTGGTCATCTTTTGACTTTTCAGCTGCCTCTGTTTCTTTTAGATACAGTGGGTCCCTGTTGAGGTGCTCCCTCCATGGTTGGGTGTTTTGTCTAGGAACTTTTGGTTTTTGCTGGTTCCTTTTCTCCCAAGCTGCGGGGTACTCGTGGGGAGGCGCCTCGGCTTCTTTCGGTTTAAGGCGAACTCCATGGTTCCCTCCAGCTGGTGAACTGGACAAGGGTTTTTTTCTCCTTTATCTGTGGCTGCACTATAGCGTGCTACTTAGTTGTCTGTGCGGTTTTCTGTTTTCTCAAGATACTTTTTGGTCTCTGACTTAGTCGCGTTTGGCTGATGATGCCCTCTTTTCTGGCATCTCGTGAGGCTTTCCGGACTCTCCAGAGCTAGTTTGCTCTGTCTTTTAGAAGACGGGGTCCTGGTTCATTATCCCTCTATCTTGCTTCTTCCTTTGGGGAGTTGTTGGTCAGGGTTCCCTTATGGGGGCGTGTGTATAGGATCTGCCTTTGGGCAATAGTGCGCTTCGAGTGATGTTTTGCATGTGGTTTTTACCCAGATAAAGCAGGACTTTTTTATTTATGGGATATGGTTCAGTCCTGGTGCCCTCAGATTGGTTTGCCTCTTACCCTCTCGTTCTTGACATTGTGTCCTCTTTGGCTTGGGTATAATTTTCCCACTAGTAATGAATGCGGCTATGGACTCTTTCCCAAGAGTCGACAGCCCCCCCCCTCCCCCCGCCCATTTTTTGGTTTGTTTTTTTGGGGGAATAGTCATCTGGCACCATTTCACATTGATATTTCTTCCACTGGTCCTTGTTCCTTGGCAGAATGACTGGGGAATAGGGGCAGTGGGAGGAGTATTTGAGCCTTTGGCTGGTGTCTTTGCCTCTTCCTGGTGGCCGGGTTCTTATTTCCCACAAGTAATGAATGAATGCGGCTGTGGACTCTTTCCCATGGAAGAAAATGAAATTATCAGGTAAGCAGAATTTTTTTTTTTTTTTTTGGCAAACTGGGTAAAGGCAGACAGCTGCCAGTACCCAAGATGGCGGCAAATAGGTAGAGGGGGAGGGTTAGAGAGCTGTATGGAGGGATCAGGCAGGCTGGGGGCTGAGGGGGGCCCAACACTGCAGAATCTATATTTTGTTTTTTTTATTACTGGCAGACTATATGCAGGTAGTTAAGATGGGGGTGACAATTGTGAGGAGGGAAGAGAGCTGTTTGAGGGGGTTCAGGGAGGGATCAGGGGGTGGGATGTGTCAGGTGGGTGGCTGATCTCTACACTAAAGCTAAAATTAACCCTACAGGCTACCTAATTAACCCCTTAAAGGGACAGTTCACCCAACAACTTTCTCCCCTTTAAATTATTCCCAATGATCCTTTTTACCTGCTAGAGTGTATTAAATTGGTTGCAAGTAGCTCCTTTACTCATTTTTCAGCATTTGAAATAGCTGATTTAGCTTGTGGTTTCCCAACCTATACTGAAAGTTTTGATACTGGCGTATACGCTATTGACAAGCCTAAGTAAACACAGCCATCAGAAAAGATTACACCCTCTGTGGGGGGGGGCATGATAGTTAAGTAATAAAATGATAATTTTCCATTGTTCTCTCTATGTATTGAGCTTTGGTATTGCAGACAAATATAAGATAAGGAAGCAAGTCTGTGTACATAAAAGTGATAACATAATGAGATCTGATATTACCTGAAGCTCAACCCATTGTAATAGGCTGTGGTTTCAAAGCACAAAACCAGCTACTTCAGATACACAAATAAACCAGAAAATGCAATTTCTCAAATATTTTATACTCTGCTGTCGGCATAACAAGTCATTTAAAATACATTTATGGAAAAACAATTTTACAGTGAACTCTCCCTTTAACTGCTGGGCATAATACAAGTGTGGTGTGCAGCGGCATTTAGCGGCCTTCTAATTACCAAAAAGTAATTCCAAAGCCATATGTCTATTTCTAAACAAAGGGGATCCCAGAGAAGCATATACAACCATTTGTACCATAATTGCACAAGCTGTTTGTAAATAATTTCAGTGAGAAACCTAAAGTTTATGAAAAAGTGAACACTTCTTTTTTTTTTTTTTTTTTTATTTGGAGGTAATATGGTGGCATGAAATATACCAAAATGGGCCTAGATCAATACTTTGGGTTGTCTACTAAAAAATATATATACATGTGAAGGGTTATTCAGGGATTCCTGACTGATATCAGTGTTACAATGTAAATCGCTAATTTTGGAAAAAAGCAAAGTGCTACTTGTACTTATTGCCCTATAACTTGCAAAGAACATGTAAACATAGAGTATTTCTAAACTCAGGACAAAATTTAGAAACTATTTATCATGGGAGTTAATTGGTGGTTGTAGATACGTAAGATTTTGGGGGTCAAAGTTAGAAAAAGTGTTTTTTTTCCCCATTATATATATATATATATATATATATATATATATATATATATATATATATATATATATATATATATATATATATATATATATATATATATATATATATATATATATATATATATATATATATATATATATATATATATATATATATATATATATATATATATATATATATATATATATTTTTTTTTTTTATAGTGAGTTATGATATGATGAAAATAATGGTATCTTTAGAAACTCCATTTAATGGCGAGAAAAACTATATAATGTGTGGGTACAGTAAATGAGTAAGAGGAAAATTACAGCTAAACACAAACGTCGCAAAAATGTAAAAATAACCCTGGTCCCTAAAAAAAAAAAAAAAAAAAAAAAAAATTAATAAAAAAAATAGAAAAATGGTCTGGTCACTAAGGGGTTAAAGGGACACAACCCAAATTTTTTTTTTTCATGATTCAGATAGAGCATGCAACTTTCTAATTTACTCCTATTATCATTTTTTTTCCTTCATTCTCTTGCTATCTTTATTTAAAAAAGCAGGTATGTAAGCATAGGAGCCGGCTAATTTTTAGTTCAGCACCTGGGTAGTCCATGCTGATTGGTGGCTAAATGTAGTCACCAATCAGCCAGTGCTACCCAGGTTCTGAACCAAAAATGGGCCGGCTTCTATGCATAGATTCCTGCTTTTTCAAATAAAGATAGCAAGAGAATGAAGGAAAAAAAAAATTATAATAGGAGTAAATTAGAAAGTTGCCTAAAATTGCATGTTCTATCTGAATCATGAAATAAACAATTTGGGTTTTGTGTCCCTTTTAAGCGGTTTGGTTTGTACATGAATCGTTCCTTCTCAATGATCAGCAGGGTTCTCCACAAAAAATTTGACGACCAGTGTCGTCATGAAGTATTTGCGTGGGGGAAATATAATACTTTCTAATATTATAACATGTTGTGCTATCCAAAGCACAAATGAATTGCATAATTTAACATAAATGTATTTAATGAGCAATACAAAATGTTAATATTTGCCAATCTTAGATTATTTTTGGCCAAAATGTTAGCCTTGGGTCTTTTAAAACCAGCTGGGTGGTGCACCCATTAAAAAGTTCCTGGAAAGAACAATGATCAATACTAGGCTGCAGGAGATGAAAATGCAAAACTAATGAACTAAAACTAGATGTTACATTTACAATTTGCTCTTTTACATGCATTTGTTTAACAATCTAATGTTCTTTTAAACTAACATTCCAATCATCGGCAAACACCTTATTCATTTAGCCAAATGTGACATAAACCACAAGGGTAATCTTTAAACTAAGCTTCAGTGTGATAATGTTACTGATGCACCCATGTTAGTTACATATAACAATTTTGCACTCGGTGCATATATAAAAAGTTGTGATGATTACAGGAGTTATAAGCTTCCAACCTTACCAATGATAGTTATAGTTATAAATTAAAGGAGCTTTAAACTTTAATGCAATTTAAACTATTTATGCACTATTCATGTGGCGCAGACACTTCAAATGAATTATTATTCCAAAGCAAATAGCCAGATACAAAGTGAAAAATAATTCTATAAACCTTAGATAACAGGGAGTTCAGCACTTATATAAAACTAGAAAATTTATTAACTCTTTATTAGGTAACACTTGAAATTTTGATTAATTTCAGTCAGATATCTCAAATTCCATTGTTCAGACAAAATAGCCTTTTTAAGAACATAAAAATTAGTTTGGAGACGTCTCCCAACTTGCACAAAGTTTAGTTAGGGAAAATCACCATTTGTTATCATATTTAAAAGCTTTTAATACTAATGAAAGGTCCCTTTTAAAGAAACCTACAACACCTCTACCAGTGGGTCAGTAGAAGTTGCCTGTTACCATGGCTTATCACGAGGATCCATGTAGCTTCAAGCAGGGAAACATAAATTACAAAAGGGATCTGTTAAAGGGACAGTATACACTCATTTTCATATAACTGCATGTAATAGACACTACTATAAAGAATAAGATGCACAGATACTTATATAAAAATCCAGTATAAAACTGTTTAAAAACTTACTTAGAAGCTGTCAGTTTGGTTCTGTTGAAAAGGTACCTGGAAAGCCCACTGCAAGTGGCAAATAAGACACTCCCCCCCTCCCCCTTCTTTTGCATATGAAAAGACCCTTTACACAAACAGGAGCAAGCTGGAGAAGGTAGCTGACAGTATTCACACAAAACTTTGGGGCTTGGTTAGGAGTCTGAAAATCAGAGCAATGTTATTTAAAAATAAGCAAAACTATACATTTATTTTTTAAAAAACCTTTATGGGCTATATAAATAGATCATCTACAAAACATTTATGCAAAGAAAAAATGAGTGTATAATGTTCCTTTAATATGGTACCTTGTGTGGATCTATGTAGTTTCATGCAGGGAAATATATTTCACAAAATAACAATTGTGTTACGGTATCTTAAATTAGCCAGCTTGCAGTAATGATGAAGTATCCCTTTAAGAAAGCCTACAATACCTCTGCCAGAGGGTAACTCCAACTACTTCTATAAATTGCCTGTTACCATGGCTTATCACAAGGATCCATGTAGCTTCAAGAAGGGAAACATGAATTACAAAAGCAGACTAGATGTAACAAAATATCATTAACAAGTTTCAAATGTAATCAACCACTACCCAGTGCATACACTATCCTTGGAAACAAACTTTCAGTTCCTTTGTAAATAAGGCATATAAATGTATGTGTTGGTCAAACGTCACTTTCCTATCCACCCAGCCGTCACTATGGGGAAAGTGTGGGCATGAAGGGGTTAATAGTAGTCAGCCTATGGTTCCCTTACACCTTTACCTCTACAAAGGACCTAAGGAAAACCAAATGAACCCCTAAATCCTGCCTACACCACCCCAGATTAACAATGCTGCCACCACTAAGAGTTTTGAATAAGGGTGTTTTGGAAACCCATTAACTCACACAACTAACAATTGGTTAACGTGCCTTTAACCTTGTCTCTTCAGAGTGTGAATACAAAATTTGATTGTGTTTATTAACAAAGTGCCAAATTACAAAAATGGAAGACATACAATAACAAGAATAAATGCAAAGGTGCAGTTCTTTAATATAAAATGGGACATCAACTAAACACAATAGCTACACTTATTACCAAGTTTTCAATAGGTCTATGGGAAACCTCCTTTTAGATGTTACTACTTCTTTCTCAGGCAAGTTCTGCACTGAATGTGTATTACAAATGTTCTGGATATAAATATATTAAATCTGATGAACTAAGTTAATTTTTTTTTGTGTGCGCCAATTAAGTGTGCTGTTTCAGTGATCTATAAATTGGTAAGTGATGTTTAACA
Organism: Bombina bombina; assembly: GCF_027579735.1. Taxonomy (NCBI): domain Eukaryota; kingdom Metazoa; phylum Chordata; class Amphibia; order Anura; family Bombinatoridae; genus Bombina; species Bombina bombina. The sequence goes on from NC_069501.1 coordinate 1,028,481,814, forward strand.
CACAAACTTAAAGGGACAGTCTACTCAAGAAATGTTATGGTTTAAAAAGATAGATAATCCTTTTATTACCCATTCCCTGGTTTTGCATAACCAACACGGTTATATTGATATACTTTTTCCCTCTGTGATTAACTTGTATCTAAGCCTTTGCAGACTGCCCCCTTATTTCAGTACTTTCGACAGACTTGCATTTAGCCAATCAGTGTCCTCTCACTTGTAAATCCATGGGCGTGGTCACAATGTTATCTGTATGGCACACATGAACGTACGCCCTCTATCTCTGGAAAAACTGCCAAATGCATGGAAATAAGGGGCGGCCTTCAAGGTTTTAAAAATTAGCATATCATTAGCTTTCAACAAAAATTATCAAGAGTAAAAAGCAAATTTGATAACGGTGAATTGGAAAGTTGTTTAAAATTGCATTCCCTATCTGAATCATGAACGTTTAATTCTGACTAGACTGTCCCTTTAAAGTGAAGGTAAATTTTGATGAATGAAAGCCCAGTTTTAAAAAAAACTATTAAAAACAGGGACACTTTTATTTAAAGTTTAGAAAGCAGCCATTTTGTTAAAAACGTACCTCTCTCCTCTTCACAGCCGGAGCAGTCCCCCGCACGGAGATCCTCTCTTCACACGTCAGCAATGACTGATCCTGCTTCCTATAATCACGGCTCCCCCCCCCCCAGTGGTAACATTGCCTGAGGCCATGCCGTGATTGAAGGAAGCTGGATTAGTCATTGCTGACATGTGAAGAGAGAATCTCTGTGCAGGGGAAGCTGCTCCGGCTGGGAAAAGAAGATAGGTAAGGCGTTTTTTTTTTTTAACAAAACGGCTGCTTTCTAAACTTTGATGAATTAAAATGCCCCTGTTTTTAATAGTATTTCATGATATTTTGTTACATCCTGCTTGAAGCTACATGGATCCTCGTGATAAGCCATGGTAACAGGCAACTTCTAGAAATGGGGTTGTAACAATATCATGAAAGTTTCAAATGTAACCAACCACCATCCAGTTGATACACTATCCTTGGAAATGTACTTTCAGTTCTGTTGTAACTACGGCACTTAAAGTGAAGGAAAACTTTGATGAATGAAAGCCCGGTTTTTAAAAATACTATTAAAAACAGGGGCACTTTCATTCATCAAAGTTTAGAAAGCAGCCGTTTTGTTAAAAAACTTACCTTTCTTCTCTTTACAGCCGGAGCAGCTTTCCCCGCCCGGAGATTCTCTCTTCACATGTCAGCAATGACTAATCAGCTTCCTCCAATCACGGCATGGCCTCAGACAATGTTACCTCTGGGGGTGAAGCCGTGATTGGAGGAAGCTGAATTAGTCATTGCTGACATTTGAAGAGAGAATCTCCGTGCAAGGAAGCTGCTCCAGCTGTGAAGAGAAGAAAGTTAAGTGTGTGTGTGTGTGTGTGTTTTTTTTTTTTTGTTTGTTTTTTTTTTTAAGCAGAACAGCTGCTTTCTAAACTTTGATGAATGAAAGTGCCCCTGGTAGTATTTTTAAAAACCTGGCTTTCATTCATCAAAGTTTACCTTCACTTTAAGTGCCGTAGTTACAACGGAACTGAAAATACATTTCCAAGGATAGTGTGTCAACTGGATGGGGGTTGGTTACATTAGAAACATATTTTGTTAAATCCTGCATGAAGCTATGCTGATCCTCGTGATAAGCCATGGTAACAGGCAACTTCTAGAAACGGGGTTGCCCACTGGTAGTCTTGTTAAATAATAGGCTATTTTGTCTGAACAACGGCCTTTGAGATATCTGACTTAATTTAATCAAATTTCCAGTGTTAGCTGTCATGATGCAATCATGTGGAGTAGTTGATACCTGGATTGGCTACCTAGCAGAGGTGGTATTGTCTCAGCCTGGCAAGGGTTAAGGTGAACTGTTATTTCTTTTGTGTGAAATCTGTATTCAGAGAAGCTGTCGGCTGAGACCCTTCCCCCCCCCCCCATCCCTTCCTTCCTCCCCCCCCCCTTCCTTTCTTCCTCCCCCCCCCTTCCTTTCTTCCTTCCCCCCCCTTCCTTCCTTTCTTCCTTCCCCCCCCTTCCTTCCTTTCTTCCTCCCCCCCCCCTTCCTTTCTTTCTTCCTTCCCCCCCCCTTCCTTCCTTTCTTCCTTCCCCCCCCCCCCCCTTCCTTTCTTTCTTCCTTCCTTCTCCCTCCTTAGCCCATCACAGGTCTGAGGTGAAGTGTTCTTTGTGTAACTGGTAACTGTGTGTAGGAATGCAAAAAGCTCCTCCCCTACTGGGAGCTAAGACTTGCTTGCATTGGCGGCACTCGTAAATTATAACCAGGGCATCAGGACCAGCATTCTACACATATCTAAAGGAACTTGGTAAGAAGTTAGATATTGTGTGTAATTCTTTTGATGTCCCATTTTCTTTTTAAAGAACTGTAGCTTTGCAATTGTATGTTATTTTGAATGTCTTTATAATTGTGCACTGTGTAACCTGTTTTGATATTTTTGTTATTAAACATGTAGAAAATCTAATTCTGTCTTTTGGGCTCTAATATCCAAATTCACACTCCTGTTGAGACAAGGTTAAAGGCACGTTATCTAATTGTTAAATTGTGAGTGTTTAGGGGTTCCCAACATGCCCCCTTTAATTTAAAAGTGTTGGTGGTGGCAGCATAAATTGTTAATTAGAGCAGTGTGGACCGAATTTGGGGTTTAATGTGGTATCCCTTTTAAGGTCCTTTTGTAGAGTTGCAAGGTTAAAGGATTACTTTCTGTTATAATTTTTAAGCTAAACAACTAACATATTAAAATTAATAAACATTAATTAAAACCTACTGACCTATATTTTCTCCAAAACGAAGTTTCATAACGTTCTAAAAGTTATATCTTTTATTTGCCGATGATGTCACGTTATCCTGCCCACTATTTTCAGCACTGAGTGTTCAAAATACTTAAACCAATAACTTTGTGTTTAAAGCGCCATTTTGAAACCTAGGTATTGTAAACGGATTGGTACAGAGCAAAGGATACCCACGGAGTGGGTTTGGAAAACAATTAAATTTGCAGACAAGATTTCTGATATACGGTAGAGATATGTTAATGAAATGCTATTGATAAAAAGCGTATTTGGGGTAGTTAGTTAGTAACAGGCATAGAAAATATTTACTTACAGTGGCCCTTTAAGGGAACCAGAGCTGTGTGCCATTAACCCCTTCATGCCCACATCCCTCTATTGTGACATTGCGAAGGTTTGATTTGTCACAAACTGGCTGGCATCGGTGGGGATATTTAGAGCTTTTTAGTGCTATTTGTATAGTACTAAAAGAAATTACATGTTTTTGTGTAATTTCCCAAAGACAGAACTAAGTGCCTAATTACGGAGACATACAGTGCAGAGAAGCAGTTCTTTTTCCCTCCCTCTTGTTGTTTGTTGCTACGCTCAGTATGGAAGAATATAGGAGAATGCCTGAATGGTCTCTGGAGTTTCTTTGCAAGAAAAGAGGAATTACTATTCTTGGCAAAGGAAAAGAACAGCTGATACTGAAATTCCTGGAGGCAGAGGGCCTCACAACAGAGTTTGAAACATTCACAGAAAGGGTTACTGTGGAATCTGTAACTCAGGACCTGGTACCCAACACTGTTGACCCTCCTGTAGCCCAAGGACTGTTACCTGGTGCTGTTAACCCTGTAAGTGTCATGGAGTGTAAGCTACAGACAGCACTCAGATACTTGGATGTTGAACCCAAACTAAGAATGGAACTGATCCTCAAGTATCAAGAGGAGGAGAAGAAAAGGAGAGAGGCTGCTGAGAGAAAAAGAGAGAGAGGCTGCTGAGAGAAAAAGAGAGAGAGGCTGCTGAGAGAAAAAGAGAGAGAGGCTGCTGAGAGAAAAAGAGAGAGAGGCTGCTGAGAGAAAAAGAGAGAGAGGCTGCTGAGAGAAAAAGAGAGAGAGGCTGCTGAGAGAAAAAGAGATCACGAAATGGCTATAAGAGATACCCAGCGGAGACATGCGCGAGAGGTTTTTACGTTTACCATAACCGAGGTACCTCTCCTGTACCCAGATTTTTTGAAATATATTTGCCAGACAGTGAGCCCGATGGCCAGAAGAGTGCTCCTGGGAATGGAACCTGATTCAGCAGCATGGGTTACAGACAGCACTAACGAAGCCCCAGTAGCCAAGTGTTCCACTGTGCAAGCTGTATCACCTCCCTGGAGGGAGGGAATGTGCCAGCAACTGACAACCGATTCTACAGAAGTACCTTCCCCTGGAACATCTCCCATTAAGGGGGCAGAAGTTGCATTGGGCAATGGGGATACCCGCCCATGCATTTGGTGCCATGAGTTTGGGCACCTGAGTTTTGCCTGCCCCACCAAGGAGAAACCTCAACATGCAGTCTGGGGTTGGAATACAGCAGGGAAACATGCAGCAGCTTTGTTTGTGGGTGGGTCAGTAGGTAATCTGCAGTGTGTCACAGAGGGAGACTGTGTGACCATGAGACTTCAGGACACTGGGGCTGGATATCGCTTGGTGCGTCCTGAAGTGGCAGAGGATATTATCCCAGGAGAGACTGTGGATAATGAAGAAGTTTGCGGGGAGTGCCCTGCGGCATGTGTGCCCCTGGATTGGGGTGTGGGGATTTCTGCGGATATCACTGTTTGGCTGGTGGATGATGTGGGCCTGATGCTTTGTCAGTACGCCCCAGAAGACAACACCTGCAACCTGGAAGGGCCAGTAGAGGGCCCTGCACCAACTGAGGTATTGTGTGACACTTTGGGGGACCCAGAGGGGAAGCTAGGGATGGTCTGGTGTGGACCGGATTTGGGGTTTAATGTGGTATCCCTTTTAAGGTCCTTTTGTAGAGTTGCAAGGTTAAGGGAACCAGAGCTGTGTGCCATTAACCCCTTCATGCCCACATCCCTCTATTGTGACGTTGAGAAGGTTTGCTTTGTCACATTAGCTAATAAAGATTTAATACATTTTGTAATTTTCTAAAAGTGCTGAAGTCCCTGTCTTTTTAACGAGCTTACCAATAATAGTGCTGCTCCTTGCCTCCCCCTGGATGCCACTGGTATGGTGGGTAGTTAGTATTTAGTAGGCCTTAAAGGGACAGTTCACCCAAAAACTTTCTCCCCTTTAAATTATTCCCAATGATCCTTTTTACCTGCTAGAGTGTATTAAATTGGTTGCAAGTAGCTCCTTTACTCATATTTCAGCATTTGAAATAGCTGATTTTGCTTGTGGTTTCCCAACCTACACTGAAAGTTTTGATACTGGCGTATATGCTATTGACAAGCCTAAGTAAACACGGCCAGTAGAAGAGATTACACCCTCAGTGGGGGGCATGATAGTTAAGTAATAAAATGATAATTTTCCATTGTTCTCTCTATGTATTGAGCTTTGGTGTTCCAGACAAATATAAGATAAGGAAGCAAGTCTGTGTACATGAAAGTGATAACATAATGAGATCTGATATTACCTGAAGCTCAACCCATTGTAATAGGCTGTGGTTTCAAAGCACAAAACCAGCTACTTCAGATACACAAATAAACCCGAAAATGCAATTTCTCAAATATTTTATACTCTGCAGTTGGTATAACAAGTCATTTAAAATACATTTATGGAAAAACAATTTTACAGTGTACTGTCCCTTTTAATCTCCTAACAATAATTGCCTAATCAACCCCCAGATTAAGACCTAAACTGCCACCTCCCAAAACAAACTAGAACTACACTAACACCTAACCCTCCCTCTAAACTAACCCCACTAAGTTACAAAAAAAAATAGGGATGCACTGAAATTTCGGCCGAAAATGGGCCTCTCCCATTTCGGCAGAAAGAGGGGGAAACCGGTCGTAGCTTACATGCTCTATGTGAAATTAAATTAACCCCTAGGCAACAAGAAATCATCAACCCCTGGCAGCCAGATTTTGATCCCCCAAAGTGTCCTCCCCCGTGCCTCACTGACCGCTATAAGCAGTTACAAGCCGCACCTAAATTTATCCCTGTGTGGCTGAGTTTCCAGGCCATAATCAAGTAAACTACAGGCCCCACAATGCCTTGCGGGTAGAGGAGTGAGAGAGGGAAGTTGCTGTGTCAGTTGAATTTTATGACACTTGCCTGTAGTGCCATATAGTTATTGTAACGGATCCTCCTGTCAGTGAGTGTGTGTGTGAAAGGCTCATTCGTATATTTACCCTTATCTGGCTCGCTGTCTAACCGTGACTTTATTTGAAAAAGCAGCTCATTTAATCCTGCACAATGAGTTGCTTTGTCAAATTAAGTCACGGTTAGACAGTGAGCCAGATAAGGATAAATATACGTATGAGCCTTTCACACACTCACTGACAGGAGGATCCGTTACAAATAGCTATATGGCTCTACAGGCAAGTTTCATAAAGTTCACCTGACACGGCAAGATTACAGACTACTGTGTAAGCAAACTGAGCGGTCTGCAGGGTGGTGTCAGTACTAGCAGTTGTCACCTCCTGAGTACTGCACAACAACCTGCTTTTCCAATAAAGTCACGGATAGACAAGGAGCCAGATAACAAATAAATATATGCAACATGTAGGAGCCGTTTGCATACTGACAGGAGAACTGTAATTGTTTGGGCTACAATCCACAAGCACAGTGCACTGGTAATACGATCTCCTGCATTCCTCTGTGTGCCTCAGTAAGGTGCCTTAATGCTTAACCCCATGCTGCCTGCTGTGTGTACCTCAGTGCAGATTAGTAATAATTTAGGATTCTGTCAAATGTTTAAAAGCGTGTATGTTTGTATTGCGCAGGATTAAATTAGCTGCTTTTTTCAAATAAAGTCACGGTTAGACAGGGAGCCAGATGAGGGTAAATATATGTATGAGCCTTTCACACACTCAATGACAGGAGGATCATATATATAGATATACTGTATATTAAATGGTCTTATATTTATTAATAAAATTATAGAAAAAAACATTTTAAAATCATTTGGGGGGAAAAAGTTGTTTTCGGCCAAGGGTCTAGAATTTTCATTTCGGTGCATCCCTAATAAAAAAAAGTAATACCAAACACCTACATGCCCCATAAAATTAAAAAAACATCCAAAACAAAAACTAAACCCGAACACTAAGGGTTATTGTATATTTTTTTTTTTTTGAAGGGCATTGTGCTAAATTAATTTTAGCTCTTTTGAAGAAAAAAAAATACCCCACCTACATTTAAAGCACCCCCAAATATCAAAATCTAACTTTAAAAAAACCTAGACTGCAAAATAAAATTGAAAGTAACAAACCCTATTCTTAAAAATAAAAAAAAACCACCCCAAAAGTGTTACGGTTGATGGGGATCTTGCTCCTCTTTATCCGACGTTGGGCCCTCTTCATTTAAGCTCCGGGGGCCCATCTTCGTGGAGCCCTGCTCTTTATGCAGTCGTCGCCGCACTCAGAAGTCGTGGAAGCCCAATATTTAGGGGTACTACTTAATTCCTCTTGTCTGATTTTTAAATGTCAATCCCTATTGGTGGCATAGGGTTAATAGATACTTGCGGTTTTGTATGTGGCAGCATAAGGGTTTATAGTTCGAGACATAGGGGTTAATAGTTTATTGCGGTGGGTATATGGTGGTATAGGTGTTAATAGAATAGAACTTGCTGGGAGTATGTTGCGGTTTAGAGGTTAATAGCGAATTGCGGTATGTAGTTTAGATGTTTATTAGTTAGTTTTAGTTTGCGATCTAGGGGTATTGGGATTAGCGGTTTAGCAGATGGCAGTAATATTAAAGGGATTGTTTAACTATACATCGCCGATATGGTTGGTGATACTGGGTGTTGTCTAAGCCAGCATCGCCAACCAATGGCATGTTGGGGGCTTGTAATGTTTAGACAGCCTCACTCGACTTAGCAGCGGATCCCTTTTGAATATTTTGCTGCCTCATAGCACTTTCAATCATCGGGGCCTTTGCCTTTTGCATATATCCTGCTAGCTGTAAATTAGTGGAATGTCACTAGTACTTACAAGAGGAATTTTACAATTGTGTGCTGCAGAATGCTTGTAATACAAATTGTAAGTCCCTTTTATCATTATGGACAGGCTTGTTATGAATTTATAAGGAAGATGCACTTCTCACCTGTGCTGTAGAGTTAAAAAAAAAAATAAACTGGATCATACTATTTTTTATTTTTTTTTTCTCAGATCTGGCACAAACCTTGACAGGTTTCCAAAATCTTTTCTTTCAGGAATTTGGTAGAATATTAAAAAAAAAAAAGGCAAGAGAAAATAATTCTGTTAATATTCTGAAACTTTGCATTAAAATGCAAAAATGTCAACATGTCCACATGCTCCTGGCTCAGGCTGGCTTTGTTTTGCAATCTATTTCGCCTGCAGCAGAAAAGAGGCGCTCAGATGGTGTTGAAGTTTCTGAGATGCATAAGTAGGCTTTCGCCAAGGTGGAATATTTTATCATTGTTAGCTCTCCACTAATGCTAAGTGTTTTACTCATTGACATAGGGCCTCTCAATAAAGTAAGCCTGGACTTTATTCTAACATAAAAATATCTATTTGCAATGGTAAATAAGCTATAAGGTTAGGGACAAAAATATTTTGTCTGCTCTTAAAATAACAAATAAATATATACTTATAGATGTTGAATCTGGTACATATCACAATTTATTAAAAATTTAAAAAAAAACCCCACAACAATTAAAAATAGTTAAAAGCTCTCAGGACCATATATCAATAACAGGATAAAGCCTTACACATTTATCTATACAGTACATCTAATCCGCAGTAGCAAGAGATGCGCTAATAATTGTGCAAACAGATAATAGTGCACATCAATTCAAATAACTTCCATTAATCTAGCACTAGGTGTAAATAACAAGCTCGGCACCATATCATGCAAAACATAGCCCCAAATCACCTGATTTAATATAAACAATCCAAATGATGACTCCTATTATTTTTGAGTTGCACATAGTTGTAAACTTGAAAAGAAACTTATTCTGTCCTGAAAAAGTGAAAAGTAAATGTCTGTAGACTTACTTTAGGCTAACGACCTAACCATAAAACGCAATACCATGTGAAGGAGCTCATTGGAATGAAGCAGCTGGTGCCGTGCGCAGATCAACTAATGGATAATGAGATTCGTTGACAACTTTTTTCATAATCGATTATTATCGATTAGTTTTTGCAGCTCTAGAAAATACTGTATATAAATAGAAGGAAAATATTTTATTCTAACTGAAATATTTAGGGTGGAGTTTTTTAGTCCTGTCTTACAGTATCTGCAAATATTTCACAATATCACAAAAGATATTTCAGCTGGCATAACACGGATTGTTAGTCACTCGGAGGTGTACCTGTGGTTTGCTAGTACAGTCACCCATAAGTAAATGAGCCTGTCCTCAGTTAACCCTGGCAGAACAGGGCTGGGTGCCAAGCCAACATTTTATTAGCTACAGAATTGCTGATTTTGAAGAATGACAAATTACTATACATAATTGCCTGTTCCTTTTGCTGTTATCCAGGTGCTAAAGGCCCTTTGTAGTTAAGCTTATATTAAAGGGGGATACAATTCCTAAAATGTTTCACAAATTCCAGCAGATTGTATTTCTTCAAAAGAAATTATCAGTATTTTATTATTTCAAATGTACCTTTTTTTTTTTTTTTTTAACTGCTGCTCACACCCCTGGTTGTTATGCATTTAATGTCAGTCACGCGTTAGTCTGGATGGATATACACCATTGTGGAAACATTATTATTATGTATTTTTACAGTGACAAGATTTCCACGGCTTCATTCATTACTTGTGGGAATACAGAACCTGGAGGTGGCAAAGACACCCCAGCCAGCAAGGCTTAAATACTTTCCCCACTCCCCTTATCCTCCAGTCATTCTTTGCCTTTCATCACAGGAAGATGGCAGAGAAGTGTCGGAAGATTCGGAGTTGTCTCTTATGGAGGGTAGTACTCTTTGGAATGGGACTGGAGATTTAAGTAGTCTTTTCAGCCTCTCGGTGAGAGCATTGACAAATGTTAGGGTCTGGAGATGCAGGGAGAGTCTTTCTGCGAAACCACCTGACTCATATTAACAGCTCCACAAGCAATCGGCGTTGACAAGTTTCGCTGCCTGCTTTCTTCACTCAAGTCCATGTCAGGAGCGATGCTTCTATCTGTCACACTTGAAGGGCCGTGTTCCTGTTCTGCGGCATAGATTCTGGTAAGATCGTTTCATTTTTTTATACATAATGATAACACAGAAGACAGGTCACAGTGTGGTGCCTTTTATCTTAGAGAATCAAAGGTTAATATTCCTGGTAAGGGGATTATTGAACAGGGGGGGTTATACGTGATATTATTGTATTATTGCTGCATCATGTGCGAGATGAGGCTCTGGCAATGGTAGATCTTTCAGGTTGATTTCCGGGAGTATTTACACAGCCGGTTTTGGCGCGTTTCTCCTTAGTGCAGGGGCGGTCCTGCGAGGCATCCCATTCCTTTAAGAAACTGTTCCCTGTCCCGTACTCACAGCTCGAGCTGTGGGGGTGGATGGTGCTATTTCCACGCTCGCAAAGCGGACAACTATTCCCCTTGAGGATAGTTTGACGTTTAAAGAGCCCATGGATAAAAAGTTAGAAAACATGTTAAGGAAAATGTTTCAACACACGGTTTGTTTTTCAACCGGTAGTGGCTGTAGCCGCGGGTTCGGAAGCTCCAACACATTGGTGTGAATCCCTGTGTGATATGGTCGAAAGGGAGACTCCCAGTGACGAGATACAGGATATGATTAAGGCCTTAAGGGTCGCCAATTCTTTCATTTGTGACGCCAATATGCAAATTATTCGCCTGAATGCAAAGGTTTCAGGATTTTCCATTTTAGCTCACAGGGCTCTGTGGCTAAAGTCTTGGTATGCAGACATGACCTCGAAGTCGAGGCTGTTGTCCCCTACCCTTTTAAGGAAAGATTCTGTTCGGTCCAGGTTTGGGTTTGATCATATCCACGGTTACGGGAGGCAAGGGAGCTTTCCTACCGCAGGATAAGAAAGCTAAATCTAAAGGATCTACTTTTCATCCCTTTTGTGCAGACAAGGCCCAGCGCCAGCAGTCCGCCGCAAAGGCGGATCAGTCCAAGGGAACTTGGAAGCCTGCTCAGTCTTGGAACAAGTCAAAAAAGAAGCCCGCCAAGACAAAGCCGGCATGAAGGGGCGGTCCCTGACCGGTCTCCGGACCAAGTAGGGGGCAGATTGTCTCTCTTCTCCGAAGCCTGGTTGCAGGGTATTCAGGACCCTTGAGTTCTGGAGGTTGTCGCCCAGGGTTACAGGATAGGATTCAGGTCCCATCCGCCTAGGGGCAGATTCCTCCTGTCAAACCTGTCTTCAAGACTGGAAAAGAGAGGCCTCTCTAGAATGTGTGAGGGATCTCTCCTCTCTAGGTGTTATCGTACCAGTACCCCAAGCAGAAAGGGGTCTAGGGTACTATTGAAATTTTTTTTGTGGTTCCAAAGAAAGAGGGCACGTTCTACCCGATTCTGGACCTAAAGTGTTTTAACAGGTTTCTGGCTGTTCCATCATTCAAAATGGAAACCATCAGATCTATTCTGCCCCTAGTTCAAGGGGGGCAGTTCATGACGACAAGAGACTTGAAGCTTCATGTTTCAATTCACAGGGACCACTTCTTCAAGTTCCTAAGATTTGCGTTTCTCGACCAACACTTCCAGTTTGTGGCCATTCCCTTCGGTCTGGTGACGGCCCCGAAAGTCTTCACGAAGGCCAGATCCAGGGGCATTGCTGTGGCGCCCTATTTGGACGACATACTGATCCAGGCGTCGCCTTGCAGAGGATCATTTGAGGGCTCTTCTTTACTTGCTCCAATCTCACGGTTGGAAGATCAACTCAGGAAAAAGTTCCCTGGTTCCCAGCAACAGGGTAGAGTTCCTGGGCACGATTATACTCTATGTCCATGAAAATATTTCACAGATCGGCGCAGGAAGTTTGCGTCCACTTGTCTTGCCCTTCAATCCTCCTCAAGCCTCATTATATGGAGATGATCGGGCTCATGGTCTCCAGCATACACGTCATCCTTTTCGCCAGGTTCCATCTCAGACCTCTTCAATTGTGCATGTTGAGACAGTGGAATGGAGATCATTCAGATCTATCACAGTGGATATCCATGAATGCTCGAACCAGATACTACCTCTCTTGGTGGATCCGCCTGGAGCATCTGTCCCTGGGGACATCCTTCTTGAGATTGTCCTGGGAGATTGTGACCACAGGATGGGGAGCTGTTTTGGGGTGCCAGGATGGCACAAGGAAAATGGTCCCGGGAGGAGTCTCTCCTCCTGATAAATATTCTGGAATTTCGAGCAATTTACAATGCTCTGAGGGTGTGGCCTCCTGGGGTCATTCAGCTTCATCAGATCAACCATCAGGGGGGTACGAGGAGCTCCCTAGCAATGAGGGAGGTGTCTCGGATTTTGGAGTGGGTGAAGTCCCACAGCTGCTCATTTTCAGCGATCCACATTCCAGGTGTGGACAACTGGGAAGCAGACTTTCTCAGCAGGCAATCCTTCCATCTGGGGGAATGGTCTCCACCCCGAAGTGTTTGCAGAGAGTTGTCTCAGATGGGGAACGCCGGAGATGGATCTCATGGCGTCCAGACTCAATTGCAAGCTACCCCGGTACGGGTTGAGATTGAGGGATCCCCAGTCAGAGCTGATAGATGCCTTAGCGGTGCCTTGGGGATTCAGCCTAGCTTACATTTTTCCACCATTGCAACTTTTACCTTGTGTAGTGGCACGCATCAAACAGGAGCGAGCTTCGGCCATCCTGATTGCTCCATCGTGGCTGCGGAGGACGTGGTTTGCGGATCTGGTGGGGATGTCATCCTCTCCGCCATGGAGGTTACCCTATCGCAGGGATCTGCTGGAACAGGGTCCCTTTCAACATCAAAATCTCGTTTCTCTCAGGCTAACTGTGTGGTGATTGAACGCTTAGTCTTATCCAAGAGAGGTTTTTCTGAAAGTGTGATTGACACTCTAGTTCAGGCAAGGAAGCCAGTCACTCATCGCATCTACCATAAGGTGTGGAGGACTTACTTGTTCTGGTGTGAGAAGCATGGATATCCTTGGCACAAGGTGAAGGTATCCAGGATTCGGTCCTTTCTCCAGGAGGGAGGGTTTGGAGAAGGGTCTTGCCGCTAGTTCCTTAAAGGGACAGATTTCTGCACTATCAGTCTTGTTGCACAGGAGACTCGCTGAGCTTCCCCACGTTCAATCTTTCGTTCAGGCTCTGTCTAGAATCAGTCATGTCTTTTAGGCACTCTGCTCCCCCATGGAGCTTAAACTTGGTCCTTAAGGTATTGCAGAGGGTTCAGTTTAAGCCTATGCATTCTATTGACATTAAGATTCTGTCCTGGAAGGTTATGCGGATAAGGCGTTTCTTCCCAAGGTGGTGTCTAACTGTAACATCAATCAGGAAATAATTGTTCCTCCTTTGTGTCCTAACCCTTTGTCTTCTAAGAGGTTAATTCATAATCTGGATGTGGTTTGTGCCTTGAAGTTCTATCTTCAGGCTACAAAGGATTTTAGACAGTCTACATCTCTTTTTGTGGTGTATTCCGGGAAGCGCAAGGGGCAGAGGGCCTCTTCTACTTCTTTGTCTTTTTGGTTGCGGAGTTTAATTTGCTTGGCCTATGAGACAGCGGGACATAAGCCTCCTCAGAGGATCACGGCTCATTCAACTAGAGCTGTGGCTTCGTTTTGAGCCTTCAAGAATGAGGCCTCTATGGAGCAGATTTGTAAGGCGGCTACCTGGTCCTCCTTACACACTTTTTCAAAGTTCTCTGTCCCGCGAGGTGCATTCCCTACAATCATCACAGATTACACATGCAGCTCCCCAGTGCACTACTAATCTTGCGGGCCAGATTTTGCTGATCAGTTGCAAACGGCAGTGTCTGCGGGCTTCAGTACTTTACCTCGCACTGCTAAGTGCAAGTGAAAGGTTAAACATTGCTATCCTTCCCAGGGGTCATCTAATCCGTTGGATGTATCTGAGACTAGATTATCCACTGATGCAGAGGACTTAAATACTTTGGAGGACTCTCTCTCTGGGTCGGAATCTGCCGCCTCTAAACCTCCGGCTGTGGAGGAACCAGACTTTAGGTTTAGGATGGAGCATTTACGCTCTTCGTTTTTTCGTTTTCTTAGTTTAAGAAATTGTTCCTGATTCTCAGCTAGAATTGTGGTTATCTGTCCCAAAGGTGGATGGCGCTATCTCCACGCTCGCGAAACACCACTATCCCACTCTTGGATAGTTAGTCGTTTAAGGAACCCATGGATAAGAAAGGGGTTTGTATTTCAGCCTGCAGCGGCGGTCACTACCTATTGGTGTGACTCTGTTAGAGATGATCGAGGTGGAGACTCCCCTCGATGAGATACAGGAAAGAATTAAGGCCCTGAGAGTAGCTAATTTTGCTCATCTGTGATGCAAATATGCAGATTATTTGCTTGAATGCCAAGACATCAAGCCTTTCTGTTCTGGCCCAGAGGGGCCTATGGTTGAAGTCGTGGTCTGCTGACATGATGTCCAAATCTAGATTACTTTCCCTCCCATTTAAGGGAAAGACTCTTCGTTCCAGGCCTGGACTAAATCATATCCACGGTCACAGGGGGAAAGGGTGCCTTTCTACCGCAGGATAAGAAGAATAAACCTAAGAGTCCTAATTTTTGTCCCTTTCGTTCGGACAAGTCCCAACGACAGCAGCCTGCCGTGAAGCCCAAGCAGTCCCAAGGGCTCTTGGAGTAAAGTCAAAGCAAGAAGCCCACCGAGACAAAATCAGTCTGAAGGGGGGGCCCCCTCTCTCTGGATCTCGTAGGGGGCAGACTATTTCTTTGCGCAGGCTTGAACGAGAGACGTGCAGGATCCTTGGGTTCTGGAGGTTATTGCCCAGGGTTATAGGATAGGTTTCAAAACTCGCCCTCCCAGGGGCAGAGTCCTCTTGTCAAGACCAGAGAAACGAAATGCCTTCCTAGAGTGCATGAGGTATCTCTCCTCTCTGAGTAATTGTACCGGTACCTCTAACAGAAAGAGGTCTAGGGTACTATTCAAATCTTTTTGTGGTCCCAAAGGAGGAGGGCACGTTTCGCCGGATTCTAGACCTAAAGTGCTTAAACAAGTTTCTGTCTGTCCCATCGTTCAAGATGGAAATAAGGTCTATTCTGCCCTTAGAGCAAGAGGGTCAGTTCATAACTATGATAGGCTTGAAGGACGCTTACCTTCATGTACCAATACACAAGGGTCACTTCACGTTCCTAAGATTTGCTTTTCTGTACAAACACTTCCAGTTAGTAGCTCTCCCTTTCAGTCTGGCTACTGCTCCAAGAGTCTTTACGAAGGGTCTGGGAGCTTTGCTTGCGGTGGCGAGATCCAGAGGTATTGCAGTAGCACCTTATCTGGACGACATCCTGGTCCAGGATCTGTCCTGCTGGCTGGCAGAGGACAATTCGAGATCTCTTCTACTTCTTAGATCTCATGGATGGAAGATAAACTCAGGAAAGAGTTCTCGGGTTCCCAGTACCAGAATGGAGTTCCTGGGCACTATAATAGACTCCATATCCATGAAGATATTCCTGACAGAACAGAGATGTTGCAAAATTGCCTCCAGCTGTCTTTCCCTTCAGACCTCCTCAAGGCCATCTGTGGCCCGGTGTATGGAGGTGATTGGGCTCATGGTATCCAGTATAGATGTCATTCCATCCGCCAGGTTCCATCTACGACCTCTTCAGTTGTGCATGCTGAGGCAATGGAACACAGCGATCACTCGGATCTATACCAACAGATCTCTCGACATCCGGTCGAGGGAATCCCTCTCCTTGGTGGCTCCCTCCAGATCAGCTGTCCCAGGAGACATCCTTCCTGAGACCATCCTGGGAGATTGTGACTACGGACACGAGCCTCTCAGCATGGGTATCTGTTTGGGGTGCCATGAAGGCACAGGGCAGGTGTAATCAGGAGGAGTCTCTTCTTCCGATCAACATCCTGGAACTTCAAGCATTCTTCATCGCTCTGAGGGCTTGACCCCTCCTGGGTTCGTCCCAGTTCATCAGATTCCAGTCGGGCAACATTACCTTGGTGGCTTACATCAACCATCAGGGGGGAACCATGAGGGAAGTATCTGGGATTCTGGAAAGGGCGGAGACTCACAACTGCTCCCTGTCAGTGATCCACATCCCCGGTGTGGACAATTGGAAAGCAGTTTTTTTTTTTCAGTAGACAATCGTTTCATCCTGGGGAATGGTGTCTTCACCCCGAAATTTTGCGGAGATTTGCAACAGATGGGGGACTCCGGAGATAGATCTCATGGCGTCCAGACTCAACTGCAAGCTACCCAGATACGGGTTGCAGTCCAGGGATCCCCAGGCAGAACTGATAGATGTCTTAGCAGTGCCTTGGGTATTCAACCTAGTCTATATATTTGCACCATTACCACTTCTACCTCGAGTAGTGGCCCGCATCAACTATTCTGATTGCTTCGTTGTTGCCGTGGAGGATGTGGTTTACAGATCTGGTGGGGATGTCATAGTCTCCTCCATGGCAGTTGCCCTTTCGCAGGGATCTGCTGGTACAGAGCCCCTTTGTGCATCAAAATCTAGATACTCTGAGGCTGACTGCATGAAGATTGAACGCTTAGTCTTAGCCAGGAGAGGGTATTCAGAAAGTGTGATTCATACTCAGAAGCCAGGAAGCCGGTCACCCGACGCATCTATCATAAGTTGTGGAGGACCTACTTACTCTGTTGTGAGTCTCGTGGATATTACTGGCATAAGGTCAGGGTATCCAATCCAGTATACTTTCCTTCCTCCAGGACAGCTTGGAGAAGGGACAGATTTCGACTCCATCTGTGTTGCACAAGAAGCTTGCTGAGCTTCCTGATAGTTTTTTTTGTTCAGGCTCTATACAGGATCAGGCCTGTATTTAGACATTCTGCTCCTCCTTGGAGTTTGAATCTAGTTTTTAGGGTTTTGCAGAGGGCTCTGTTTGAGCCTATGCATTCTCTTGACAATAAGATACTGTCTTGGAAGGTTCTTTTTCTACTGGCTATTGCTTCGGCACGCAAAGTCTCTGAGTTGGCAGCCTTGCAATATGAGCCTCCTTACCTGGTTTTTGATGCCGATAAGGCTGTCCTTTGCACTGGGTTGGGATTTCTCCCGAAGATTGTG